>NW_011889052.1:842851-846587 GCF_000151845.1 Pteropus vampyrus | reverse complement strand
TCAGCCAACGGAATGGCTGGATTTGCCTGGACATCGTTTTTAATTTTTGTCTTGTTTATGATTGATTACTCTTTGGTCAAGTATTTAATACATCCGCATTTAGTGCAGAAGAGCCTGAGGCACATGTAGTCTGCGATGTGCTGTCCTTTTTGGGGCTGTCCGTTCTCGTCAGTGCAGGTTGACTTGCCGTTGTTTAGTTCCCCGTTTCCTGACCTCAGGGCGCACAGTCCCCGCAGGGCCAGTTTCTCAGGTTGTCTGGAGGACTCTGATCTCGGCCACGTACGTCCTTCTGGCAGTAGCTGCCAGACATCCAGCGCCCTGTTTTCTGGTGCCTGTCTGTGGAACTCTCCTTTGGCATGACTTCTGGGGCCGTTGCTGACTTGCAGGTCTTATTTTCACCTTCCCATTTCCAGCCTGTTGCAGAGGCCAAGATTCCTGAGAAAAAGGCCACACCGACCAAGCCGGCCACGCCATCCAAGCCAGCCTCATCCGTGGCCCCCAGGCCTGGCTCCAAGAGCACCCAGACTGTTCCAAAAGCCACAGCAGCTGCCTCTCTTGCCTCCACTGGGCCAAGCAGTAGGAGCACCCCCATGCCCTTGCCCAAGAGGCCCGCTGGTGAGTGTTGCCACCCTTTCCTCCTGCGGGAACCGGTGGGAGGGGAGTGGGGGCCTTGGCTTTGCCCCAGCTGTAGCTCCAGCCAGCATCACATACAGCTGTGCAGATCTGCTTGTGCGTCCGTCCTTAACACGGGGTACCTTGGAAATTGGCAGCCTTGATCTCCACGTGAGGTTAGCAGGTATGTGTATTCAGAGAACTCTTGAGCGTGCATTCTTAGCATCTCCGCAGCACCCAGCAAGCACGCTGTGGTCATGCGCCTCCACGCTAAGAAATAGGCCATTCCGTGCAATAGGCGTGTATTGCTCACCCACGTGGAAGGCATCGTCAGGACTGGGAAAGAAGAAATGCGGTGCCTGGCTTTGTACCCTGCGTGGGGCACGGTCTTCACATGGCCGTTGAGTGTACCACTCGGTCCCCAGAGACCAGCACAGCCCCTGTCTGGCTCAGAGGGGACATTCCGCAGTTGTCGAATGAACAGATGAATCTCAAGATTGGATGAGATATTCCGTAGGCCGGTTTGTTACAGGATACATCAAAAACTCTGTTTGTGCAGGCATCAAGGCCGAGGGCAAACCCGCAGACGTCAAGAAGACGATCACAAAGTCTGCGCCAGGTAATGCGCCACCCCCACTTTGTGGGACCCTAACCTAAACCCCCACATCCCCCGCGGCCTCAAGGCTCCCTTTTGCTATCTCCCCCGGAACCTGTTGTCTCACTCCTGCCTTTGCAGCCGACTTGAGTCGCTCCAAGAGCACCTCCAGCAGTGCGGCCAAGAAGAGCGCCCCTGTGCCTGGGGCGGCCTCCCCAGCAGGCACGGCCCCCAGTCGAGTCAAGCCCACAGCCACGCCTCCCCGGCCCTCTGGGACTGCCGCGGCGGACAGGAAGCCCACGTCAGCCAGGCCCAGCTCCTCTGCCCCCAGGCTGAGCCGCCTGTCCACCAATGCTTCTGCCCCCGACCTGAAGAACATCCGCGCCAAGGTCGGCTCCACGGAAAACATCAAGCATCAGCCTGGAGGCGGCCGGGTGGGTCCGGGGGCTTGGGGCCCTCAGCATGCCGGCCCCTGCTTCTTCCCTGCCACTTGCAGCCACTATCCCCTCACATCCACCCCAGGGCGCACCAGAGAGGGCCAGTCAGGACGTGGATCGGTGCCAGGGGGCTTGAGCTGGACACTGGTCCCAGCCACCGGGCAGGGGTGGCCGAGCGCTGGGCTCTCTCTTCCCACCCGAGTCGGAGGCGCCTGTTCGTGTTGTAGGATTTAGGCTCATGTTTTCGTTTGGAGGCTAAAGGATTCTTCTCCTTTCCAAAAGGAACAGAGGGGGCCTCTGAGACTGAGAAGGGGAGACGCTGGACAGGACCCCGGTGTGTCGTGGTTCTCATGCCTGCGCTGCGGGCCACGGGATAGGCAGCTGGGTGGGTGGAGAGTCTCTCTGAGGAAGGACAAGGGTGTCCTCTGCTGGCCAGGATGACTTGCTGCTGTGACCCCCGGCCGTCCTAAATGAAAAGACTGCTTGATGAGAGGCCTGGCCTTCCTTCTTGCACCCATCCTAGAATTGTTCGTTGTTAGCACCCATGGGGACCTGGTGTGGGGAAAGCTGGTGGCAAAAGGCCAGGTTCCGGTCCCCAGGGCCACACCCGTCTCGTCACTTAGGCCATGTCTCACGCCAAACCCACCACCGCCCCTCAGGACAGGGCCCTCACCGGCTTCAATCCTGAGCTGTTAAACAGTCCAAGGGGGTGCAGGCGAAGCGGACCCCGACGGCCAGCCGGCCTCAGTCTGGGGCGAGGGCCTGCGAGCCCGCAGCTCCGGCCAGGCCTCCGGGGCCGAGGTGCCGACGTGCTCCTGCCCCCTCCCCGCGCTTCTCAGGCTTTCGTGGTGCAAAGTTGCCGACGGTCTTGGCGGGGAGTCGAGGGACTCGGGCTGGTGGTTACATCACGTTCCCACCTACTTGACGGGTGTGACACTTCCGTCTTCAGCGGTGGTCCCTGAGACCATGGCAGCTTGCTCGGGCCGTACGGACCACTTGAGTGTGAAGACGCTGTGCTTGGTCAGTAACCCGCCTTCTCTCCGTGAGTGGCGAGTGGTGTGTCGATCTCTAACTCACGTCGCAAGTGGCCTGCAGCTCCTCCCTCTGGCTCGCTCTCCCGTGGGAAATGGGTGTTTTTTTTCCCCCTAGGAGCGAGGGTGACCTGCTTCTGCCCGGCGGCCTGGCCTGGCCTTGAGTCCTCAGCCTGCCCTCCTCTTCGATGTTGGGGCTCTTGTCCTGGTTTGAAGTTTGCCCTCCATTTATCTCCATCTAGGCCAAAGTAGAGGAAAAATCAGAGGCAGCTGCTGCAGCTCGAAAACCCGAACCTAACGCGGCGGCCCGAGCAGCTGCCCCCGGCGCGAGCACACAGAGACCGGCTGCCGGGAAAGTGAGTTTCGTTTAGACGCTTCCCTCTCGGAGGTCGAAGGCGGCCGCTGTCTCTTCCGACCTGAGTCGCTCTCCCTTCTGTCATCCCTTTTTCCTCTCTTTAAACGGGTTTCTCCTTGCCCACGTGCCCTCCGTGTCTGCTGCCTCAGCCACCCGGAAACCTTCCGTACTGACCGCGAGAGTGAAGAGTTCGTAGCCCGATAGTCCTTTCGGGGAACATGTATCCAGCCGGATAAGATGGCTCCAGAACTTGCAGTCACGGCCTGCACCCTGACCTTGGTCCGAAACCCGGCTGTGAGGCACGCAGGCCGCACGCAGGCCGCACGCACAGCGCCCAGGCTCTTCTGCAGCAAGGCGTGGCCCTGGCGACCTTCCAGCAGGCACTTTAAGCCAACCTGGAAGGCCCCCCTCCTAACACTGCTGGGTACGGGGATGGCCTCATTCGTCCTGGTTCCCCAAGTCACCTGCCAACTAAAAGTTAGGGTGCTGGGAGCAGTGGAACCCCCAGCCTCTGGGGGCTGCAGCCTCAGCCGCGGGGCGGAGGTGAGCTAGCCTCCGGGCTCTTCCCCACGCCTCCACGCAAACTGGGCCCTCCTGCTTGTGGCGGGAGCCTCCTCCCCTTAGCTGTGGCAGACAGGCGGGCTCCCTGGCCAAGGGCTGCCAGCGAGGCCTCGGCCCCAGCCCTTAGGACCCGTCCTGGCTTGTC
>NW_011889052.1:822607-841906 GCF_000151845.1 Pteropus vampyrus | reverse complement strand
ATGACGACGCTGTAACACTTAGGCATCCGCTTCCGTCCTCGTGGTGTGTGTTCATGTCCTTCACTCCCTTTCCTGCTCCTTCAGCTCCCTCCCCCGGCCTCCCACAGCTGCTCCGCTGGCTGGCGATGGGGTCGGGGTCTTAACAGCGCCCCCCCTGGCTCGTGGTCACCGTGGACTCACCGCCGCCCCGTGTCAGCTCTAACCTGCCCTCCCTTGTGTTGTTTTCTGTTCTCTAACACTCCAGGTCCAGATAGTCTCCAAAAAATTGAACTACAGCCATGTTCAGTCCAAGTGTGGTTCCAAGGACAATATTAAGCATGTCCCTGGAGGTGGTAATGTAAGTATCAGCTCTGGACACCCGGCATCTGAGGCACAGGCCGCTGTGGGGTGCCCGAGGGGAGGGCCACCGGCCCGGGGCTCCCCTCAGGAAGTGCCCATGAAGTAAGGGGAGACCTGGCTGCTCCCGGGGGCGGTGAGCCCCTGCCCTCGCCCCGCCGGCGTCTCAGCCCCGTGGGTGGGAGGTCTGAGAGCGGCGGTCAGCAGCGGGCCTCTCGCCTGTCTCGAGCCCGCTGTGGGGGGACACACCTCTGTCTGTGCACCCCAGTACTGCCTGGAGTCCTTGTGGTCGTGGAGGCGGTGCCCCCTACCTGCTCCCCTCCCCGGTCACTCGGTCACTCGTCACTGTCCTCTCCCGGCCTCTCCCCCCCATTGTCCTCCGTTTCTAGTCCCCTCCTCTTTTATTCCCTTTTCCTCCTCCTTTTTTTTGGTCCCTTTTCCTCCCCTGTCTGGCCATCCTCTCTGTCACGCTGCGTTTCTGTGCCAGCCCTGAGATCCGTGCTGGGATCACAGTGACTCCAGCTCGCAGGGAGCCGAGGGCCCAGGTGTAGGGAGAGCCGGGACCACGTCCCGTCGTCAGTCAGTGTGTGAGGGACGCCGCGGCGTGTGCCGGGGCGCGTGGGGGGCCATCCGCGTGCGCCTCCGCCCTTCACTGCTTCTCGCCCGCCCGGGGGGAGCCGTGCAGTCCTGTCTCCCGGGCTTCGTTCGCTCCCTTCTCCTCAGGGCCCTGCTCCGCTGCCGCCTTTTGTTCTCAGGCTCTGCCCCCCGCCCACGGCCTGCATGCAGCCCCCCCCACAGTTCCCTCGTGAGGAGGGCGGCCAGAGCGCCCTTTCCCGCCCCTTCCTCGGCATCTCCCCACCATGGCTCTTCCCCACGTGGGCAGAGACTGTGTCCTGGTCAGCTTGGTAGTTGGTCAGACATTAGCCAACCTGGTGTAGGGTCAGCTGAAGTGGGTGAAGCTTTAAAGGCTGTGTGTGGTTGAGGTGATGGAGATCCAGCCTGTGGGTCCCCCGGTGGGCAGTGGCTCTTGCCTTTTCTCTGGCTTTTGGCCTGGATGAAAACAGAAGGGGATGAAAACAGGGACTCTGAAGGATTGGGGGCACCTGTGTGTGTGACACAGCCGTGCATTTACATGTGTTGTGCAGTATAGATAATAGTGCTGAAAATAATCGTCGTCACTTACTGTAGTCTTTACTCTGCCTGCACATAAAGACTTTTTTTGTGGAGGAATGTATTTTTTTGTGGAGGAATGTATTTTTTTTTTAAGCATTTCCCTTTTTGGAGGCTTCCGTGACAGCAGGGCCTGTGAGCGGTGTTTCAGGTGGGGCGAGGAGGGTGGGCCTGCTCTGCGGCTGGAACAGCACTGCAGGTCTAAGCCCCTCCCCCGCCACAGCCCCCGCCCCATGCCGCGGTCCTGGAGTTATCCCGGTCAGCGCCCTCCACTCACATGCAGACACAGGCTCGGCCCTTCTTGAGAGCCAGGAGGATGTCGGGAGGTGATGGAGAGGCTACTTCCGCAGCTGATCCCAATTTCAAATTTGGTGGCAGTTTTAATTTCGCGTCACCCTCATGAGGGGGGACATGTATGTGTAATGAGTTCCCGGACCTGTTAGGAGTAGCACACCACTGATATCTGCAGGAGGCCCACGGGGTGTCACAGACCAGTGGTGACTGTGTGAGCACAGCTGCAGCCAGATACAGTGGATGCGGGGTTGGTCGTGTGCCAAGAGGACCACAGAGAGGGACGTGGCTTCTGCTGGCTGGCAGGCTTCACTGGGGAGGGGACACGGGGGCCAGGCCTCAAAGTAAACTGAGTGGTTTGTGCTAGCATCCGGATTCTGCTGATGAACTTCTCATGTTTCATTTCACATATTCCTTTATCCCTCAATTTTCCTCTAATCGACTCACGTTTAATTTTTTTCTCCCACATTTGCATAAGACTTTCATAGGTAGTGGTGGTGTTTCTGTCAGTCATATCATGTCTCACAATTCTGGTTATTTTGTGATACTGTCACCTGTCAGTGCCCAACACCTAGACCCACAAGGTCAGTGGGCTGCATTTCTTCTCCATGTATTACCTGGAACACATCTGTAAAACGAAACTTCTCCTTTACCAACTATGCTTTAATTGAGGACCAGGCACGAGGTAAAGAAGTGGAGGCTTTGAGGGCAGATAACTGTCAAGGACTGTTTGGGTTCCATGCCTTGGCCAGAGCCCGGCCTCGATGAGTGATTTAACGGTAACTCTTCACAGGTGGTCTCGGGGATGACACGAGATGACCTTGCCACCCTTGCTGCAGGACACATGGTGGCTTGGTTTAAACAGCTGCCACATCTCTTTGGCTGGGGAAAGTACACTTCCCTCCGGTCCTGTTTAGGGAGAATTGCAGCCTTGTTGGAAAGATGAGACAAAGCGAAGGCTGTTGTTCTGACGGTGGTGGGCACTCTAAATACTTGCTGAATACGTGAAGTAATTAGTGTCCAGTTGTTGCCAATGTCCATTTAAGATGATGTGAAGAGCTGGAGCGCGGCTAGAGCCTGGGAAGGCTCCGGAGAGATGGCCTTAGAGCTGGCCTTGCAGGATGGGCGCAGGAGGGCTGAGATGAGCATCCTTTGATACTTCTAAATTAATTTTTTTGCGCACACAATTAGAAAAGGCTGGCTATAAAATTAGGTAGAATGAGTGGAAAGAAAACCATTAAGAGACTGTCTCAGAACTTAAAAAGCTTTTCTCCCCTTAGCTAAAATGAAACTGTGTAAGAAGATTTACTACAATAAGGGAAAGAGTGAGGATGGCCCAGGCAAGCTGGTGGTTACGGGAAGTTACTCCGTGCCAGGCCCTGGGCTGTGGGCGGGAATAAAGCATGTAGCAGACCTGCCCTCTTGGAACACAGCGGAGGCCGCATTTCCTGACACTGGAGAAAGGAACACCAGGCACCGCAAGGTAGCTGTCGAATGGCGTTGTTAGGAAGCCACCGGAAGGTGCGGCCTCCGCCGGCAGGGCCCTGCACGCCCCGACACGGAAAAGCCAGGCTCTTCCTCAGAATTGGGAGCAGCTAGGTCACTCACAGGAGGCCTGGACTCCCACCCAGGTGCCCAGTAGAACTCACATCTGTAGGTGCCCTTTCCTAAGTTAAAGATGTGCCATCGGTCCTGGTACCAAGATGTTTTTCCAAAGCTCCTGCAGGGCAGACACTGATGAGAGTCTGTTGGCCGTCTTACGGACGGACGGACAGATGGACGGACGGATGGATGGTCATCTTACGTATAGATTAGGTAGATATCTACTGTCAGGAGGGAAAACGTATTGGAAAAAAAAATGGAAAGAAATACACCAGAGTGTTAATTCCGTTTTATCTCTGGGCCAAAGAGTCGATGGGTAAGATTCGAGGTGGAACAGAAGGGATATTTCGGATCCGGATCCAGAAAAATGGGTGCAGAGCTGCCTGGCAGATGCGTGGATGGGCTCGGGGTGGAGAGGCCTGTGCGTGTGGGCAGCATCGGTTCGGTCTGGCTGGAGGAGGGGTCAGACGCTACAAGCAGGGCCAGGATGGACCAAGGGCCCTTGTAACCGCTTCGGGCGGTGACCCTGACCTTGACCAGACTGAGATGTCGGCGCTTACAGAGGGAGAGCAAAAACTCGGACATGGAGAAGAGGCTTTCAAAGGGAACGTGGGTTTGGCCCTGGCAACGTACCTTCTCTGCGGTGATAACGTCGTTGTGGTTTCTTCTCAGGTTCAGATTCAGAACAAGAAGGTGGACATCTCTAAGGTCTCCTCCAAGTGTGGGTCTAAGGCCAACATCAAGCACAAGCCTGGTGAGTGGTGCCTCCCTTGTCCCAGGACACCTGGGCATGTGGTCCTCCCGTGGGCCAGCCGGGTGTCCCCCTTACACCTTCGTCACTCCGTAACGATTCCTGGAGCCACCCCCGCTCAGGACACAGCCATGGCACGGTGCAGCCTTCAGTCCCTGTCAGGGATGGGAATAGGGCACTGACCTCTCAGCGGGAGGAGGAACCGGTGGTGGGCGGTGAAGGCTGCCCTTCGCACGGGCACCGTCCTGAGGACCTGCTGTTGACTGAGGCCCAGGGCAGAGGCCCGCTCCAGGCCGGGGATCCGGCTCAGCCTCCCAGCCGGGCGAGCGTTTCGAGAGCTGGTGCTGGCATTCCAGAGAGCGAGGCCAGGCCTCACTGGCAGATTCGGGAGCAAAGATGATCCCACAGTGCGTCGGCGGCTCCGGTCTCAGCTGTCACCCTGTCACCCTCGCGTGCTTTGGTTCCCGGGTCTGCGGCAGGTTTGGGGTAGGGAGGACCCCTGCAGCAGCAGGCGCACCGGTGGGCGGATCTGGCGTCCCAGAGGGCGGTCACCAGGGGCCCGTTGAGACCGAGAAAACTCCCTTTCCTCAGCAAAACCGTCCACTTTAGAACACGCTCTGTTAAAAAGGATGAAAACATTTCAGCCTTAACTAACCTTCCTTTTCCCCCTTTTATCTGGCACATCTACTAATGAGATGCTCCCCTCCCTAGTGACGCTGGGCGACTTGAAGTCCAGCTTTTGCGGGGGGCTAGGACTCGAGCGTGGAGATGTGGCGAGAAGCTGCGTGTTGAGGTTCGGATGGGAGCTGAGGGACTGGGGGAGAAAGGAGAAGACGGGTTGAGGGCCACCATGCTGCCGGGCCACACCAGGGCCGGGTGGCAGTGAGGACGGGCTGGCCCTTGACCCCACGGCCACGCTGTGGCCTGTGAGCCTGTGTCCAGGTCACCCTCCCCCTGCATCCCTGCCGAGAGGCGCTGGACCCGGGCTGGCCGGCCCTTTCTCAGCTCAGGCCCAAGGCCCTTTGCCTTTTCACGACAGTGGGGTCTGGTTCAATGGCTCAGACAGCCTACGTTCCCATCCTGTCTCGGTCAGTCACTAGCTCGGCGGTGACCTTGGGCAGGTCACTTTGTCCCAGCGTCAGTGCCAGCAGCTCTAAAACGGGGATCCTGACCGTGCTGGAAGAGGCCGTGGCGCAGCACACAGCCGGTCAGTCGGGGGTTGTCACGCTGCCCGGGGGACGAGAAGCGGCGTGCCCCTGGCACAGTTCGAGGCCCGCCCTGGAAGCCGCGGGCTGCGATGGTGAGAGGGTGGCTGCTTCTCCGTGGAGCTGCCCCCTCCGGCTGGACGGGGAGTCGGCCCCAGCCAGACTCAGGGAAGAGGCGCCCCACTTCGAAAGCGCGCACGCCGTGTCCTGTCTGTCCTCGGAGCCGGGGGCAGCGGGTCGCGTTTTCCCCGCTGCTGGACGGGCGCTTAGCCAGCCCTCGGCCAGGCTGGGGTTCCCGTCCCAGGCCGCAGGCTGTGCCTGCGGGACTGTTTCTCTGCCGCCCCGGTGACCGGTGCCGTTCTGGTTCCAGGTGGAGGAGATGTCAAGATCGAAAGTCAGAAGCTGAACTTCAAGGAGAAGGCCCAGGCGAAGGTGGGGTCCCTTGATAACGTGGGCCACCTGCCTGCGGGAGGTGCCGTGAAGGTAGTGAATGGGTTGCCACGGGGACAGCTGGGGACGGGCGGGGTGTGCGGTGGAGTCTGGGTCCCTGCAGGCGGGCGCTGTCACCGCCCCTCAGTCTCTTCAGGAGTCATGTCCCCCACACCATTGCTGTTTTCCCATCATCATCAGACCTGGGCGAGGCAGGAGAGGTTAAGAGGCCCAAGCCGGAGACAGCCTTCTGAGAACCATGGCCTTCCTTACTTTTTGAGCTCATCTCAGCCATTTTCAGAGAAACTGTGGCTGGGGCACAGGTCACCACAAGGCGGGTGGGCTGCACGGTAGTTGTCCCCAGCTACCTCATGAGAGGGGTGTGGGCACATGCGACAGCAGGCCTGGTGTCCACCTGCCTCCGGAGGGACTGCCTGCGGCCCGTTTGGGCCAAGGCTCTGGGGGCGTGCTCGGGTGACAGGGCTTCCCACCCTCGGGACTGCCTGGGCCTCTCCTCCCTGCCCCGCCTCCTTCCCGCCCTCCCTCCTTCCACAGTCCTGTGAGCCCCTTTGTGTGCTGAGATGCTGTCTGTCCCTCGTTCTGTGTCGGCAGGTAGGGGGCGGCGTCTTGCAGGCTTTGGTGCTTGAGGGTCACTGCAGCCACTGAGGGGAAGGTGCACAGGGAGGGGGCCAGAGCGCTGCTGCAGGCCTCCACTGTGACATTGGAGAGCCCGCACTGGGCCACCCCTGCCACCCTTTTATCCCGCCCTCCCGCGGTGCGGAGTCGAGCCCTGATTAGCCTTCACGAACATTTTGGGATCCTGGCTCTGTCACAGGCTCTTGGTTCGTGTCCCCACCCTTCTCTAGTCTATGTCTGTGGGGCACTAGCTCAGGTGCCTCGTCCAGGGCCACGCAGCAAGTGCATGCAGACCAGGATTCGCACCTGGCCTTCTGGCCCCGCCTCCTGTGTCCATGTTTCATTATGTCCCTTTCTTTGCTGTTTCTGGAGTCATTTTCCAGTACTGATTGGCCTGCGGCGTCACTGCTTCCCAGCCAAGTCCAGGCCCGTCTCGAGACGGCGCCTCAGGCTCGCTGCAGCTGACCTGCTGTCCTTGCTGTGTTTGTTTGGCGCTAGCCTTGCTGAGAAGCCTGGCACCTCTCAGAGAGGCATTTCACAGAGGAAGCTCCCAGAGCATGTCACTAGCCAGGCTGCGCCGTCCTGCCCCGCACTTGGCTGCCCTGCCAGCGGTGGTTCCCATGGGCGGGGCAGGGGTGGGAGCACCCGGTCCACGTGGCCCAGATGACAGCACCTCCATCCAGGGGCGGCCGGGGCGGGGGCTGCGTGTAACTCTCACCTCCGTCCCCCATCCCACTCCCTCTCGGACTGACCCTGCACTGTCTCCCCCACTGTTTCATTGTAGACGGAGGGCGGTGGCAGCGAGGCCCCTCCGTGTCCGGGCCCCCCCGCTGGGGAGGAGCCGGCCATCCCTGAGGCAGCGCCCGAAGCTGGCGCCCCCACTTCAGCCAGTGGCCTCAGTGGCCACACCACCTTGGCAGGGGGTGGTGACCAAAGGGAGGCCCAGACCTTGGACTGCCAGATCCAGGAGACAAGTAAGTGGCTGGGCTTGGCCTGAGGGCCAGCCAGGGACCCTGCCACTGGCTGCAAATTGAAACTCCTTTGTTTTTTGACCAGAGTGTGGCCTAAATTTTAACGAAGCAACCTTTTATTTTCCAGGCATCTAATGATGACATTCTGGTCTCGTCTTCCATCCCTTTGTCCCCCCCTTGTCTCCTTCGTGACCCTTTCCCTCCCTCCTCCCGTGTCACTGCAGATTGAGACCTACAGGCTGACGTTCCGGGCAAACGCCAGGGCCCGCACCGACCACGGGGCCGACATTGTCTCCCGTCCCCCCCACTTCCCTGGCGGCCCCAGCTCAGGCACCCGTGTCCTTGGCTGTCTTCCCCGGGCCGCCCACTAGACCTGTGACCGCCGGGGTTCCGGGCAGCCCTCTAGGGCCCTCCCCCCTCCCTCCCTCCTGTCTCGCTTGCCCAAGGCAGCAGCCGTCACCCCCACACCTCTTCCCGCCCCTTGCCCCAGGCCCGGTCCTTGCTTTGCTCCTGTCCCATCATCGCGTCCCTGCTCCAGGGAGTGGTATTAGGGGTGGGGGGAGGCTGACCTGGGGTCTTGGGGGGGTCTAAGAGAGGAGACCTGATTCCAATCCCCTCTTTGTTTGGGTTTTTTGGACCAAACCCAAGAGAAACTGACATACCCTCCCTCCCTCCCTCCTCACTGGGTCCACCTGGCGGGATGAGTGGATTGCCCATGCGGTGGCCCGGCCCTGACCGCGTCCCCTGGAGCCTGCTAAGCTATTGCCTGTCCCTTTGACGTGGCTGGTGCCAAACACCTCTTGCCACCCTGCCGCAAGTTAGCTAGGGGTCAACGCTGCCTGTCCCCACTGCTTCCCATACCTGCCTAGCTGCTGTCATACTTTTTTCTTGTTTTATTCTTTTTTTTTTTTTAAATATCCTAAAAACTGGTGGAATAGTTTTGCAGGTTGAAGTCATGTCTTAAATGAAAGTCCTCAGCAGGTGTTAAAGGAAACAGAGAGGGGAGATCCTTAAGCCTCCAGCCAGGAGGTCAGGCACTGGGGGCTGCCCAGGGGGCAGCTCGGGACCCCGGAGATGGTGGGCAGGGCGGGTGACGTGGGGGCTGCAGCCTGGTCAGCAGGTAGGGCATGCCAGGAGCTGCTCAGAGTGTGACTGGTGGTTCTGCGTTTTGCGTTTATGCTGCTTTTCTTTTCTAACCAAGAGGCTGGTTTTGGCATCTCTGTCTGTCTCATTCCTGGGATCTGGTGGGAGATACAAGGTCAGGGCTGGAACAGGCCACGGAGGTCAAAATCCTGCAGGCCGAGGACACTTGGGCCCTCGGCTACCAGGGAGCCTAAGATGTGCAGAGCGCGTATAGGTCGTGGGGAATCAGGTCCAGAAATTTAAAAATAAAGGCATAAGACTGGGGCCAACCCACGTCCCTGCTACTCTGACTGGAGCGGCGGGAGGTGAGGCGAGGCCAGCCTGCGGGGCGTCCCGGCTCGGCCCGCTCGGGGTGGCTGCAATGAGAAATCCCGGGAATCGTATTGGCACGAAGACTCTTACTGCACTTGTATTTTTTTGTATTAAAATTTGCATGGTTTCTAATAAAGGATTAAAACCTACCGGTTTGCAGTGAAATGGCCTGGGAGTTTTAGGGTTTCCCTGGCAGGGCCTCGTGCGGTGCCCTCCTGCCCTCTGTTGCTGTCCCGCAGAGCCGGGCAGGTTGGGGCGCCTGACTGGGGCTCAGGTTCGCGCTCCAGCAGAGCGAGGGCGTTTGGGCGGGCAGGCCTCCCCGCTTCTGAGGCAGCGTGTCAGTGGGGAGGTGGGCCACCATAGCCCCAGCTCCCACAAACCAGGAAGTTGCAAGCCTCGTGGAGAAAGTGCTTCTAGACCAGAGGGTCCTCACCGGGAGGTCAGGGCGCCCATGTCTTGGGGGCGGGACCTGCACCCTCCCTGTGGTCCTGGACCACCGGCTCCAGGTCCTTTCACTCCTTTAGCCAAGGGTGGGGGTGGGGGGGCCCAAGCAGAGCTGTCTGGATGGCCTGGTCGCAGCTCCTTGAAGGGTCCCATGGCCAGAGGCTAAGGTGGTAGCCCTGACAGGTGAGGACCAGAGGCCTGTGTGCTGTGTACTACTCTGTGGTCATCGGGGGTGGGACATCTCTTACTGCCTGATTTGCTTATGGCTCAGCCATTACCTGTGTCAGTCTGTGATTCTGTTGTCATGATTTCAAGAGTAAATAAAGCTCATGATGTCTCACCACGCAGGTCCTTTCTTTGTACGTCCTGGCTTGTCTCGGCCTCCAGCGTCCACACCCACCCCCTGGCTTGTTCCCTTGCATTGAAGGACCGGTGCGCGTGGTGTAGTCGATGACCACAGCCTCGCATCTGTGAACATGTGGTTACAACCAAGGGCAAGTCCAGCTTGTGGCAGGGCTGCCACACAGCTTGGGGGCCCCTTTTTTAAGGGGTTAAAAGATTAAGGTCCAGGTGGGCCCCGGCTGCCTGTGGGTGGCAGCCAGACAGAATGAGAATACGCACTGGACCAGTGTCTCAGGGAGGGAGACACAGGAAGGGGCTGCTCAACACTTGCTGTCCCAAGCTGCAAAGACAGTGACAGTAGCAACGGGCTACCCATGGTGTGGGGACCTACAGGAGCAGCTGTGACACAGACTGGGCTGGCTCAAGGGTCAGGCCAGTTGACAGCACGGGTGATTCAAGCTCCCGAAAGGGTGGTTCTAAGCCCCCTCCTCCCCCAAGACCTTGGGCCCCAGCCTGTCCCCCAGCCTCCCTGCCTTCACACTCCCTCAGTCTGGGGAACCGTGGCCCCCACCCAGGGTGCCGAGGCCCCAAGAGAGGCGCCCCCAGAGGACAGCGATGCTCACAAGGGATAAATAGAACTTTATTTTAAATAAACATTTGCACTCTGTACACGGCCCGGCCGACGCAGGGCTCAGTCCTCGGCTGACTTGCGCACGTCGAAGCTGCCACAGGGTCCCCGCAGCAGCTCCGCCAGCAGGGCCAGCAGCTGCCCGTGCTCCTGCTGCACCTCCAGCGGCAGCGCGGCCAGCTCACTGCGCAGGCTCCGCTCCACCATGCGGCCCAGCGCCCGGCGCAGCTCCCGCAGCAGCCGCACGGTGCGCGAGTCGCCCTCCAGCCTCAGCAAGTCGCTGTCACTCAAGGAAATGGTGGCCCGGCGCCCATCGTCTGGCAGAAAGGAAAGGTGGTAGGGAGCCAGGGTGACGCCAGGCCCTCGGGGAGACAGACCGCCCCAGTGGCGCAGGGGGCTGGGAGGCGCGCAGGTACCCACCACGGACGTGGACGTCCCCGTCGGTCAGTAGCAGCACAGCTAGCGGGTGTACCTGGGAGGAGTCCCGGACGAAGACGCTGCCGTTGGATTTGACAGCCATGAAATACGTCAGCCAGCGGCTCCGTAGCCGTGTGGCCTCCCTGGAGGACAAAAGCTGCGTGAGGCCACCATTCTGACCCATCCGAGGGACCCTGCCCGGCCTTGCCTGCCCCCCACCTGTTAATGGTCGACTTGTGCAGCAAGATGTTGCCTGATTTGGTCCTGTATGTGACACTGTTGGGCTTGAACTTGCCCTGCCGGGTCACCTTGCCCTGCCTCACCTGCGGGGATGGAGGGAAAGATGGGTGGGCTGAGCGAGGAGCTGGGGATGGGAAAGGTCGGGGCCCAGTCGCCCTGTCCCGGAGGCAGCACCTGGATGAGGTTGGGGTAGAGACCCGCCATCAGCACGCCCTTCACCAGCTCCTCCTCCTCGCTGTACTCGTTGCACTGGGCAGAGGCCAGGGTGCAGTCCGAGGGCTTCCCCACCAGGAAAGCCTCGTAAATGTTCTCGGAGAACTGCTTGATGAGTCCTGCGGAGGCAAAGCTGGGGTGAACCCGCGGCCTGGAGCCGAGGCCAGGCAGACGGCAGCTCATAGCCCGGGCTGGGGCTCCGCTGACCGTGGATGAAGCGCAGGCTCGGCGCGTACAGCAGGTTCTCCTCCAGGTAGTTCTCACGGGAGCTGCGGTCCTGCCAGCGCAGCACCTCCTCCCAGCCGGCCACGGCCCGCACGAAGGCCAGGTGGTCACTGCCACTGTCGTGGCTCAGCAGTGCCTTCACCTGGGAGGGGGAGGACAGTACCAGGGTCACGGGCAGGGCTCGAGGAGGCTCCCCCAGGACAGGAGGTGGTGCAGGGCTGACGGGGAGCGCCGAGACCATGGCAGGGGCGGGTCTGACCTTGTCCACCTCCGCTCGGTTCTGCAGGCTGCTGCTGAAGGGGTCCCGGGTGAGGCAGGAGACGACCACCAGCAGCGGGTGCAGGCAACGGAAGATGGCGGCCAGCACTATGGCCTTGGCCAGCCGGGGGTCGGTGGAGATGTGGGCCAGGCGCTGCCCCAGGGTGGTCAGGTACTCCCGCTGGTCCAGCACCCCTGCAACAGCTCAGCTGTCAGGCCCGCCCTGGAGAGCCTCTCCGCGGCCCGGCCCAGCCCTGCCCACTCACCGATCTCCTGGAGCAAGATCACAGCCTCGTCCACTGCCTTAATGTTTGGACTGTCCACGGCCTTGGAGAGGAACTCCACTGCCTGCAGCCAGAATACAGCAGAGCCCCCCGTGAGCCTGCGTCCCGCCCGCTGCGCCCAAGGCCCGCCTGCCCCGCGGCGCCTCTGCGCACCGTCTTCTCGGGCATGTGGATCTTGGCCTGCAGCACCAGGTTCTCAAGGGGCGTGCGCAGGATCTCCGGCACTTGGAAAGGGACCATTTTCTCCAGCCGGCTCCGTGGGAACAGGTGGTAGGCAAAGCCCGACTGACAGCGGCCCGCCCGGCCCCGGCGCTGGATCACATTGGCTCGTGACACCCACACCGTCTCCAGGCAGGACACCTGGGGGAGGGGGCAGGTGAGCAGCAACACAGACGCCACAGGACTTCCTCAGTGCCCCGTCCCCCCATGCCTGGCCACCACCTCATTTAAGCCCTCAACAGCCCTACCCCAACAGGGACACTGAGACCCCACAAGTGTGGCCTTCTCCAGACATAGGGCAGGTCCAAGGCCGATCTGAGCCAGGGGCCACCCCAGAACTGGAGTTCTCCCCCGGGGCTGGCTGGGCCCTGGAGATGGGTGCCACCTTGGTCTTCAGGTCATAGCGTTCCTCCTTGTGCAGGCCACTGTCCACCACGTGCACGATGTCATTGACTGTGATGGAGGTCTCAGCGATATTGGTGGCCAAGACAATCTTGCGTACTCCAACTGGTGGCTGCTGAAATATGGCCTTCTGGTCCATCATGGGGATGTTGGAGTGCACTGGTGGGCAGCAAGCACACACAGGTTACAGGCACCGCTCGGGCCAGGACCTCCCCGTGGTGACGGCAGGGCAAGGATTTTCACCCCATTTTCCTGAAAGTGAGGCCCAGGTTTAGTAAGCCCAGGAAAAGTTGCAAAGCCAGCAAAAGGCAGTGCAGCCTGGTCAGAAACCCAGGCCCCTTGGGTCCTAGTTGGGTCGGTCCCCAGAATACAAGGCGAAGCCGGTGGGTGTCTGGGTGCCGTGAGGCCCTGCACACAGCTCTCACCTGGCAGGATGAGGTACTTGCTCTCGTGCACGCCCAGGGCCTCCTGCAGGCGCTGCTGCACTCCTTTGATCTCCTGCCAGCCAGGCAGGAAGCAGAGGATCCCACCTGGAGAGGGGCCCCGCAGGCGTGAGCTGGCTCCCAGCAGACCGAGGTCGGGGCGGGCGCAGGGCAGGGGGGCACCCACCTGGTTCCCCGCGGGCATCGATGTGCAAAACCAGATCGGTCACAAGGTCCAAATCGAGTGCACACTCGTCCTCAGCCTGGGTGGAAGAAGAGAAACCACAGTCACAGTCCCAAGGCAAGGGGTCACACAGAGAACACGGCCACTGTGACTTTGTGAGGCTGAGGCATCTCACATGACGCCAACAACCCTCACCACACCCCTGCCATGGAGACGATCATTCCCGTTTCTGTCAAGAGAAGCGAGGCGTGAGGAGGGTCACTTGCCCTAGGCCACGAAGCCCCAGAAACAGAAAGGACAAAATCCATGGAGGAAGGGCCCAGGCCCCCTCACCTCGTGGTGCCGGTGCCGGGGTGGGTACTGGTGCTTGCCCAGCTTGGCCAGGATGTCCTCCAGGTAATACTCCTTGACGGGGTACATGAAGCCGGGCACCTTGATGACGGGGCAGCCGCCGAAGTAGCGGGAGAAACGCTCGTTATCACCCGTGGCGCTCATGAGCACCAGCCGCAGGGCGGGGTTGAGCCGCTGCAGGCCCTTGAGCAAGATCAGCAAGAAGTCCGTGTTCACGTCCCGCTCGTGCACCTCGTCCACGATGACGTGGCTCACGCCTTCCAGGCTGGGGTTGCTCTGCAGCTTCCGCAGCAGGATGCCCACGGTGCAGAAGAGCAGGGCGCCGCCCCGGGCCGGGGGCTTGCTTTCCAACCGCACCTGGAAGCCCACGTTCCGGCGCAGGGAGGGGCCCAGTTCGTGGCTGACCCGCTGTGCCACGGAAACGGCCGAGATGCGGCGCGGCTGGGTGATGATCACGTTGCAGCGAGCACCTCGGCCCTCGGTCACATAGCGCTCCAGCAGCAGCTGCGGGATGCGCGTGGTTTTCCCACAGCCTGTGTCCCCGGAGATGACCACCACCGGGTGCTGCTCAATAGCATTGAGGATGGTGTCCCGATGTGGGTCCACAGGGAGCTGGGGGGCCTCCTGCCAGATGGGCCCTCGCCGCCGCCACAGCTCTAGCAGGCTCTGGCTCAGACGCACCTCCTCCGACTCTGACAGGGGCACGTAGGGCTTGCCTGTGATAGGGTCACTCAGGGGCCCTGAGTCCTTGCCCAAGGGCAAGATGTCATCACCCTGCAGCCGGAGCTCTGGGGAGATCCATGAACTGTCCACGGGGTACTAGGGGACAGAAGAAGCAAACGAAATGATGAAAGAGAGAATTACCTTCTTCCTCACTTGCACCCAGACCCTCTTCATGTGATTCGCTGGGTCACACACTATGGCCCAGGCCCCTGGGCAGCCGACCTGTGGGCACAGCTGGGCTGCTTGGGGCAAGGGTGCTCCAAGGCTTCATCTTCAGTGGGTAAAATGGGGAGTGAATACTGCCTGCTGCAGGTGGAAGCTTTCAATTTGAAGACGATGGAGGTGGGCGAGGACGTGAGGGGCTCTTACGTGGTTCAGGAAGGTCTCTATCTTGCGGAGGATGGGCTCAGGCAGCTGGATGGTACATGGCCGGCGCTGGGTCTCGCCCAGCTCACGCAAGGAGGCCAAGTTGTACATGGCATGGGTAAGCGGCTCGTTGTTGCGGTCCACCAGGCCCAGGCTCTGCAGAGGGGACACGCATGGCCCGGTCTGTGCCCCTGCCTCCCCAGAACCAGCCCAGCCAGACTCAGGAGGTCCAAAGGGAAATCGTGCAGAGCAATCTCTTTCCTAAGAGATGCCCGTTTTCGGCTGACGTGATACAAGAGAGAAATAAGGGACCCGGAAAATGTAAATCACCACCAAAAAAAAAAGAAATTAACTAAGTAAAATTAATTCAAAGAAAGCCAGCCCTGACATGTACGAGCAGAACAGCCTCACATCTGTCGGGAAGGCGGCGGGGGCTGAGAAACTCCCACTGAGCAGCTGGGTCCCCAACAGCCCAAGTTCACCTCCACGAATTCCCAGCACGGCGGCCTGTAAGATAGGTGGGCCAGGCCCTTAACGACCCCGACACACCTCACAGGTACCCTCTGCCTTCACTGCCTCACCCAAATCCATCCCCACTGTGTTCTGTCTGCACGGCACCCGTTATGTCTGTGACCCCAACATACAAATGTATATGGAATATCTACTTATGCTATTTGGTAAAATAAGCAACTAGAAGAGAAACATTGCATCCTTTTTCCCTACATGCCCAAAGCCACCTCATCACCAGAGATAAAACCTCAGGCAAGAGCATAAAACCAGTCATTTTTCCTTAGTCTTGTGTCCCCATCACCTGTCATGTCAGGATTCTGCTCTCCCTCTGAAGTTCCGATCCAACACTCCCTTCTTTAAGCAGTTCACCCCTGGGGGGACCAACCCCCTTCCTCTGGCCTCTGGGTAGACCTCAAGGTCAAGGATCCAGTCCCTAGACCACGGGAGGTGCCAACACAGCCACCTTGCCATAGGAGAGGCTTCCGCCCTTCCCAGGACAAGAGGTTACCAGCACCCTCTGCCCAGCAGCCAGCCTGCTGCTCTGAACGCCGCTGCCAGGTGGGGGCCGCTCCTCCCGAGACACGACTCCAGCAGCTGCGAAGCCTCTGGCCACCAGTGCTTGCGTCTACCAAGCTAAACTCAGAGCTTCTCCAAGTTCTCCCAATGATCCCTAGTTATGTTCTTGAGCCACAGGTAACACATCCATTCCGTCTTCTGTGACCACTTCCCTGTCCCAAGCCCTCGTCTATTCTCCAGGCTCTCATTACCTCTCAGCATCAGCTGTATCTAAAATGCAGTTCCCAGAGCCACGCATGACCACTGAGAGTAAAACAGGGCCTCGTTCCTCTCTCGTTCTGCAAATGAAAACTCTACCAACACGGTTTCAAGTCACTAGCTTCTCAGGCAGTCCGAACACAATGCTAACTCCCACCGCTGGGCCATCTGCTGGCCTCCAAAGCCTCTTCCAGGGAACTGCTGGCTGCAGGCCACACAACCTTCACCTTGCTGCTCATCGCTTCTTCAAGCTTCACCCCAGATAAATGTCTTATTTGTTTTGGCCACACAAGCCGGGTTCTAAAAGACTTTTCTAGACATCAAGCCTGCCACTCGACATAGGCACCATTTCTCCAGCTTTACACCATCCAGAATGATGAACATGTTTCCTGCCAGCTTCGCCTAGGTTCTGCCAACAAGGCTGAAAAGGCTGAGCTCACAAGCAGAGCACTTCTAGAGGGACTGTGGGCAGGTCCTGGAAGCAGCAGCCACACAGCCTGACAAGTATACTTTTGTGCCCAGCCAGAGGCTTGGTATGGTGGGTTTCACTTCCTGGAAAAGTGGACCAATCTGCAAGGGTAGGAGGGAGCTCCGAGAAACCTGCCACGTCATGCCAGGGACCCTCCTGGACTCACCTTCAGTTTCTTGCAGGCCAAGGCCGCCGCCTTGTTCTCAGCCTCTGCTTTGCGGCGCCCTTTGGCAACAAAGGTCATGGGACAGGGCCAGAGCAGGGTCAGGGTGGACAGCTTGGTCTTGGTGCCCACAGTATGGAACTGCATGAGGTTCTACAGGAAAGGCGAGAGGTGGTTATAAAAAGGCAGGGAATGAAGACGTCTGTGGCATTCTCTGACCGCCGAGGAACCAAGAGATGGACTTAACCCCCAGCTCAGCAGGTGCCAAACACCAGCCACACGAGAAGCACCACTGTGCAGACAGGAGCAAGGCCCTGCAGAGCTGCATCTTGCCCCGTCTCTACTTGCTGCTCCTGTCCCGTGATTCTCAGCCGAAGACAGTGTCTGGGCAATACCCCGACCTGCCCTCCTAACCCCGTCCTCTCAGCACCTTCGAGGCAAAGAGGTGTGGTAGCACCTGTGGGCTGGAGCTGTCAGCATGTGCTAAACACCAGGCACATCATGGGGAAGAAGGCGTTGAACCTGGAGAGAAGCTCTGTTGGCCAAAGCCCGTTAGCCTGATGGCCAAGGTGAAACTCACACCTCAGCAAGACAGACACGGGCCTCCCACTCCGCGGTCCGCAGCCCACTCCCCATGTGCCTGTGCTCTGGCTTCCGTTCTGTCCCCGCTGTCCCACCCTCCTCGCCCTCCAAGGATCCCCAGCTGGCCTCGGAGTGGGCTAGGCAGACAGGCGGCCTTGGCCCTCCCACACACCTGTGGTTTCCCTCCTACCTGGTCTTAGAGCAAACCAGACACGACCAAGCCAGCTCCCCACCCACATGCACTTCTAGGAGACTCAACTCACCTTAGCTGTGGAAGACGATGTTGCTATCTGAATCACCTTGGCCAGAAGGTTCTTGGGAAGCGGAAACTGGGTCAGAGCCCTAATAGCACTGTCATCATCTGTCATTTCAAGGGAACCCCCCCTGGGAGGACCAAAAGTTTAGGTGAAAAAGCTCGCTTTCCTTCCGGGCCAATTTCACCCCGGGGGCAGGACACTGGGATGTTGCAGCAGGCAGCCAAGAGGCACGAAAAGGACAGCAGACTGGGCGTTTCTGCTTGGCCTGTGACCCTCACAGACACGCGTCGTGGCTGATGCTCCCGCAGTTCCCCAAACACATAAGAGGGCGAGGGGCACGCAGAGTGCTTGCTGGGCCTCGGGGACCCAAGTGTGGCCTGAGGGAAGAGCCATGCCGCTGTTGTGCCAAAGCCCAGCCACGCAGTACGAGACCACGGCTGGCTCTCCCCTAGGAGCGGGCAGGCAGACCAGTGGATAATGGGGCACATAGGTGGAGAGGTGGGACAAGGGCCCCCTCGTCTGAGAAGGCTCCTGGGGAACACACCCCCATTTCCACGTCAAGGTGCAGCCAGCTTCCCCTGCATCCCCATCTCTAGCTGTACCTGAGTGGAGTGTGGGAGTCCTGCTGGGTCATGGACAGGAATTCAGTGACATCGATGGTCCCCTCTTCTAGTTCTTCCTCCTCATCTTCCTCTTCCTCTCGGCCCAAGGAGCGGGAGAGGCCCCCAGGTCCCCCTGGCCGGATGCCCTCGGGATTCAGCTGCCGCCAGGAAGTGGGTGGCATGGTGGGTTCTGGGCGCCACCAGCTGTCAGCCGGAGAGCCAAAGCGGTCGGCTAGCACACGGTATTTGGCTGCATCAAATAGCTCATTTCGGGGACCCAGTAGACCCCAGCCCTGGGGGGGTGGAAAGGGACGTTTTGAGGGTCCATACCACCCTCACACCTCAGCCCGCCTGGACCTTGGCCAGTCACACCAAAAGTCCCTCATGTAGAAGCCATGCATCTTCACCTGTCTACCCGCCTCAGCCTCTAGTCCGGAACTGGGCATAGAACACTAAAAATGTCTAGCTCTGACAAATGAAAATGATGAGATAACTTCTTACACTTATCAAAGATAAAAAACAATTTAAAAAACCCAAAAACCTACAGGGCAACAGGGAAGGAGATACATTCACGAAGTGATCCAAGAAGGCTAAGTGAATACAGCAATTAGGACAGATGTAGCCCACGCCATAAGACAGACATACCTTCTGACACAAGAATCCTACGCTCCCCAGGGAAGCTCAGAGGACACTGTTTCCTAAAGCAATAAGGAATGTGAGAGGGCACCAGCCTCACCGAATGGGACCGAAACTGGGGTAGAGTGAGTGAGGTACTTACTTTGGGGGAAGAAAAAAGAATCCTATGCTGGGAAAATATTCTAGAAATAACCTGCAACTTTTTAAAAGCCTTTTATACAAAACTATTATAGTGTCACTGTTCTCTAGAGAGACAATCAAATAGCCTCTGGCACGTACAAAGCAACCTGCTGGGCACCAGAAGCATCGGCAGCAGGAGAGACGAGACCTAGTCCCTGACTTCAAGAAGCTCAGAATCTAAGAGGCAGAACAGAAACGCAGATGCCCAGGGTCAAAGGAACAAACACAAGGGAGAAGCTAGAAGGACAAGGAGCAGAGTGTGAATAAAGTGCAGGTTTGGAGCATTCAAGCTGGGAGTGGTGAAGGCGACAGGGCAAGGCAGGGAGGCGTCAAGAGGGTTTCTGACGCGAGGGCCATGTGACAGTGGACAGCAGGTGCCAGTCCAGGCGCCTCTCTGTAGGGGAGCTTCAGCCCCGTCCGACGCACGACGAGCTGAGGGCTGCCCACACACTGCCTTCTCAAAACTCTTCTTGGGTTTTTGAAATAACCAACTACAGTTGTAAAAATAATTCTATTCATAACAGCAACAAACCATAACCTAAGATGAACTTAAGAAAGGTAT
>NW_011889052.1:801953-821082 GCF_000151845.1 Pteropus vampyrus | reverse complement strand
CGGAAGAATGGATAAACACAATACGGTCTATCAGTGCAATGGAATATTATTCAGCCTGGAAAAGGAGGGAAATTCTGACACGCGCTGCAACATGGATGAAGAACCCTGAAGACATTATGCCGAGTGAAATAAGCCAGTTACGAAAAGACAAATATTGTAGGATTTCACTTATGTGAATTAGTCAAATTCACAGAAACAGAAAGTGGAAGGTGGGTGCCAGGGGCTGGGGGAGGGGGGCATTGCTGTTTAACGGGGACAGTGTTAGTTTTGCAAAGGTGAAGAAATTCTGGACACGGAGTGCATAACAACATGCCTATGCTCGATATTACTGAACTGTACACTTAAAAATGGTTAACGTGGTTAAGTTTTATATTTCATGTATGTTACCACAATTAAACACACGAATAAAAGAAGGCCACGAATATAGATGGAGAACAGAGAAAGGGCTGCGGGGAATGTGATCCTGACTGCTGCCCACAGGCTGGGTTTAAAGCACCTTCACACATCTGTGGAGGGAAGAAACCCTCGCCCTTGACACCATCGACATTTGGGGTGGGTTAGTTCTTTGTGCACTGGGGGACATCTAGAAGCATCCCTGGCTTCACACCGCTAGCATTCCTGCAGTTGTGGCCACCAAAATCTCTCTAGACATTGCCGAATGTCCACGGGGTGGCAAAATCCCTGCCCTGCCCTCCCCGCCAGCTGAGAACCCGAGAGAGAAGGACTCTACAGGAGACAGAGGCTTCTGACAGGATGGTTGAGCCTCTATGACAAGACAGGAGATGGACAGAGAGAGATGTTCAGAGGCCGGCAGAGGACCGGGACCTGGCACGCTCCGGAGAGGAGAAGCAGGCGTAATCCAGAGGCCGAGGAAGAGCTGCCTGGCACTGCCAAAGCCCATTCAAGCAGAGCAAAGACCAAGAGGCAGATGAGCCTGGCAAAGCATTGTGCCAGTCAGTCATCAATCAGCTGGTGACGACTGCTACATGTCACACTCTGTGCAGATGTGACAGTGACCAGGGACTGCAACAGTGGCAGCAGAGAACACACAAACCACAGCCCAGGAAGCTGTGTGTAGTAGCAGCAGGGCCAAAGGAAGTCAGAGCACTGAAGTGTTTTTGGTGTCTAAAGAATCAGAAGAAGGATCTGAAGAGTAAATGAGAAGGTGGGAGGGGGTGTGGAAGAGACACAGAGAAGGGACAGAGAAGAGTGGTGTGGGGACCCAGGATAGCAGAGGGACTTTCCCAGTCAGATGCGGGAAGGACGCAACACAGTGGAGGCCTGGAGACCACGAACAGGAGAGAAGACAAAGGACAAAGTCGAGAGCTTTGTCCTTATCAGAGCAGAGAGGCAGACTTGCGCTTGGCAGAATCAACTAGGGATGGGGAGAGAGGCTGGCGAGCAACACTGAAGGCCTCGTAAGAAAATGCTCGGTAACCAACACCTGAAGGCAACCTGTGCCCAACCACTGGGAGGTGAGGGCGGCGACTATCACGCTTCCACTACGAGTAAGAGAGGACATGTGGCTACAGGGAAAATCCCGCGTGCAATAACGGGAAGAGGAAAACCAAGCCGAATGGAAGCGTATCCACGCGCTGTACACAGAACACGTTCTTCACATAGAGGTTCCTCTCTGTGGGTTTTCAAGCCACAGAAAGTAGATGACTGCAGCGGGGGAAAAATATTCCCTCGTTGGCTGAATGTCAAGAAAGGAACCACGAGGTGGGGAGAGCTCGGGACAGGTAGTGGGTCAATATCCTGTCACCCTCGCCCTGACGGACCATCAGAGCGAGGGGCAAGGGGCTCCCCAGCAGGGAAGTCTGCACGGCTTTCGCTACAGGAGGGTCACCTTGAACAGCTGGCAGGCCGCGGCTGCAGCCTGCCGCTCGGCGTCGATCTTCTTGCTGCCATAGCCCTCCACCTCCACGCTCTTGGGCCACTTTATATGGAGGGTGACTTTCTGGGGAAGAGAAGACAGAATCAGGACCCTTGCCTCTCCAGACTGCAGAGTCGTTTCGAATCAGAATCGACAGCAAAGCCATGACCTCAGAGCAACAGAGCTGAGCGCAGGACAGAACCTGCCCCATCATCGACCCCTGGTAAGGCCCAACTGTCCCATCCTCAAGCCATTCGTCCCACTTCAAGTCATTTTACTTCTTCAAAGTACCATGTCCTAGGCCAGAGGGCAAGGTGGAACCCATCTTCAATGTTGAAAATCTTCACTCAGGATGGCCCGCCAGCATGCCTCGGTGGGCCCAGGACCGACGGGACTGCAGCAGCAGGAATGGTCACGTCAACCCTGCGCCCCCGCAGTACCAGTCACCGGCGGGGGGCCGTGACACAAGATGAGAACTCCTCACCTCACCTGCCCTGCATTCTCTTGCCCTAAACCAGGCTTTTCTTCAAACCTAGCTTTGCTCTGAGGCTCTCTGCTGACTGTTTTCCATTCAGAAATGGCCTCGTTGACAAAGAAATCTGAGGCAGGAAAGGGCAGCCAATCTCCTTCCTGAGAGCAGGACTGACATGTCCCCCGCCACCAGCAGAGTTACCTTTTTCTTCGGTCCATTCGTGTGCACGTAGACCAGTTTGTCTTTTGCATGTGAGATGCCAAGGGCTCTTCCAATCACACTGTTGAGAAGGTTTTTGGGCTGTGGGAACTCTTTTAATAGGTCCCTAGAAGCTAAGGAAATAAGAACAAAAGAATTACAGTTGTTTTCTTCTTTCGAAAAGTCCATGGGGTGTGTGCCTCAGGGCAACCTGGGCCTCTTACTGAGGATGTTGGCTCGTGACCCTAAACCACCCGGGACCATCTTAGAAAAGGAGAGAGGATGGCTTCAGGGTCTACAAAGGAAACGTGGGGTTAGACCCACTTGCGTGACCACCTCCTGAAGGAGCGTCCCAGTGACCTACACAGCCGAGCGGGTAACCAGCCAGCATCCTCTTCCCGCCCCAAGCTCCCGACTTAACACATCTGCTACAGAAGCCTAACTGGCAATAAACCCTCTATTCTGATGTCTGGAGGAAAGCACAAAACAAAACAAAAAATCCACCAGACACACAAACTGGAGATCAAAGACACTGCAAGACCCTTCCTAAAATACAAGACACACAAAAGGGAGGATTGGCTCCAGAGTCTGAATACCAGGCCCCAGCTCTTAACTCTACCTCAGCACTCTGCAAAAGGCCTCCCTAGAGTTAGATTATGTGTAGGGACACTGATTAGAGACACAGGTGTGAACTATTCCTTCCCCAAGTTCTCTGGAGTCAAGTTGTGGCGTGTGGCGGGAGGCATCAGACACGAGAGGTACCTCACTGTTTTTACTTGGACCGATCAATCCCGGAGCACAAACGAGTGAGTTATCTACCTAAAGGCAGCTTGTGCCAGACACAGGGCTTAGCGAGACCACAAAGAAGCTGCTGGGAGAGGCTAAAAACAGAAGGAAAGGCCCCAGAGCACCACAGTAGCCCTTCAAGAAACGCATGGTCTGAGACCTGTGGAGGAGATGAGAAGCCTTTCATTCTCCAGCCAGTCTCTAGCATTATCTTCAACTTGAAACCAGCTCCAAAAAGGAACCTCGTAGAGGGTACAGACACACCCATGTGCACCTGCACAAATCAATCATAAATCACCTGGGGAGCTTTTCCACAGCCCTGGACAGACACCGCAATCCCTACAGTGCACTTGAAAATAGTGGTGATGTTGGGGAAAGCTCTGTACTTTGAAAAGGCTCCTCCAGGAGTTCTAATGTAACCCTGCTGCCTGGGCTGAGGCTGCTTCCTCAGGGCAGACCCCTGTGCCACTGACCAAGGCGGATTCCGTCTGGCTCTGGCTCCCTCTAAATGATAACTTTTTAAGCAACTAAGAATCAAGCAGTCAAGAAAGAGAACTACCTAAGTAGGTTCATGAGGGTTTGATCCCACAGAGAACCTAACTTTAAGCAGCCACTAGACCTACAGGTATAAAGAGACATGTGCGGGTACCCCCTCCAGCTCTACAGGACACGCAGAGGCCAGCTCTCTAGCCACCCCTGACGGGCAGGGATGCTCACCAGTTTCATTCCTTGCACTCTTCAGGAGGGACAGCGCTGGGGTCCATCAGGGCAATCATTTTGTCTCTATCTGAGATCCTGAAGTCCCAAGATGTATTTTGGGGTGTTTCCCACACTGGTGAGGATGTGCTCACCCTCGATGCTCTAACCACTGACCACATATCCTTGAAGGAGTTAGACGGTTTACATTTCTCTCACTCTCTCGAGGTCCTGCACCTCTCACCTGTTCTTGCCAGGTGCAGGGTCTCCAGTCCTAGAACCTCCACGCTCGGGGTCCATTTGGGCCTGTGCCACACTGAGCTTTAGAAGAGCAGGGTTGTGGCTCGCTAGGGATGGCGGTCCCGGCACCATCGGAGAGTGGGCCAGCCCGTCAGGCCCGACCCCGGCCCGCGCCCCTAACTCTGCCATTCCCAGGAGTCAAAGGCGTCACCGCCCGGCCGCCCTCGCCACTGCCCTCACCGTTCACCATGCTTCCGTCGCCTTCCTCAGGCCTGCAGGGGGCCGCCCCTGCCTCGGCCTCGGCGGCCTCCTTGGTGCGCTCAGGGCGGGCGCAGCCTGATGAGAAGCCGCGCGAGCGTCCCTGTCGCCCGGCGGCACGGGGACCGGGCGGCCGCAGACGCGGAGAGACGCCGGCGGCCAGCGCCATGAACCTCCTGGCGGCCGCCATCGCGCTCCCGCCGGCCCCCGCGGGCCCAGAGCCGGGGACAGCGCAGAAAGGCGGCTCGCGCGCCCCCTGCTGGACGGGCGGACCCAGGAGAAGGGGAGCTGAGCCAAGACAGCCCCAGCAGCCAGGTTCTCGCCTAACACAGCCCAGGGCCTCCAGCACCCCAGGCTGCAGTCCATCCCCGGGCTCGGACCCTGCGGAAATCACTCTCAGTAAATGTAAACCCACAGACTCGTTATCTGAATCTGTGGCAGGAAGAGGAAATGAGATTTGGGGGGTAAGGACTGCAGGCCTAGTTCAATATACATGCAAGGAAACCAGATGTTCCCTCCAGGTCCTACCCATTACTGCTAAATACCTCTCGGGTGCCCTGGCAAATTGGCTTGCACTCCAAGGCCACCCAGAAGATAACTGCTAAACTGGGGCACCTCATCTCATTGAATGGTTTACAAAGTAAAGCTGGTGAAGAATCTGGAGCCAGGACAGGGAAGAACTCTTGAACATAAACAGACCAGATTTACTGCCTGGCACTGGAGTCAGGGGTGAAAGATACCCTGCTTGGACACTGTGCCCAAGAACTGAGCTGGTCCAGCAGTGAGAGTCTGAGGCTGCTGTTCTTTCCTTGTTTGAAAGCCAGATGGGGTTCTGTTTTCCAAACTGCTATGCCTGGGTTCTAGCCAGGCTCATTCCTCTTCTGCCTGTTACGGTGCTGAGGAGTAGGGCTTTGGGTCAGCTGGAAATCAGACTGAATCCGCATGCTGGAGTGCTGGAGTAGTAAAATGACAGCAAGGGGCAAGGGGCCCTTGGTCTGTCACTTTGAAGGAGGCCTTGGTCAGAGGCTGGCAGTGCAGTTGAGTAAGCTGGGAGGTTTCGTGTTTTTTCATTCTAGATGACACTGATGATCCCCTGGAGAGCTTATTAAAGCATTACTAGGAACCACTTCCAGAGTTTCTGATTCGTTATGTCTGGAGTGAGACCCAAGAACCTGCGTTTTTAACAAGTTCCCAAAGTTAACACTGTGAGAACCACTGGCTTATGGCAACAACATAGGATCTGAGTGCTAATACTTAGGCTTAGTCCCAGCTCTACCACTTACCAGCTGTGACCCTTGGGCAATGTCGTCAATTGGGAAAATTAGGACAAACAGGCTCTACTCATCTGGCATGGCTATGGTTAAGATAAAACAAGAATGTTCGGGAGGCAGCTCTGCAGTGCTCTGTGACAGAAGACCCTACCCTGAGGTCTGAGACAACAGGGCCAGATCCCTTAGAGACAGACCAAGGCAGGATGTGGCAGCTTCAGCTCCACTCCTCCATTCTCTCCTTAGTGGGTTTTTATCCGGAAAGGAGCAAAATGAAAGACAGCCTTGGCAGCACTGATCTGACCTCACGGGGGACACCACCATCTGTATCAAAGCCCCCTGCCCAGATCATCCACATTGGGATGGCAAGACCCTTGGGGCAGAACGCGATTCTCCAAGTAGCCAAAAGCTGAGGCATCCACCCAGCTTCAGGAGTAGTTTTCAAGGGTTAGCAGCCCAAATTCCTTCAAAAAAAATCCAGAAGCTTACCAAGTCTGGTAGTGGAGTCAAGGACTGAGGCCAAGTTTTAAAAACTGTGGTGTCTGAAAGCTGGAGACAACACCTGGACAAAAAGAGCCAGGGCCCGGGCCCGGCACAGTGCTTCAGGAAGCCCTAGTTTGGCACTCTGCTGTGACAGCCACGGAGTCAGGCTAAGGTGGAAATGCAATGGTTTCATGGATCTGCTCCCAAAGGGGCCAAAGGGGAGGGACTGGCCATGAGTCACTTGCTCAAGCTGGGTTACAGGTACATAGGGGTTCATTATACTATTTTCTCCATTTTAGAAAACATATTTCAAACACGTGTTTGAAATTTTAGGTTAAAAAATAGCATCAGGTGATGCTGACCGAATAGTTGATTCTCAGGGAGCTCCCTGTCCCCTTTTCCTATTTCATTCGCTTCATCTGGGCTCTAACAGCTGGTGTCACCTTGAGCAAATATTTCACCTCTCCGAACTGCACTGCCACTTATAAATTGAGGACAATTCTTAGACCAGCTCTTGGAACCCTTCCAGTTCTGTGATCCTCCTCCCCTTGGTCTAGAGCAGGAGTTGCCAAACGATAGCCTGTGGACCAAATCTGCCCACTGCTCGTTTTTATAAATAACGTTTTTTGGAATAAAGCCATGCTCATTTAAGCATTATGTATTACGGCTTTCATGCGACAATGGCAGAGTTAAGTTGCTGCAAGAGAAACCATATGGCCCACAAAGCCTAGAATATTTACTCTCTGACCCTTAAAGAAAGTTTGCCAACTCCTGCTTTAGAAGACCTTGAAGAAAGAAGGGCTCAGGTGTACCCCCCCTTCCTTTCCACCAACATTAAGCCTTCTCCACTCTCTTCTTGGGGGAGAGAGTGTTGATTCCTTTGCCTGTGAAAAAGAAGGAAAGTTCTGAGAAAAGAAAGGGTTCTCAGCTCAGAGATCTCTCCATTCACTTCGGGGTGGAACACATCATCTGGTACTAATTGTGCTAAACATTGACATCTAGCTGCAGGAATTAAGGTGTAAAGGATCTGCTGAATACGTAGGAGGATGTTTTAGGGTCTTAAACTTTGGAGGCCCCAGGGAAAGGCAATGGGAGGGAGCCCGAGACAGTCCCGACTTTGGGTAGACCAGAGAATTTCCAGAGGGGAAGCGAGAGGGACCCCTGACACCTGGAGAAACCAGGGTCTCAGCCAACATTTGCCAACTTACTCAACCATAGTTAGATATTTTTAAGGATGGTCAAAATGGCAAGAAATGGTCCACCTGGTTGGCAACAGGAAAGGGGAGCTACAGGGCGAGGTGGCCACCCTGATCCCCCTACCTGTCCTCATGGCTTTCCTGTTCACATACGTAAGCCACAAGGTCCCTTGAGGTAAACTACCACATCGAGAGGAGGAGACATCTGCCTGAGAGAATGGACAGGAAAGACCAGTCCTGTGGCCCCCTTGGATCCCACCAAGTGTTGGTGCACGTTGCTTTCCAGAGCTCTGTCTCAGATCCGGGTAGGTGGGAAGATTCACAGGGGAGGCTTAGAGGCGAGTTTCTTAGTTTATTCATCCTTTACCTTGGAAAGAAGCCTTGGACAGAGGATGGCAGTAGAGTTGAAGAAGAGGAGGAGACTAAGAAAGAAGGTGATAGTTTTTTCCAATTCCAAACCTGACTGTGACAGGTACTGTCACCTATTCAAGTGGCCACGATTTTCTGAGTGTTGTTTTCTTATTTGAATATCTGAGAGACTGTGTCTGCCATATACTTCCTTCCTAAGAGCAGAGGCACCACCGAAGCCTCTAGGGCAGGGGTCTCTAACTCCTGGGCCACAGACCAGTACTAGTCCGTGGCCTGTTAGGAACTGGGCTGGAAAGCAGGTGAGCAGCAGATGAGCGAGCGAAGCTTCATCTGTGTTTGCAGCCGCTCCCCAGGACTAGCATCACCGCCTCAGCTCCACCTCAGGTCATCAGGCATTAGATTTTCATAGGAACACCAGTCCCTGGTGCCGAAAAGGTTGGGGACTGCTGTTCTAGGGAATCAGAAAACATGGCAGAAAGGTCCTACGATCATGTGGACGAAGAGATCTGTTGCTTCTGTTATGATGAAAAGAGACAAGGACGTTTCTAGCTGAGCGGGGGAGCAGGGAGGGAGGAAGATAGGGCAGAGAGAGGGAAAGGCAAAGATGCATACACCCACGGATGCCTCTGGGGGTGTAGCTGTGAGGAGACAGACTCAGCGTCTGTGCCCCTCTGGGAAGACAGAGTGGGGCCTGTTGGGCCTCCCCACCAGGAGCAGTGGCCCCCCCCAAGGGCGGCCCCCTTCTCCTCTCATGTGCTCAAGGAGGCACTGCCTACCCGTGCTGCCTGGTTAATCCCAACTAACCATCTTTAAGCTTAGCCAAAGCACGTCTGACACTCTCAGAGCCACTCACCTGCCATGTTGGAAATGTTAACGTTCAGCCTTTTCGAGTTACAGGGCATTTTAAGAAAGAAAAAAAAAAGGGCAATCAACTCTTGTTTTGGCAATGGCAAGGGGTGGCATTTCTTTAACACCTAAGTCAAATGGTCAGAGGGACCGGAAGTACTTATTTCTATCCTGCTGGCCATAGTCACGACCACTGCAGCAGGAGAGCGGTGCACGTGCAAACCGCAGGGGACATGGCGGCTGCGTGAGCAGCAGCAGCCGAGGTGCTCTGTGCCCCCCGCACCCTTCCTGAACATTTGACCTTCAAAGCACTTTACAGACAGAGCTTAAAGGGGATATGTTGTCTCCACATGAGGCAAAGACCCTATGACCTAAAATAGTGTCCTTCCGCTAGGCAGCTGGGGGAGGGGTGTGAACAGGCAGCCAGCAGGGCAGAGAAAGGCAGCTGTCGGGACAAGAAAGAGGCCATCAGAAACACTGGTTTGGGCAGACCTGGAAGAGATCTCCATCTGAGGGAGGACAGGAGACACTCAAGGGCAGAGAGGCTTCCCTGGGTCCTATGGCTGGGCCTGTCCCTGGGTATCAGTGGGACCTGAGGTGTACTATCACCTGTCTGAAGGCTGACATCCTTCCCGATCACAAGGAGAGCCTACCTTGCCAAACAGACTGAGAGGCAGATTTTAATGTCAGTAAAGTGCTTTGAGGTGCTGGGAGGAGGCAGGGAAGTGATTTGCCAGGCATCCCCAAAGCCTCCCAGATGGAAGGCACTGGGCCGAGAAAGGGCTCTCTGCTCGGGCCCCGGGACGAGCGCCCTACACGTTCTAAGCCGCCTAGGCCAGGGGCTGCCTGGAGACCCAAACCCCATGGACTGTCTGCGTTGGGGCTGAACACCCAGACTGAGCCCGGCCTTCATTCCTGGTTACACGAGGAGGCCCAGGGAGACCAGAAGGTCTAAGCCACGTGGCTAAGGATCATGAAATGACCCAGGCCCTTCCCAACGACCTCACCTTGAGGGCTCCACCTGCTCTGCTAACCCCATTCCTCCTCATTTGCCTTCCAGAGGCCCATGGGCCTGGCGCCCGGGCTCCTGCTGCTGCCCACCTCCCCACAGACCCTAGACCAAGCTGGTGCTGGAGGCCAGGCTCCTCCCTTACCTCGAGAGATGGTCCCTCCAGGGGCAGGGTTGACACACATGGGTGGAAGGCGGGGTGGGGGAAGTTTGCACTGACGCTGCCTGTGCTGGGCCCGATCTGGGGAAAGAGAGAGGGTATCAGGGCGGTGTGTTCTCACCCCTTAGGTACAGACCCCTGGGCAAACTCGTCCCGGAGCACCTGTGAGCGGCTCTGCGCAGCAGGGTTGCTGGCCAACATGTGCAGCCAGTCAAGGATTCTGAGAAAGTGTCACCGATGCCACACAGAAAGGAGGCGGTTGTTTTATGTCGACATGATACACAAGTGCCCTGTCGAGTTCCCTCCTTGGCTCTCAAAGAAGTCCTCCTACTGTCCCTTGGCCACCCTCTATGAGTTTAACCCACCCCATGTGCTTCTCTATAGTCTTGAGTTGTGCAAATAAGATAGGACAACAGTTGAAAACTGAAAAGCCATAATGCCACGTAAATCCCCTGGGATCTACCCCTTAGGTCTTCCACATATGGTAGCTATCCCTGTATCTGCTCTGGGTTCCACAGATAGCCACTCCAGCCACGAGATCTCAAATTATTCTTTCTCTCTAAGAACTGGGCAAGAGACTTGGGGTCCTCCCCAGGAGCCAAGACCTGCTCCACACTCAGCAGCCTGCTCCCTTTCCTAAAGTTAATGATTTGCCATTCCAAGTATCTCTATTCAAATAGAGACTAAATACTACTCATCAGTAACGTATATGGTACATTTTAAGAAGTCTCAAAATTTCGACATACATAAGCTAAAATTAAGACACTCACTGAACCTTCTATGGGTAAGAAAGGTTTAAGGTCTTCAAAACCACACAAATGGTGAGAACGTCAGAGACTCACTGGTCTGGGGAAAAGGTGCATGAGCTCTCTGCTCTCTTTGGCCCACTGGTTTTGGGGTCATAAATGAGGCGGGAGAGGAGCAGGGACACACACGCTCGAGAAGCAGCCTGCTCTGCTACAACTGATGCCCATTTTTATCCTGCAAATTAGCTCATATACAATTGGTAAATAGGGGAATGACAGCAGGAAAACAAGAAGCCCTGGTTCAAGTGTACTTTTTCCAAGGCAAGGGATCCGAAAAAGCAGGAGAAGAACTATAATTTTCAGCATGAAAAGAAAAAACCCTTTCAGCTATATTTATAAAAAAAACTAAAACGGAGTGCCTGTAGAGAATCAAGGTAGTAGACACAGGGGTTCATGATACAATTTCCTCAATATTTCAGAATTTTTGAAAATTTTAATAAAATGTTGGGGGAAATAAGCGAACTCTTGGGCTCGGGCCCTCCTCTCCCACACTCCCTAACGGAAGCCGCACTGGCTCAGAGCTGCACTTCCGCCTGCGCTGCCACAGCCACTGCCAGCTCTGTTCTCGTCAGCACGCTCTGGACGCGTTTGGCATCGCACTGAGCTGCCTGCTTCGGTGGTCCAAAGCATCTCCCCAGGCACCGATGATTGCTTCTGTTGTACTCTGTTCATAAAGTTGCAGAGGTAATCGCCTCGATTCTATTTTTCCCATAAGCCTCTTATAATGTTATAGGTGTGTGATTTTGCAGAAAACACATATAGTGTTATAGCAGAAATGCCTGTAGGGTCTTCTGGAATAAAGTGCCTACGATCAAGGTTTAACTTGGAACTAATTCCATTGAAAGTAAGGTTGGAAATGGCCAGCTCAACCTCCCTGTTCCTGGTTGAGGAGGGTCCTCATTCATATCCAGGGATGCTGGATTTAAAAAAGAATAAATGATTTGATGATTATCGATGATCTCATCATCAAGCATTCTCGGTAGTTGGGGCAAAGTTGTTCAAATCCCACAGCAACATCACTGATCCTTCTTCTGACCGTGGAGCTGAACAAACTGCTGTTGATCCAGTGTTTTTCAGTTGTATGCTGCCTGTAAAAGACTCAGCTTGCTCTCTTTGGCCTGATTCTGATGGCATTACAGCTGAGAGACGAGAAACCTATGTTAAGATGCTGGCAAAGGAAGTAACAGGTCATTTACCAGGCATATAAGTATTCTGGTTGGGAGCTGTTGGCAGCTCAGTTGAATTACATAATAGGAAAGATGGTTGCCATAGGGAATTGCTTTGGCCATCACCATCAGAATCAACAAATGGTCCATCTCACTGAGACGGTGAGCCCCTGAGCACCTACAAGGAGGCATCTCTGAAACATAGTTGTCTCCACCCTAGTGTCCCATATGCAGCAGGCGCTCAATCATGCAGCCACACAGCACACTGCATGCCGAGGCCAGGCTGTCACTCTCCAGCAAAACATCAGCTCCGGTCTGTACTCCAAATAAAGTGAACTACTCGAATGTATCAAGGACCTGTCAACCCAAGACTAGGGACTGAGGACAGACCATAGCCAAGTGCTTTTCTACATCATCTCTACTCTTCGCTCTACCCCTAATGACAGGCACTGGGAAACAGGATTGGGTGAGTTCACACCTTGCTAGTGTTAGTGGGGACCAGATTCAAAACCCAGCCAGTATGACTCAGAAGCCACATTATGTTTCCTCTCAAGACTCATGGCACCCTAGGGAGTTCGTAATCTCATCGTGAAGAACAAAGAAACATGTAAAAACTCCATGAGAGATACAGAACAATCCCTCAGAACAATAAAAGTGTCACAAGGCCACCCATGACCAATTACCAAGGTCATGGTGCAAATCACAAGTGACATCAGCATTCCGAGGACAGGAAAGGGCATTCAGCCTTATAGTCAGGAAACCGTGAAAAGACAGTTTCTCCTGAAGGAAAATATTCAAGGTGGTGACTTCCTGGTTAGTGGTTTTCCCTCAGACCCCCAAGCATAAAATGGTTGTTGGTAAGAATATGACACTTACCTATGTGGAAAGCAAGGCCACAAACAAGGCTGTATTAGTCCTGAAGCTACTTAATTACTAACACGGCTTGTGAGTTTACCAGGTGCCGGGGCCTGTTCTAAGCTCCTTATGTGCATTAGCCCATCGGATCCTTGGAACAACCCTTGGAGACAGGTACTACGATCTGGCCCACTTACACCATGGGAAATGGAGACACAGAGAGGCACATGCTCAGCCCTCCCCAGCCAGGGCCAACCTGCCATGAGAACTGGGTGTTTGCCTCCCACTGAACTTGAGTGCTAATGATGTCACCCCCATGGGAAACTTTTCGAGCAAATCAATCCCCAGCCTAGAAAGTAAAATCACAAAAGCCATAAAGGAATTTTGCTCCAAACTCTCTCGCCTAGTATCATCTCCCTATCACAGGAAAAAGGAGGCTCATGATTTCATTGGGCCTCCATCTCTTTACAAAATCAGTGCTGTTATGTCAGAGATGCTCTCACCATAAGGAACCTGTTTCCATCCAATTTCTACAATGTGGACAACAAAGCCCACTGATTGGCAGGTAAACACAAAGCAATTAAGCATACTTAATTTTCAGCTCAAGATGTGCTGTCCATACTAAGTTCAATGTTTTCTTTGTCAGTTAACCCACAAAACCAGGATAATAGAGATTAATTTCTTCATGCAATAGGAACACAGATGGAGAGGCTGAAGACAAACAAGGAGCCAGGAATAGGCTGCAGTGAGCCCTGGGACAGCCAGCCCTCGTTCCGGCCCCATTCAGTGGTTTACACAGGGTACCAGTCAGCCAGGCCTGTAGGAACATAACTTGGAGAAGTGACACCACTGCAGTTATGGAAGGCCTTTCATTCTGATTGATTTGTAAAATGTGCTCAGACAGGAGCCTCACAGTCAGCTCTAATACAAGTGACGGGCCTTTTACTCTTTATTTCCTTAAAGGAGAAAAATCAGGGGCCTGTCTAAGACATACAAAGCCCTCCAAGATCTGGTCCCTGAAGTCCTCACCAGCTACATCACTTCCTGTAAGCAGCTCTTGGATGCTACCCTACAGCCCTGCCACTGTGGCTCAGTTCTGCACTGCTTGTGCAACCCTCTTGCCCCATCTGCTGGAGGGTACTGATTTAAAGACTTGCCACAGCTTCTATGCCCCGTAATAAAACAATGACTCAATTCACTTCCACCAGCATTTACTGAGGCCTACCATGTGCAAAATGCTATTCCAGGTATCATGGATGATAAGAGCATGATAGGTCCTGGCTGCAGGAAGCTTCCAATCTAGTGGTACAGTATTTAATTCGCAGTAGACTAAGCACCAGAAACTACAGATACGGTGCTGGGGAAAGTCAGAGAGAAGTGAGATTGCATTTGATTGACAGAATCGAAAAAGGTTCATGGAGGAAATGGTATAAAACACTGGCCTAGCAAAATTGGAAGGATTTCAATAAGCAGTGACTGCGTGGGAGAGGGCATTCCATGGGGAGGGTGGCAAATGTACACCAAGCCCTGGGCAGGGGGGCGGCACAGGTTATGAATGCCATGCAAGAGGAAGGCTAAGGAAGAACTCTGGAAAGTCATCCAAAGGAGGGGTCCAAGGACAACACACCGGTGACGGGTTTTCACAGCTGCCCATCACAGGGAGGAAAAGCATGAGGTCGCAAGCATGGTGACATTCTTACCTTTTCTGAATGAGTCCAGGCTGAACATTTCTGGCCAGGAGGGAAAGCTGGAATCCTAAAAAGAAGGATGGCCGAGAAGCAATGGTTAATATGCCGGGTCCAGGAACCCACAGAGAAGACTTCAATAACACAGAGAACACTGTCCAGGAGACGAGAAAAATGAAGCTCATCGCTAATGAGCCCCAACTGTTGCTCCCAATCTCAAGGATGGAAGGGCCACCTCCACTCTAGAGTAATTACATATCTTTGCTTCTTTCTAATTGAGAGCTCTCTTCTCTGGCCTAAACTCCCTGAACCCTGCTAAACAGAAGGCGATGTGTTTCATCGTGAGAGACGTAGATTTCCACCTCATCGGAATATTTGTAGTTTTCTTGGGACTTCTAGGAAGAAATGAAATTCTACATGGACCCCTTTTCTCAGGTGGCATCAGGAAAGGGGACTGATGACTGCCTTAAGGACCAACTGGTTTACTGGGCTTTCACAAAACCTAGTAAAGCACCTAGTAACGGGACGTTGACTACACTATCAAACAGTAACAATAGTGATTCAAGATAAAAAACTTTTTATGGCAGAATCTCTATGAAATAACAAATATGAAGTTCAACTGTTGGCCAAAAATTTAGGTGCATTTTGCTCATCAGTACATTCAACTAAGGAATCTACCTAGAGACTTAAAAAAACACAAATAAGTAACACCTCTGGTTTAACCATTTTATTTTGAAAAACAAACTCAGACTTATAGATGTTTTTAATAATGCAGTACTCCGGGGTTGGTGCAATAACATTATGTGGCCTCATTTTAAAAACATCTACACAGTGCTTTAGTAAATCAGGATAATGTACAACTTTCCTAGGAGTTTTATGGGGCCTACACTCCTGCTCCTGACAGCTATTCCCTCTCAGACTCAATCGTGGGACAGTGGGGGGTGGAGGGCTGACCTGGGGCCGAATCTTTCAGGTCCATAGCAGGTCTGCCCTGATGGCCTCCTCTCCCCCAGGGATGCCGGAAATTTCAGCCGATAGGATATGGTAGCTCAGAGAGAAAACTTCAATACAATATCAACAATGATTCAATTTACTTTAAGAAATTACATTCTATAGACTCCTTCTATCTAAAAAAAAAAAAGTTGTAATTTGAGATTCTAATTTTAAAGAAAATCTGAATATTATAAAATCTAAAACACCTAAGTGATTATTTATGAAACAATATTTTCTTGCTAAGAAATTAGAATTTGCTTGTAAATAGACCCTTGGTTTTGCTTTTAAAGTCTCCAATCCTCTCTATGCCAACACTATCTTATATAACATATCATATAATACCTCCTTTCCTTGTATCAGACTTAAAAATATAGTATGATATTCAAGGTAGGATCTTTTAGAGACATTTTCCAGAGCTCTAGAACATTTCATAGAGATCCAAAAGAAAGATGCCTTCTTTGTAATACAGTATTATGTTGGAAACCTCCACAGTACAAAGTTTTTCTAAAATAATTTAGAGACAAGTAAAATAATATTATATCAAGATTTCTTGCATAATGAAACACCATTTAACTCCAGGTAAAGTCACTATGAGATGATTCAAGGCCAGAGAGCTTCCATAGTGGCTAATTGAAATGATACCCTTTTTCCAAGACAGTCACAAATGAATTTAATAGCATGCCTTTTGCTTTGCAGTGTGGCTGAGCGATCCACCACTGCTTTGTGTGCATGGCTAAATCAACTTACCTTACAAGAGCAGTGAAAGTCTCAGATTTTGTAGGCTTTTGAACAGGAGCTGAATTCTCTCCTTACTATTCCTCATCACGAGGCTGGGCCTCCTCCTGGGAAGGACAATGCTGGGTCACTAAAGAGATGGCCCCCGCAGGAAAAGAAAGTGGTTCCGGATCATTGAAATTCATTTACTAACTCTGACAACAAGGACAAGTTTTGTTAGTGGCATGAAACACACACACTAGACACACTGGCCTCCCTTCAGGACCTGCCGTGACCCACGCTACACCCATCAAAGTGTGAGCTGCCCGACCTCAGCATCTGTAAGATACCAAGAAAGAGATCTCACAGTAGACGTGCTTTTAGTTCTGAAAGTATTTTCTCCAAGCCCGGAGCACAACTTGCTGCAGTTCTGAATTCTACTCCCATCCTGACTATAATATGAACCTATTTAAGGTACATAAAGCAGCTCTTCCAGGTTGGGAAAAGAACTCGATGTTGAATACCATTTTTAGTTTACTGAAAACTTCCAGAGACCTTATCTCACTTAACCTATGCAACCACCCAGTGAGGTAGGAATTCTTTCCCGGAGAAGGTTACACAATTTGCCCAAGATCCTGTAGCTGCCTCAGGCAGGATGGAAATCTATAGTTCGGGACTGGGCTCCAAAGCTTTCCTAGTTTATACTACACTACTCTCCTAATTTCCATGATATCATGCTGTTGCCTAGATGTCCCATGGGTCAGTCTTTGAAATAACACTTAACAGTGACAGCTTCGAAAGTGAAAGGGGCAAGAAGTGCCCAACTGATAAACTTTGGACCACAGCCACATAAGTTAAAACACATGGAGAGTAAAAATCTTTTAGAGGTAAAGGGATACCCTACACAGGTTTTTAAATGCAGCAAAGGATGTATCTCTTGCTCCTTAAACAGCTTACACAGATAAAGAGCACTATCCTAAATACAAAAAAAACAAAAAACAAAAAACAAAAAAAAACTATACCAGGAAGAGTCCTTCCTCCTGGAAACTGCAAAACTCCAAGATTTAAGTGTAAATTATAAGATGTGGTCAGCATCCACAATGACAGTGGGATCATTCCCTTCTAAGAATCTGCATCAGACTCTGGCCAGTAAGTTGCAACCAAAAACAGGTTGCCATCTGCGGTCCACCTGCTACAGTGTATGGCAAAACCCTTGTGGACTGGGGGTGCAAAGTGGGACAACCTGTGCCTTGCAAAATCACAATTAAGAAGACCAATGTTGCTACAAGAGTACTAGCTAGACAGCATGCTGTCGCCATACTCTTAACTTGGGGGTTCTGAGGACCCCTGGGACTCCAGTTCACTGCAAACAAAGAACCCAACGTGCTTTAGATCCTCTCCTGCGAAATGGGACAAGGCACCACCAGCAAACAAAGAACACCTCACCCCTTGGCCTCCCCCAGTGACAAGGTCGGTGCAAAAGGGGGCCAACCAGGGGGGCCAGAATGCACCAAGCCTCCCTTTGGACGAACAGTGCAGGCCGCATGGGGGGCAGACAAAGGTCCCAGGGAACTCCGGGGGCTCTCTGCAGGCCCTGCCTCGGGAAATGGAGCATCCCCTGAGGCGGAGGCGTCGTTGCGCCAATGAAGAGGCCTCTCCCGCGGCCCCCGCGGAGCCCCTGGCTACCAAGCCGGCCCCAGCGGACCTGACTGGCTCCCGCCCCCGCCCCGGCTCCATGGCAACGGCAGGCCGAGGCCTGGCTGCCCACGATCGGCCCGGCCGGCTTCCCGGGCAGGCCTAGGATGCCCGGCCTGCTCCTCGGGCCCGCCCGCTTCTCCGCCCCACTCTCCGCCGAGCCGACGGTCGGACCCGGGTCCCTCCTCGCGCTGACCACCCCCGGCCGCGGCAAGCTCCTCAAGGGGGCACGAAAGGGGAGAATAAAAAGCCCAATTCACCTGTTGTTACAGATGTGAAACAAGCCTCGGTGCACCGCGCATGAGCCGCGGGCCCCCCCAACCACGGCCGGACTACAACTCCCATCCGCGGTGGCGCGACCCCTTCCGGGTCCCGGGACGGAAGTCCCGCGGGCCGCCCCGGCGCAGCCCGCCCCGCGCCTCCCGGTGCGAGTGAAGAAATAGGCCGGGTCAGGGCCGAGGGAACGAAATCCAGGTCGGGCCCCGGGCTTCCACCCGCCTTCTCTGCCACCGCTCGTTGCCACGCCTCTTCTCTTCTTCATCTCCCTTCCGATCTTCTGTTTCTATAGGGAGGTGAGAATTTCTGTCTCACGAGATTGGTAGGAGGATAAAATCAACGTGATGGCGCGTTGTAAATGTACATCGCTAGGGAAAGGACCAGGTGGCACTTGCAGGTAGCGGGGAGACTGCTGCTGGGCGAGTCTAGAGGTCCTGCCCCCGTCCCATCACCTCGAAGGTGAGAAAAGGCATTGCGCCTGTTGAGTGATGCAGTCCTTTAGATGAGGCTCCTGTGGAATCCAACTTCGAAAGGAAAGAGCCCAGTGTGGGTAGCTCTGAAGCTGGGTTAGGATTATACAGCTGGAAAGACCTAGGATATGCTTTTAAGATGTGGCCATTCAGGATATATAAAAAAATCAGTGCCATATCCCGTCATTTTCGTCCGAATTCAACAAGCATTATTGTCTTTATACTTTGGACAGAGGGTGAGGGAGTTGGGCATGAAACATTCATTCATTCATTCATTCATTCAAATAATTACCTATTCTGAGCAGGGCATGGCGCCGTGGTGTGTGGGGAATGATCCCTGCACTGATACTCGAGTGACCTCGATAGCGTTTGCTAAGCAGGTGTGGAGGACTCTGTCGTCTAGGGGGGCTTTAGGGCCTATTAGAGAAGATGAAAACTTGCTGTGAAGCAAATCGAAAGTGATAAATGCTGGAGAAGAAGTATAAAGTCACAGGAGTTCAGTGAAAGGCATTTGCTCCTGAATGGCAACATCAGGAGGAAGAACCATGTAAGCAGGGACATCCAGGTGGAACAAGGGGCAGATCTAAGGCTGGACCGTAGTTCAGTGTGACC
>NW_011889052.1:787481-800458 GCF_000151845.1 Pteropus vampyrus | reverse complement strand
CACCTGGTCTTCCTAGGCGGTCTCCCATCCAAGTACGACCCTGGCATGATCCTGCTTAGCTTCCGAGATCAGACGGGATCGGGCTTGTTCAGGGTAGCATGGCCGTAGACCAGGCTTTTTTTGAAAACATGAATGAAACTGACTTCTGCTCAAGATAGTATCATATACACACTTTGATGCCACTCCCTTTGTTCCAAACGCACAGTAGAATTAATAAGAAAAGATTAAAATTACTTGTCCGTATTCAAAAACAAGATAAACATTTATGTTGACCAGAAACAGAGCTGGAATCTTGCCAGGCTGTGGATCCAGAAACATTGAAGCAGTTTGGAGTTTATAACCTATAAGGTCATATGATTGAGGAGGTGCCCCCATAAAATACGGATAAATGGGGCCAGGGTTGGTACTCACAGTTAGGACTTAAGATGGAGCTCCCTTAACAGAGATTGAAAAAAAAAAAAAAAGCCATCCATGCATGAAAACATAGTTTATATGAAGTTGTATACTTAGGGAGCAGATACAACATAGAATCCAGACCTAAATCCAGCTACCCTCTCACTTGGTGCCTGTAATCTCCTGTCTCCCAAAATTTCATGGTAGACGAAGTCTTAAGATACTAATATAAGACTTGTTTCTGGTTTCCTGGGGATTGAGAAGTTACCACAAAACCATCAGGGAGGCAGAGATACTTGTATGGGGAAAAAATTCCTTTTCACAAGGAGCTTATAAGTTCACCTTTCAAAACATACAAGAAAACCTAACCAAAAGAAAGACAAAAATCAGCATCTAGAGATGAATTCACTGCAATTGAAATGAAAATAATTGAGTGACCTGATAATAAGTATGTTTAGAATGTTCAAAGACATTAAGGATACTTATTTTTAAAGAATAAGAAATTATGAAATAAAAGTGGCAAATATTTAAAGACCCAGTTAGAAATCCTAGAAATTAAAAATACAGTGATTGAATAAACACTCCATAAATGTCATGAATTCTAGATAGGTCTTAGTGGAAAGGGGTTTAATGAATCAGAAAGATGGAATCTAGGTGAATAACTCATTACTAAGAGAAAAACAAAAAAGGGAACAATTTAAAAACATGGAGAATAGATTGAAAGACTTCAATGTAGTGTATAATAGAAGTTGCAAAAGATTGCAGTATAAGGACTGCAGAGAAGTAATACTGCATTTAACACAATGTTTGAAAATGTTCTAGAATTGAAGAAAGATGCAAAGCCTGAATGCCATGCAGGATACATAAAAAATAATTACTTGAACACAGTGCAATGAAACTGCAGAATATCAAAAATAAATCTTACAAGTCATGAGAGAAAAGGTGCAAAACCTACCCTGGAAAGCAATTTGACGACATTCTTCCCAACAATAATAGCAAAAAAAGACAAAGTAATCCTCAATTTGCTGAGAAATAATTCAACTTAGAATTGTATATCTAGCTAACGTGTCTTTCTAAAATGAAAATATAAAGAGATTTCAAATTATATAATGAATAAGAGATGGTCAGAACTAATTAAAGGATGCACTTTGCAGAAAGAAAAACTAACCCAAGTGGAAAGGAATAGGATATAATAAACAATGACATGCACTAATATTAGGAAAATATATTGGTAAATTTTAACTTACCACTATTTACTACTGACTATAAAACGAAGTTTTTGTGCAGAAATAATAGATGGAACTAAAATTTTAAGTAAAGATAAAAGAAAACATAAGGGTGTGTATCATTTGGGATGTTCTGGGCAACGAGGAACAGAAACCCTAACTCAAAACTGGCTTGAAGTATACGGAAGTGTATTGTCTCGAATAACAGGAAGCCCTCAAGTAGGGCAGATCTCACAGTTGATTATTCAGTGAATCAGTCAGTGTTGACTGACTCAATTGTGTCATCAAGGACCCAAGTTCTTAACACTTCTGTTTTCCATTTTCGGAGTAGTCCTGATCCTCAGGTTCCTAGCAAGATAGCATTAGCAGCTCTCATCAAGTCTTGAAAGACTCCTTTTCATGTTTCACTGACCACAACTGGACCCCATTGTGTGATATCCCTGGCAACTGGAAAAGAGTCAACCTGGAGGGTGGTCATGCCTATACCCGATTCAGAAGGAGGAGTAAGGTTTTACTCAGGAGGAGGATAAAAACAGCAAAACTTAGGATTTTCTTAGAAATTTTTATTTAGAATGCATGAAAGTAATGTTAAGTATAACTACTAAACAAATAGAAATATAATTCATCACTTCTGAGCCAGTCAATAAAACAATTGAACAGAACAGCAGGAGAAAAGGGAAGCGAAGAAAAAACATGGTAAAACAGAAAATAAGCGTATGGTAGTAATACATCAAAGCAGTGATCACAATGCATGTAAAAGATTTAAACTTGCCTGGTGGTTCCCCTCACACCAAGCCAGTGGTTTTTTAGTGCCAGCCCTCTCTGTTGCGGGTCTTTCGAGAGGAAATGTAGTTCTCCTATTAAGCACTAGAGGGTGGCAGCTTTCACTACTGTATTCGTTTCCCTGGAGGATTTAGCTGTACTTCTGTCAGATTCTCATGAATCAGGAACCCGTTTCCTGTACAGCTGACAAATCTTTCTTCTAAGGCTTATCCCCAATATTTAAAAAACAATTTTAGAGCACTTAGAATTTCAGCTTCTCAAAATAGTTGCCAAGGATGTGTTTAACTGCCTGGTAGATCTAGAAGTGGACTTGGAGGCCAGATCAGATATCTTATGGATTACACTTCTTAATTGGTAGGAATTGGTTAGATGGTCTATGAACATGGCTGCTATAGCTACAGAAGGAGGATTCAAGCAGGATGTGTGCACCTAGAGAGGCTTCATGGGATCTAAGGACACCTAAATTTATGGAAGTTAACATCTTTACTGTTATTGACACTTTGCCACATTTACTTTATATTCTCTTTCACTGTTGAAAGTAAGTTGCAGGCATAATTCCTCTAAATACTTTAGTATTTCCTAAAAATAAAGACATTCTCATACATATGACCATCAAAATCAAGAATGTAACTTTGATATAATACTACCATCTAATTGACAGACCCTATTTATATTTTGCCAGTTGTCCTAATATGCAGGATCATGTGTTGCCTGTATTTGTCATGTCTCTTTAGTCTCCTTCTGTCCTGAGCAGTTCCTAAGTCTTTCCTTATCTGTCACAACCTGGACAGTATTCAAAAGCACAGGCCAGTGACTTCGTAGACTGCTTCTCAGTTCGGATTCGTCTGATGTTTCCTCGAGATTAGATTTAGGTCAGGCATTTTCAGAGGAATATCACAGAAGTGAATGGTGTTCTCATCATGTGGCATGTCATGTTGATTCGTCCCATCACTGGCTTTCATTGACTTTGATCACTTAGTTAAGGTGGTGTCTGGCAGTTTGCTTCACTATGTAATTAGTAGGTATCTCATTAGCAGATACTTTGAAGCCAAGTAAATATCTCTTTCCTCTACAAAATTTCACCACTACTTTTAGCATCTATTGATGATTCTCATCCAAATCAGTTATTATGACAATTGCCAGAAGGTGATTTTCTAATCCCATCATTCTTTCTGCATTTATAGTTGGCATTCTACCATAGGGAAGCACTTTCTTTCTTCTCCATTAGTCATTTATTTATATCATTATGCATCCATAGATTCCTAATTTACTCAATGTGTTATAATTCATTACCATCATAAGATGTACCTTCCTCTTACTTTCCATGCCCTACCTCTAGAAGCAGCCATTTCTCCAAGGGGCTCTGGTTCCTTTTATTGGAATATGGTATTTAGAAACCAAGATCTGGGCACTAGGAGTGTTCATTGATAATGAGCTATCACTATTACTTATTCACACGTATATGCACACTTACAACTGTATTTCTCTATTTTTTGATCCATTGAAAACTGTGTTCACACCAATACCTCCAATCCCTGTCAAACACCATAAGGCTCACTCTAGCCTTCCCCCTCTTGATATTTGTAACTTCCTTCTCTAACAGTGAGGAACCTGGCTCTCAGCATTCTCAATGTAGTTGGTTATTTGCTCAGTCCCCTTGTAAGTAACCAGTCTTCAGGCATGCTGACCTCTTCCTTGACCTTGACTATGTTGACTACCTCCTCACTGGGCCCTGACACTGCTGGCCGCCTCCAATAAATATTGGGGAACGAGAAGGAGTCATCTAAGGTTTATTGATATTTTTTAACAAGGCCAGTAACTGGTGAACTATTAAAGATGTTTTTGAGTAATTATGTTGTAAAAATTAGATTGTAGTTAATCACAGATAATTTGTCTTATGAATATGAATAATTTCTTAGCTAAGTAGTGTTCCAGGTAAATATAAATGTCACCAAGTACTGTACATGTATTATGTCATTTATCTTCCCGATAATTCTCGTTGTATTCACTATTAGTGTCTCTGTTTTACAAATGAAGAAACTGAGGCTCAGAGTAGGGTTAGGTAACTTGCTAATGACCACAGAGCTGTCTGCCCAACAAAATTAATGTTCTGTTAGCAGGCAAGAAGCAGAGAATGGCTGTTGGGAGGGTGGACAATAGTGTCTGGCAGGAAACGCTCTCTCAGTTGGTGACACTTAAATTCATACCCAAAGAAGGAATTAGCATGCAGCACAAGGGTGAGGTGGAGAGAAGTATTCTAGGTGAGAGAAAAAATGTGCAAAAATTCTAAGACTCTAAAGAGCTTTGTCCATTAGAAGAAATAAAAATACATTGTTCCTCTCTCTCTCTCTCTCTCACACACACACACACATAGAGGTAATTATTAAAGATGTATTGATAGAAACTTCAATAAAGTTTGGTCTTTTATTGAAAAAGTAATATATACAGATGTTCAAAATATTTGAATGGCATAAGGGTGTAAGCGAAAGCGATCTACCAGTATTCCCTGATCGAGTCCTGTCTCCTATTCCCTGATCGAGTCCTGTCTCCTCCCTCTCCTCACATCCTCTCGCTTGCTGCTCCAGCACACTGGCCCCATTCTGCTCCTCCCATTCTGTTCCTCGCACGTGTCAGATGTGCGCTGTGCCCATTTGCAGTGGCCTTCCCCAGAGCCATGGCTTGCTTCCCCACCTTGCCCAAGGTTTTCTTCAAAAGTCTTAATGTAAAAATTGTACCCGACATCTCATAATCCTCCTCCGTGCTTTACATTCTCCCCCTTACACTTATCGTCAACATCCTGTGTATATATTTTACTGCTTACTGCACACTGGCTTGCTCCATAGGGCAGGAATTTCGATCTGTTTTGTTCACCACTTTATTCCTATCGCCTAGAACAGTATCTAGGACATACTAAGCCCTCGATAGATTTTAGATATTTTTCTGTTAATTATTTATCACAGGAGAAGAAAGTCCAACTTACTATGGCTAATCCACAAAGCAGACAGTGGAAACTAGAGGTGAGAGTGATGAGCAGCTTTGGACTCAGTGTCTTCAACTCTTATGTGGTCAGTGTACATTATTTCCTCTGAGTTCCTCCGTGTTGAGCAGAACCCTTTTCAAAAAAGCGTCATAGGAATGGCAGCCTCACGATACTTGTCAGAGTCACTTCTTGCCCTTATTGGAGGCTTGAACTTCGTAAGTACACAGCAAGGATATGGTATATCGTGAATATCATTCCAGTTGTGCGTAGTCTTGCCAAAAGCCCTGGTTGTCGGCAGGAAGGTTGGCGGGTGATCGTTTCCATAGGGGTTACAGTTACTAAACATTTTGTTTGTAAATGTCACGGCCCATCACCTTGGAGGAAATGGAGTCACATAAAGGTTTCCCTGTGATGTATTTAGGTATGGCTTGCTTTTTTTTTCTTTTCTTTACCTTCTTGGGGTTCTTGGTCTCCTTGACTCTGAAGATTATTGTTGAAAATAAAGCGTTTGAAAATTATTGGCCATTATTTCTAAATATTACTTCTATTATAGTCTCTTCTGCCTTTCTGGGAATCTAAATATATGTTACGACCTCTCTGTCCTCCAAGTGTTTTACTCTGTATTCTCGATTTTATTTTTTATTTCTCCATGCTTTTTGGAGATTGCTTCTGACTTTTCAGTTCATCCAGCTGTGTCAATTTGCTACAAAAACCATCGTTATCAATTTCAATTATTTTTCAAATTTAGAGTTTCTATTTGAGTCCTTTCAAATCTGTTATGCTCTTTGTTTCATAGTTTCTAGTTCTTTCCTGAAGTTTTAATTTTGTCTTTTATCTGTTTAAACCAGTTAGATAATTTTAGTCTCCGTTTGATAATCACACTGTCTGCAGCCCTTGGAAGTCTGTTCAAAAACCCATAAGGCTCTGACATCCCGTGTCAGCCTGCTCGCTCCGTGTAGAGGCGTTTCCTTACCTTGCTTGGGCTCCGATGAAACGTGCCAGGCGGCTGGCTCTCCCATGCGAAAACCCTTCCACTCCACCTAGGCTCTGACACACCACACCAGCTTGCCCCTCCGCGCCCTGAGCACCCTCCTCACCACACCCTATGCTGGGTTGCCCCCACATGGAGGCCCTCCTACCCATTCTTGGACTGTGAAATCCCACAAGGGACAACCACTTCAGCCACCATGTGGATGCCCCTATCATCTGGCTCAGACTATGACACTCCACTCTAGGCCACCATAGCCTCGTTCCCTGTGCACACAGATGCCTCACCTGATAGCTTTTGGAACAAATTGTTCAGGATAGGAAGGCAAGGGGGAGAAGAGAAAGAGAAACATACAATTCAAACAAACAAACCGAATCTGAAGTGTTTGCCTTTTAAATGAAGCCTTTTGGCTCTAAAAAAATTAATGCAATTATTTAATACATTTTGTACTGAAGCTACCTTCCAGTTTTGGATTTTCCATTTCCTATGGTCCATTCCACTTGTATTGCCTATTATTTTTTAACTCTACTACTCTTCTAGTGGTAACTAGAAATTAAATACATCATTAATTTCTCAAATATTCATGTTAATTATCTTTACCTTCCTGCTTAGGATACTACCATTTCTCCACTCACAACATGCATTATTTTGTTAAATATTTGTTCTATATTTTTAAATCCCACAAGATATTGCTGCTTCTTGTTTTATACAGTTAATGTTGAGAGTTACTGTTTACCACTTTCTTTGCTCTTTATTCATTCTTGCAGGTCAGGGATCCCTTTTCCTCAGATACACATGCTTTGGAATTTCTGCAGTTTTACTAAAATGAGTCTAAATGCTAATTTCTATTTACTTTCCATGCTTCTTGAATCTATGAATATCTGTCACCGTTTGGGGTACTTCTCAATCATTATTTCTTCAGTTATTGCTTCTACTCTCTCATCCTTTGAGATTCCAATTACATGTATATTAGAACTTCTCACTGCATCTTCTTATTTTTGACCCCGTCTCTTACTTGGCTTCCTGTTTTTTGGTCTTTCTGACCTGCAAGACTTTATTTTCTGATTTATCTGCCTAGTTCACTGATTCTTTTGCTGTGTCCAGTCTACTGCCCAATATGTCCACAGAGCTTTCAATTTATTATATTTTCTGTCTGGCTCTTTTCCAAATCTGCTGTCACTGCCAATAGTTTTCTGATTTCTCGAAACTTTCAAACTTGTATTTATCCTCTTAGAAATAAACATAGTACACCTTAAACTAATAAATGTCAATATCAATTATATCTCTGTAAAACTGGGGAAAAATAAGCATTGTAGTTTTATGGCTTATAAATAAAAAGTTCAATAGTCAAAGCTGCTTTTGGTCTGTTATCTCTTCCCCCATCCCTGATTTTTTATTATGGTAAAATGATCATAACATAAAATTTACCATCTTAACCATTGTTCTTAATTTTTAATTTTTATTGAGGTATAATAGACATATTAATTTCAGATATACAACATAATTTGATAGTCGTACAGATCGTGATATCACAATAAGTCTAGTTAACATCTGTCACCTTACAGTTAGAAAAATCTTCTTGTGAGAACTTTTAGAATCTACTCTCTTAGCATCTTTCAAATTTGCAATATTGTATTATTAACTATAGTCACCACGCTGTGCATTAACTCCCCATGACTTATTTTATAACTGGAAGTTTGTACCTTTTGACTCCCTTCACCCATTTTCCAACTGCCCACCCCCTGCCTCTGGCAACTACCAATTTGTTCTCTGTATGTTTGTTTTTTGTTTATTTGTTTAATTGTTGGCTCCACATATAAGTGAAATCATATGGTTTTTGTCCTTTTCTGACTTATTTCATTCACTTAGCCATCTTAACCATTTTTAAGTGTACAGTTCAATGGTATTAAATACATTTATAATATTGTACAACTATTACTACCATCCATCTCCACATTTTCATCTTATAAAACTGAAACTGTATACCTATTAAATAATAACTCATTACTCTTTTCTTTGGCCCCTGACAACCACCATTTTACTGTCTTTAGGATTTTGACTACTCAAAGTACCTCATATAGTGGAATCATACACCATCTTTTTGTGATTGGCTTATTTCATTTAGCATAATGTCTTCGAGATTCATCCATGTTGTTGCATATGTCAGAATCACCTTCCTTTTTAAAGCCAAATAATATTCCATTGCATGTGTCCCATTTTGCTTATCCAAACCATGAAGGTTTGCCCTCATGTTTTCTTGAGTTTTGTAGTTTTAGCTCTTACATTTAGGACCTTTGATGCTTTCTGTTAACTTTTGTATATAGTGTGAGGTAAAGGAGGGTCCAACTTCATTCTCTAGCTTGTAGCTGTCCCGTTTTCTCCATACCATTTGTTGCAGACTATTCTTTCCTCATTGAATCAAAAATTAGTTGACTATATGGATTTATTTCTGGACTCTCAATTCTCTTCCATTGATCTGTATGTCTACCCTTGTGTCAGTACAACTGTCTTACCATTGCTGTATAGTAAAGTTTCGAAATCAGGAAGTGTGAGTTCTTCCATTTTGTTCTTTCTTTTCAGGATTTGAAAAGTAAGTTGGTTATTCTGGGTCTTTTGCAATTCCATATACACTTTAGACTCTGCTTATTGATTTCTACAAAGAAGTCAGTTGGAATTTTGATAGCAATTGTGTTGAATCTGCAGATCAGTTTGGGGAGTTTTGTCACTTTGAAATGTTGAGTCTTCTGATCCATAAACCTTTATTAAATTTATAAATAATATTCTGTTCTTTTAAGTGCTATTGGGAATGCAACATTTTCTTAATTTCATTTTCAGATTGTTTATTCCAAGTGTATAGAAATAGTCGATATAGGCATACCTCATTTTATTGTGCTTCACAGATTTTTTTTTTTTTTAAATTGAAGGCAAGACCCTCCACCAGTAAAAAGATTAAGACTAATTTTACTGCAATACTCTATTTCAGTGGTCTGGAACTGAATCTGCACTATCTCAGAGGTATGCCCATATTTGTATACTGATCTTGTATCTTCCAACCTTCCTGAACTCATTTATTTTTTTTTTCAGTCGATTGCTTAGGATTTTTTTATATAAAGATTATGTCATCTGCAAATAGAATGCTTTACTTCTTACATTATACTCTGAATGTCATTTTTTTCTTTTTTACTTTTTTTTTTTGGCCTAATTGCCCTGTCTGGAACCGCCAGTACAATGCTGAATAGAAGTGGTGAGAGCAGATATCTTTGTTCCTGACGTCAGGGGAAGAGCATTCATTCTTTCACCATTAAGTATGATGTTATATATGGAGTTTTCATTGATGCCCAGGAATTTTCATTGTCAAGTTGAGGAAGTTCCCTTCTATTTCAAATGTGTTGACTGTTTTTATCATGAAAGGGTGTTGAATTTTGTCAAATGTTTTATCTGCATCTATTGAGATGATCATGTGATTTTTATATTTTATTCTGTTGATATGAAGTGAAATTCAAATCAAATGTAAATAGCATTAAAGAAGAAACAGCTGAACTTAGGAATGTTGACACTGAACTGCTCTTTATGATAGACTCTAGATATACAGCTAGATGAACTGTGGAAGCCACACTTATCCACATGAGGAAAGTGTGAAAAAAAGAATGAAAATGTCTGAGGAGACGACACCTATAAAAAGCTTCACCTTAAAAGTGCAAAATAGAAAATATTGGAAGCCGATCCAAATTTAGAAAGGGGTATGAAAATTTGATAAGTAAAAACAAAGCAAGTCTTGTTCATATTATGTTATATAATGAGTTCAAACTACTGTTGTTTTTCACCAAAAAAATAAAACGATTCTCAATTTTTCTAATATTTTATAGTCCACTAAATTAATTTTACTATATCTATTTTCTTATATATAATAGATAGGGTTTTTGGTGTTTTGATAAAAAAGTTTAAAGGCCATGGAATAATTGTAATTTTCCTCATTAATTATGAAGTTTGCATAGTTTCTGCTTGCACAGTAATTCTGATGATATTGCATTGCTATGCTAAGAGAGGGCTGTCTGTATTCCATCACGACCATCAAATTATTACATAATTAGAGTTCAGCAGGTTTAAGAGTGATGTTTTCTTGCTTTTCACATTCCCCTATCATCTCTTCTAAAATATTTCAGTCCTAATGCCATTAGAGGGAGTAAAGCAAGGTAGATAGATGTAAGCATATTAGGGTGGCTTAGCACAGGATCGTAGGAGTCAGTCCCTATCTGGGAGGGCAGGCCAGCATGGAGATTGGTAACATTTAGGCGAACTGTTAAAATAAGTAAATATAGTAAGGATAATGGCAGTCAGATTTTTCATTGTTACAGAAGGAAGTTACAAGTATGCACTTAGTCAAGTTTAGAACCATTTGTTTGTTCGATAAAAAATAAACCGAAATTTTGATGCATAATGAGATACTTACATACTTTCAAAATACCTTCCCAGAAAAATACCAGTTACAGAGGCATAAAGGATAACTTCACAGTAGAGAAGGCTAATCAAGTCATCCGAATGATGGAAGAAATGAAATCGTGAGCCACTTGATGGTATGAACTGAAAAGGACAGAGCGTGAACATCAGCCAAACTCAAACTGAGCAACAGTCTACGAAATAACTGGCTTGTAATCTTCAAAGTCGACGCCGTTGTGAAAGTTAAAGACTGAGGGCCTGTTCCAGATTGAAGAGACTTGAAACTTGACCTAATGCAATGCATGATTCTGATCTGGACACTTTGGTATAAGAGACCTTATGGGGCAACAAAAAAACTTGAATGGGGTCTGAGGACAGTTTTAATGTTATCATGATTATTATGTAAGAGAATCAACTTGGTTGTAGAAAACAGACTTTTGTGTTAGGCATGTCAGCAACCTACTGTCTTACTGTTCAAGAAAAGTTCTTTGTACTGTACTTGTAACTTTTGGTAAGTTTGAGGTTATTTTAAAATAAAAACTTAAGTGATGTAACCATTTTATTTAAAAATATTCATCTTTATAAGGGGCTCAATTATTTAATTTTTGATGAAAAATTTTAATATTTTTCCTAAAAAAAGTGGTTTTCCAAATTATTTTAGAAGTTATTTGAACATAAAGGTTGGAATACCACTGCCCTGAAAGGACCAACTTCCCTCTCTATGGTTCTAGACAAATAAAATAGCCATAAACATCAGCTCTTATCATTATTTCTAAAGGCTGAGCTCTTAGGCGCGGCAATCCAAGTCTTACTCATATTTTCTTCTTATTGCTTCTGTCCTAGACTATCAGGTTATCTTTTCTCCTGCGTTTTTTCCTCTGATCACTGTTGCAATGGTTATCGTCCTAATCTATAAATCTGATTTTATTCTCTATTCAAATTGGTTTCCCAATGTTTATAGGATAGTCAAAATTCACTGCCACAACCAAGTAATGTTTCCACTACCACCCCATGGGCTTAAGGAGTTTCGCCAAGCACTTTCACACTTGAATTCTTTTGTTCTAGTTGTTTTTGTATCCGAAATGTCCTTCCTCCCCATCACATTCTCTTCATACTTAAAAATCGGTCTCAAAAACCTCACCAGACTATCTTACCATTAGTCACTAGCTGTTCTAGGGTCATATAGCATTATGTTCATACGTAACTCCACAATGGCCATTGTTAATAATTTAAAACCTTTCTGCCTCTCTGTAGGTCATTCGTTCATCAAATATTTATTGAACAATATTTATTAGGTAACAGGCCCTGTTTCCGACGCCTGTGAACAAGTCAAGGCTAGGTTCTCATGTATTTCATGTGGACGATTAGTAAGAAAATAAGAAAAATAGCATGTCGTGGGCGGTGCTACGCAGAGACTGTCAAGTGAGTATTAGCTGTTAAGATTGTACAGTCAGGGATCCATTTTTTTGAAATACCTTTAAGCTATGAATTTAAAAGCGCCTAAGTGACAATCAGAGGGGAAGAGATGCAGGTCGCGGGAACAGCTGGTGCGGCTGGAGCCATGAAGTGGGGAGGGGGTGTCGTGTGAAGCCGAAGGAGCCCCAGGTGGTCGTCCCAGATGGCCATGTACAAAGCCCGACACGGCCACTTCGTGTAGACCCTAGGGTCCGAGCGCAAGCGGGGGCAGGCGCAGATTCCCATCCTGCGAGTTGGTTCCTCCGTCAGCACGCGACACCCTGAACCGGCTTTCCCCCGGAACCTCTCACGCCAGCCCTTTTCCCGCCGGCAGCGGCAAGCGATGACACAAAACCTCCATGTAGCTGTTGAGAGCAGAGCGACAAAAGAACCCCGAAAGCGCCGGTCGCGCAGAGGCCGAAGCTGGGGGCAGAGAAGAGCGGTTCTCACCGCGGCAGGCGGAAGAGGCGGGAGGAGGGGCGCGTCTGCGGGCCCGCTGGCGCGAGGACTGCGCATGCGCGTGCGCGTGCCCTCGACGGTTAGGGCGCCGGTCCGAGGAGGGGCGGGGCCGGGCCTCCGCGCCGGAAGGGGGTTGGTTGGATTGTCAAGTTGAGGAAGTTCCCTTCTATTTCAAATGTGTTGACTGTTTTTATCATGAAAGGGTGTTGAATTTTGTCAAATGTTTTATCTGCATCTATTGAGATGATCATGTGAT
>NW_011889052.1:777100-787423 GCF_000151845.1 Pteropus vampyrus | reverse complement strand
GGCCTGGCCGTTTATCGGCGGAAGGACGGGGGCCCGGCTAGCAAGTTTTGGGAGAGCCCGGAGACGGTGTCCCAGCTGGATTCGGTGCGGGTCTGGCTGGGCAAGCATTACAAGAAGGTGGGTTCGCGCGCCGGTGGGGGCCCGGAGGCCACGCGACCTGGGCCGGGGGCGGCTACTAGCCTCGCGGGCCTCGGGCCGCCCCTCCCCCCCGCGCGCCACGAGGGACAACAAAGGCAGGCGCCGGGCTCGCCACGCCCCCGAGGTCCGCTCTCGGCGCCCGCGCGCCGGGTCTCCCCTGGCCCCCAGGGCCCTGCTCCTTGGAGCCCACGCACGCGGGGCCAAGCTCCTGTTTACCCCAGTGAGCAGGCACAGACGGGCTCAGCAACCCGGAGAGTGTGAATCTCTCTTTTGTTAGCTGCGTTAGGTGTGTGAACAATGATTATTAAAAACTGTCTGAACCAGTGTGTAAAAGCAGCTTCGTATTGTTTGGAGATTAGTCTTCAAATTCAAATGAGATAACTAAGGTCTTGCGACCTGTTGTTTTGCTAGAGAAGGAATAAGGACGATTGTAATAACAGCAGGTTAATGTACTTGATTACAGTATCGTTGAGAACTAATATTAAAAATAGACTGTTTTTACTTAATAGTACTTTTGGTTTTGTATAGTGGGAGTACAAGAGTTAATGTTCACTTGTACCTGTTTCTCAGTGAGGCCTCCCCTGAGACCCACATTTGTATTGGATCACCCCACTTCACATCTTTATTTTCTTTGTACCATTATTTGATTTTTTTTTTTCCCATTTCATTTTGTTTGTCCTACCCTCGGGAGTATGTTATGCCGAGTCGATGGTATTGAATGTCGTGACTTAATCCCTTGAATGTAACAAATGTTTTTTAACATCCCTTTTATGTAAATACTTAGGAATGACTCCTTTAGGAGGTGTAGTGAAGCCGACAGTCAAATATAGTCCCTCTGCCCTGAAGTTTCCAGAACACCTCTTTCAGTTCTGTACCTCCCCATTGAGGACCGTAGCTCTGGGGCAAGGATCTTGTCAGGCCTGTTCACTACTGCGTGTCCTTGAACATGATTGGTACTCCTTGCCTCGCCCTTAGTAGTTGCTTAGTAAATAATTATTGAATGAATGAAAAGATAAAGTCGTCTTGGAACCTATTCATTTGAGGTCATAGATGTAAGGGTACCTTTTGGGGTCTACAGCATAGTGAAGCCTGTCAGCTTTGGGAAGTTGTTAGGTATGGGCAGGAATCTTGGGTGATCCTCTGAAATTACACTGTGGTACTTCCAGAAATGACAGTTTCTTAGCTGAGGTTTTAGGAAGTGAGAGCTAATATATATTATTATTTACGGTATATTTTTAGATGATTCAATTTTTTTTCCCCGTGAAATTTTGGAGTCAAATTTGGAATCGTAGATTGCTTTTTCTCATCTGCATGCAAGTAGACGAGAATATTATTTTCTCTTATACAGTGATTGGTTCCTTTTTTCTGTGTAAGCAGTAGAGCTTCTGGAAGTAGCTGAGGGAATTGAATATATTAATATTATGACAGTATTAATTATATTTTATCATTTGCTCTTCAGCCAATGCCTTTAGTCTTAAATTTAGTGTTCCTTAATGTAGTTATTTTTCCCCCTCAATCTGGATTTCCCCCCCCCCCAGTTTTACTGGGATATAATTGACATATAACATTGTATTACTTTATCAGTGTAGCTTTAACAAAGAAAAATACTCAGGAGAAATATTCTTTTGGATTATTCTTTTGTGACTCCCATAAGACTTGTTCAAATCATATCTAGGAAGGAGAAAGAAAAAGGGAAATAGTAATTTTCTACTTCTCTAAACTCAGTGTGCATCTGTTTGGTACCAATTTTAAGATGGCAATTTGAGGCTCGAATAATCTTTCAGAGATTTGTTTGGGTGGGTGAGAAAGTGGCAGTGAGGCTGGCTGACTGTTGAGGCCAACAGGTCAGTATTTGGCTCAATGTCCCTGAGGCCATAAAGACAAAATTAGGTCTGACTTCTTGGTTTCATAAAACCAGAGTGTATTTCTTGGGCCTGCTCAGATTCAGAATTGAAGCTGACTGCCAAAATCCTATCAGTTTCTGAAAGAGGTGTTGGAGTGGTGAAAGTATTAACCAGAAGGTTCTTTTCTTCTTTCGTACATACAGTATCTCTACTTGTTGTACACATTGGTGGGTTTTAAATAAACTTTTCTATTGCATTTAATACTGCATTTTCAGATTGATAAATATCAGCAACTGTATGAAATAAACGTGACATCAGTAGTCCTCTTTTTATTGATGGGTCTATCCAAGCAGTCCGTGAACAACTGAGCATCTGCCATGTTCAGGCACTCAGAACGAATCCTCACAACGGTCCTGAATGATAGACATCATTTATTTTACACGGGAGGAACCTGAGGCTCCAGATTTAAGTAACTTCCCTAAGGTTACAGTTAGGAGTTACAGATTTGAGATTCACTGAATCCTGCCTGGCTCTCCAAACCCTCCCTACCCCCACCCCCCGTTTTTCCCCTACATGTAATCTTTCTCATTACGGAACTTACAATGTGGTAGAAAAGAGACATAGATACCTACCCAGGAGATTGCAAATTAAAAGAGAACTTCCTTGTATTTTTGTTTTCTAAATGCCCTTACTAGGTGTTCAGTAAATAATTTTGTTCAGTGAATGAACAGATTTACTAGTTTAGGGACCTGTTCATTTAGGCTTTGTAGATAAATTGGCTTAGCAACACAGAATAGTGAGTGAATACTTTTTGACTGGGATGAGCTTCAGGTAGGCCAAGGGAGTCCAGAGGAGGTGACCACTTTAGATAAGAGGAATCTGAAGCACAGGGAGGTTGTTAACTGTTTGCCCGAGGTTGGATTTTAATTCTAGTAGCAGTGCAGAAGCTTGTTCATCTTCCTAAGCTGCCTCTTCTATATTGTGTACATGACTTTCATCCTGATTTTGATAAAGGTGAGAGCTGTATTTCTTGTCCATAGTTTTTAGATAGTAAAACCTTACTGATATGAAATTGATTCACTTAGATACTTTGGAGGCGAAGTATATCTGTAAGCCATTCAGTTTTCAGATAAGTTTCTTCCTGAGTTTTGACTAATTCCTGAAATAAGATTTAAGATTTCAGAATGATTTAAGGAAGATTTAAATTTAAGCATGATCACTAAAATAGATTAGATTGCCTAAGGAAGGCATTTCAGTGCCCTTTATATAAATTCTTTAACAGTTAAAGGCAGTGACTTTATGGGACATTTGCTGCAATAGGATTGTTTAGGGATAAGTTAAATTTTTGACACTTTATTAATGCCACAGGTAATATAAAGCAGGTTTGATAAAGCTTTCTAAGCATATCTTCCTAACTTTCTTAATCAAAATACTTTGAGACTAAAAAATTACCGTCTTAAGTTAAACATGTTGAACTTGTTATGATCAAAGCATGAAATATTTATGACTGAAATAGTCTGTATAATCAACTTTATAAGAATTCAGTAATTTGAAAGCTGTTAATAATTTATGTTTTAGATGATATTTTTGGAAGCAGTTGAAAAGAACTCGGTTATATCAGTATGAGGTAGTGGAATGAACTTATATTTGGTTGGAAGATGTGAGTTCAGTACTCTTGGCTAATTGGTGGTGGTCTTGAACTGATCACTTGATTTGTTAGTTTTTCATTTGTAAGCTGGGAGTAAGACTGTGACTCCCATAGGTCTGTTTGAATCAAATGAGAATAGTTCTTAAAGATGTTATAGAAATTTTGAGGTGGTAGTAATACTTTTGCCACATATCCCATGATTAGCCTGCTTCATTCTTATTGGTTAACTAGAATGTTACTATTTTGAAATTTTTAAAAGTTAATTTAAAAACCATTTAAAAAGTCATACATTGGCTGCCTTTTGAGTGGCTATGAAGTATAGTTTTTACAGTAACACATTAATGTCAAATTTCATATAGGAATTTAAAATGTCAGAGATCTCATATACATTTTCATGTTTGATAATTTTTGTAGGTGATTTGGAAAAAAGTATCTAACCAGAGTCAAATGTTTTATAATTTAAAAATTAGATTTTAAAATAGCTAAGCTAATAATTTTGATTGAGCTTTGAAGCTGGCCATCTTTCTTATGAAACTAGGGTTGTCCACATGAAACCTTTCTCATTCTAAATGACAGAATACATCGAAGGAAATATTTATGGTGGTGAAGTTTAGAATATATACAAAGTCGTATATATAACAGTTTATTAAAAAATGACTTTTTGCCTGGAGGGTTGATTTGCCTTCAATTGAGTAGCCTACCTCCAAGATGATGTCTTTTTCAGTTTTAGGATTTGGGATTGTTCAGTTATCTACAAGTATCTGAAAAAAGTTATGGTTATTAATTTTCCTGTTGCTTTACTATATGCAACAAAAATGCAGTTTTTCTTTCTTTCTTTTTTTTTTTTTAATAAAATGACCCTTTTGGGAAGCTTGTACTTATTAAAGGTGACAAAGTTATCTGGTAGATATGTGCAACCTATTTTGCCAGCTCTGTAGGATAAACTTGAAGAGTTTAATTTTTATTAAAGATTATATTATACTGTATTACTAACAATATTAGTAAAGATTTATTATGCTTAGTAAATTGGGAAAACGTTGAATTTTCACTCAAAAGTATATAATCTTTTAAAAAAGTAAATTTGATTTTGTGGGAATTGTAAGTATTTAACGTTTAAAAATTGCTTAACATTAACGTTTAAAAATTGCTTAACTGATTTTTAAGTATTATGATAAAATGTAATCTTTAACTGAGATACATAGTAATGGATTTTTTAAAATAAAAAAGTTCAGTGGTTTTTAAAAGTATGGTTCTTAGTTCAGTGGTGTCAACTTGTTAGAAATGCAAATTTTTAGGTCTGACATTAAATTAGAAACTCTGGGAGTGAGGCTAAAATTTGAGAACCATATTTTAGATTGACAGTTGACATCTTCTATGCTTAGTTGTGTGAAACTTGTTGCCAGTTTTTAACTCATGTCTGGCATACTTTAACTTTGTGGCCATTTAGAAATGTGTTTTTATAGAACACCCTTAATATAAAAGGAAACTTTACGAGGATAGTAATGTGTGGTCCAGACAGGAATAGGCAATATTTTTCTATAAAAGGTACGAGAGTAAATATTTTAGGCTTTACAGGTTATGAAGTCTCAGTTGTAACTACTGTTACGTGAAAACAGCCATTGACACTGTGTAATAAATGAGTGTGCTGTGTTTTGATAAAACTTTATTTATGGTTACTGAAATTGGAATTTCATGTAATATTCATATGTCATGAAATATTATTCTTTAAAATTTCTTCCAAGCCATTTAAAAGTTCAAAAACCATTCTTAGCTGTGGGCCACAGAGAAACAGGCAGCAGGGTGAATTTTAACAATCTTTGGTCCAGACAATGTCATGTAAAATAAAACATTCCAACAAAATACCAGTCTTCAGCAAAGTTAACTGCACACTCGCTTTTTCATTTAGAGTGGAAAGCTCATGCACCTGAACAAATAAAATTTTGAGAGGATGCTGAGCTTTGAGAATTGTACTTTTTATCATGCTCTGTCTTTGGTAGTAGCACAGACTGAGAGTTACTCAACTTAATGTATAGTAACAATAGACTGTGCAGCTGACTTTTTTTTGCCATATATAAATGACTTAAAATTATTTACTGTAGTAGAAGCAAACCACATTAATTTTGAAATATTGGATGGTACTAGGAAAGAGATTGCTTCAGGAATAAAAATTTAGTTACCCTTTGTGAAACTTAAGGAAGTATAGATGTTTTTCCTGCTCAAAATTGGAGCATTTTAAAAAAATGTATTGAATATATTGGTTTCTCAAAATGATGTTAAACATTTAATCTCAAACAAAACTTTTACATTTAATTTTAACTCATTAATTTATGCTTTCCTTGTCATGTTACCCTTCTATGAAGCTGGCTTACTTTCTACCACTGGTTTGGCCTTTTGACATTATCCACCTTAGTGTAGATAACTATTCACATATATTTGTTTTAAAACAGTTTTTTTTAATTGTGTTGAAAACAAAAACTTTACCATCATATTAACCATTTTAAGTGACAGACATTTTTTTTTTTTGACACATAACAACCATTTTGTTCCTGCTTGTCAGGAATTTGGAAGAGCATAATGAGGACAGTTGTCTCTGCTCATTGATGTCGGCAGGAGGGCGGGGCTTAACTGGGGAGATTTGATGATTGGGGGAGATGTGACAGCTGTGAGCCAGAATCATTTGGAACTATTTTTATTTGTGTGCTGGGCAGTTGTCAGTCTTCTGGGACATCAGCTGGGGCTGGCAGCCGTAGCATCTCCACATGGCCTCTCCATTTAGCCTGGGCTTCCTCAAAGTATGGTGGTGTCGGGGTGGTTGGACTTCATCGTAGTTCAGGGCTCCAAAGGTGAGTGCCCCAAAAGAACTATGTGGAAGCTGTATGGCTTTTGTTGATTTACTCTCAAGTCATGCAGCATCATTCTTTCTGTTGGATACAAGTGAGTCACTAAGGATGGTCTTGATTCAATAGAAGGTTTAGACCCCATCTCTTGATGAGAGGAGTGTCAAAGAATTTGTGGTTCTGTTTTAAACAATATAGTTTACTCTTTGGCCACAAATTATGTACATTCATCCTGCATAAGAGATACACTGGTCTCATCCCACTGGAGGTCCAGGGCGTCACAGTCTAAGTTGGGTCAAGGTGCAGAAGAGATGGCTTGGGTTCGGTTTCTTGGGCATGGATTCTCTCGTTTTTAAGATCTATTAACTAAAGAGACTGTTGTTTATCTCTCTCTGTCACCTGCAGTATTGTTTTTGTAAGCTCTTTTACAGCAGAGCACATGTCTCAGATGTTTAAAGCTCTGCCACTGTGCCAGTGCTTAGTAGATATAAGGAAATAGACTAACATTCTTTTCTGCACGTTTGTCCCAGTTTTTGAGTCCCTGTCTTTGTCTTGCAGTATGTTCATGCAGACGCCCCTACCAATAAAACCCTGGCTGGGCTGGTGGTGCAGCTCCTCCAGTTTCAGGAAGATGCCTTTGGGAAGCATGTCACCAACCCGGCCTTCACCAAACTCCCTGTAAGTACGTCAGCTTTTAGCCGTAGACTGTTACTGCTTTTTAACTGTAGGAGGCTTCTCTTTCAGAAGTCATTTAACGTTTGCATTACACATCACGACAATTATTATGTAGACTTAACTTTTAACATTTTACTACGTTGTGGTTTCCTTACAGTTTCCGCTGTACCAAGTCTTCTCTGATTCAGTTCTTGTGTCTAGAATACCATTTTGCGGAATGTTTATATTTTGTAGGTGAGGTTCTTCTAAGTCTGTGCGAGAATATAATTCCCTTCTGCAATTAATATTTCGACTGATAGTTGGGTTGGTATAGAAATACTGGGTTATGCTTTATATTTCTTTTTTGAAGGAAATGTTTTGTTCTTTCCTTAACATTTAATTTTGTAGAGAAAAATCTGATACTACTTGTTGGTTAACCACCTTTTTTATACTGATTTTTGAAACTATTAATCTTTGAAATTCAGAAATATATCTACTTGTGATATAAGTCATGATCTGAAGACTCAGTTATGTTTCTTTAGCTCAGGGAACATTCAATTTTTTAGTCTTCGTTGCTGCCCTGTATACCTTTGTTTATATTTTTGAACTCTGTACAAGTAGTAAAGTTCCAGGAACTGCCTGTCATATCTTCTCTCGTTTTTGTCTTCCAGTTCTCCGATTTGGGTTTTTGCTGTTTCCAGTTTGCTTTTTGTTGCCTCCACTGAATTTATTATCAGTAGACATTTTTTTTTTTTTTTTAATCTCAAAAGCTTTGCTTTGGGTATTCCTATTTTATTTCTAAACCTTTTGTTTTAACAACTTACTGATCTCTCAGATATAATTGAGAATAAGAAATAGTATTGTTTTACTGATGTTGCAGTAAATATGTTTACTTTGCTTCTGTTATTTTTGCCATCTAGACATTCATTTAGTCAGATACAGTGATTTTTTTTTTTTTGAATTATGTTAGGAAACCTCCACTTGTAGATGATAAAGGAGTTCAGCCATGTGTTCTCGAGCATTTATATGTTTTCATTTTTTTACATTTAATTCTCTCACCCATTTAGAATTTATCTTGGTATTCATTGTGAGCAATTGGTCTAGCTTATTTTTCTATATGATTATCTGGTTATCCCAGCAACATTTATTAAAAAGTGCTGCTTTCGTCACTGATTTGAGCTCAGCAAATGTTAAGTATTTGATTACATACCAAGTTTTGAGAATTGTATTGCTTGTCTTCAGGGAGCTCACACTCCAGTGAGCTGTACGAATGGAGCCTTTGACTTTCCTGATGTTAAAAATGTTTTCCAGGGGAAAGGAAGTTTGAGCTGAGTCCTGGAAGTTGAGTGAGTTTTTCAGGGAAATGCTGGAGGATGGAATTTGCAGGCATTGATAGCAACATGTAAAAGCATAAAGGCCTGAGAAATTTTGGTTCTTTAAGGTAGTTGCAGATCGTCCAAACAAGATTAGAACCGAGGACAGTGGGCAGAGAGATGGGCCAAAATCCATTATAATGGGACAAGTCGACTATGTTAGAAGTTTGACTTTTCATCTTGAAAGTGATGGGGAACTACAAAGGAGAGAGTGGAAGGTGGCTTAGCCAATTTTGGGTTTTAGACCAATCCCTGCAGGCTTCAGTATGAAGAATGGATTGAAAGCTGTTGAGATTGGAGGCTTTGAAAGCGAGTTAGTTTTCCATGAAGAAGCTGCTCTCAACCCAAGTGAGCTGTGATCACAGCCCATGGAGGAAGTGATGGACTCAGGACAGAAAGGAATTGAGTTTAAGCGGGTAGAATTTTGTGGGGTTTTGGAGGGGAGGGGTTGTGGGGCTGGAGTAAGAAAGAATTTACAAGGATGACTGTGTTGAGCAGTCAGATACCTGTGGCACTAAAGCAAAAGCCAGAGTAAAAGCAGGTTCCTGAGCTTGGCTCTCACATAGGCACTTCAGGTTGGGAAATCTCACAGGTAGTAGGAAATGAAATCTGGAGTTCTAAAGGTTGAATAAGAGGAAGAGATTTGAGAATTACTGGGCACTAACTGAATTCAGAGTTGTAGAGCAAGCTCATTCCTTGTATTTTAATTTATTTTCTTGTTTATCCTTTAAAAATGTATGCATTTTAATGTGTGATTTATGTTATATGTGTGACTATATTAGCATTGTAGTAACTACACGTGTATAATTTGTAAATAAAATGTTAGATATTAGAAGTACATGCTCATTTTTACTCATGGGAACTACTTAGCTGGATAATCAGTATATTTCATTTTTTGAACCATGTGACTAATTGAGGGTTTGGGGGGCGGTACTAACTTTCATTACTAATGTTACTTATGGTAACATTAGCAACAATCTAGAAATTTCATTTTCTCTTTATTCATAATCCCTAGTTGTTAACATTTTATCACATTTGCTTTATAATTTGCTGTGTGTGTGTGTGTGTGTGTGTGTGCGTGTGTTTCCTGAATCATTTGAAGGCTTCATGTTCCTTCACCTCTACACTTGAGTGTTCATTTCCCGTTTAAACTGGTTGAAGTTTTCATCATTTAAACACAATTGTAATATAGTACAAATAGATTTCATTTACCAAGTATAACATCATTTAGAATAAAATTAACACATAACATTACATAAAGTATTTTATTATAATGTGATTCACATTATATAAGTATTGCTAATTAAGATCATATGAGTATCTTAAAAAAATAGTATTTTTAAGGTTGTTTATTCATGAGATATTTAACTCCTGAGAAGTAAACCATTATTTTTTTCCAGATTTTAAAGATTAGGGAGAAATATTTTTAGGCATAAACCATAATTTAAAATAATTCCTGGCTTGGTGCCAGTAGGACCAGATGTACTTCTCTTCCTATCAGAATATTGGTTAGCATTTTCCCAAATGAAAGGATTGATGGAATGTGTAATAGTGTAAAAGAAAGGTGGGTGAGTGACAATAAAGCAAAGAACATTTTCGCGAAACATGTAAGCTATTTACCTTAAAAAGTTTTTTTTCTCCTTGAATAAACAGTACTGGTATAAGAGATCACTGTTTGGCCTGATTCACTTTCTAATCATAGTAGAACTTTATGACTAACTTCCTAAATCATACTGGATTTTAACAGCTGGCTCAGCATAGGGTATGTTCTGTCTAACTGGGATGTTACGTGATTTACTAAAAAAATATTGCATAAGGCTAAAAAATCT
>NW_011889052.1:767760-775730 GCF_000151845.1 Pteropus vampyrus | reverse complement strand
CAATGTAAGTGGCAGGCCTGTAGTCCTATATGGATTCACAAGTAGAAACTTAGCTCACTGACATTGTATTTCTGGTTTATTTGGATGGTGTTTATTTATTTTTAATTTTTTTCTTTTTTTTTTTTAAGTTCCCTCTTTTCCTTTGTTTTCTCCTCCAGTTTTACTGAGTTCGAGGTTATGAACATTCTATCACCCCTAAGAGTTTCCTTGTAATCCACCTCCCTTCCACCCCTGTCATCCATTGACACTACAGATTAATACACTATTTCAAGAAATTTATATAAATGGAATCACACAGTGTATTTGTGTGTATGTGTGTTTTGTTGTGCTTCTCACTCAGCATACAGATTCTGAGACATATTGTCTGTGTTGTTCCATGTATCAATAGTTTGTTCTTTTTTATTGTTGATTAGTATTCCATTGTATGGATAAACCATAATTCTTTTTTCACAGGTTGATGGCAATTTGGGTGTTTACAGCTTTATAGTAAAGCTGCTATCAAGTGTTAGTGTACAAGTCTTTTTGTGGACATGTTTTCATTTCTCCTGAATAAATACCTAGGAGCAGAAACTGTCAAACTGTTTTCGGAAGCGATTGTATCATTTTACTTACCATTCAACACCCTGTGAGAGTTTTAGTTCTTTGCATTCTCTTCAACACTTGGTATGATTCGTCTGTATAATTTTACCTGTTCTGCTGGATTTGTAGTAGAATCCCACTGTACTTTTAATTTGCTATTTAATAATGACTGACGGTGTTAAACATCTTTCTTTGTACTTATTGACCATTTGTACGTATCATCTGGTGAGTTGCCTGTTCAAATAATTTTTTTATTTTGTCCACAAGACTACTTTCACATTCAGAGATTTGCTAGAAGGACTCATGGAACTCAGCATACAGTTGTCCTCACAGCTAAGATTTGTTACAGCAATGTAATAAGTACAGAAAGTTGGATCACAAGGGAAAAAGACAGGTGTAGCCTGGAGGACTCCGTGCTGCAGGCTTCCTTATGTTCTCTCCCTCATGTGAGGGGTCACGCAGTCACTCTTCCCCGAGCAGTGAAAATGTGGCAGCACACATGCGCCGTTTGTGTCCATGGAAGTTCACTAGAGACACACACCCAGGGTTTTTTATCGGAGGTGGGTACCTTTCGCCTAGTGCATGTTAACATTCCGGACTCCGGGAAGGAAAGCAGGAATTCATCATAAACCACATTGTTTGTGCAGATAGTCTAGACACAGTGAGCCACACTCCCTGTCAGTTAACTTTAGACTAGGAATACTCTGAGAGTCAAATTTCCAAATGTCAGCCAAGGGCAAACTGGCACGCAAGCCTCACTGAGGATAGTAATCTCAGGCCTGCTGCATTAATTCATTTCTGCGCAGTTTTTTGTTTTTGTTTTTTGTTGTTGTTAAATTTACTTATTTTAAATGTATTCTGGATAAAAGATTTTTATGATATATGTTGCAAATATGTCCTTCCAGTCTGTGATTTGCCCTTTTGTTTTCTTATCATTATCTTTCCAAGAACAAAAGTTTTGAATTTTAATGAATTCCAGTTGATCGATTTTTATGATTTGTGCTTTTTGTGTTCTAAGAAACCTTTGCATACCCCCAAATCACAGACTACTTCTTATGTTTTCCTAGGAGCTTTATAGATTTTAGTTTTACATATTTTCAGTTAATTTTAATGTATAATGTGAGGTAAGGGCTGAGGTTCTCTTTTTATCAACGTGTATTTCCACTTATTTTAGCCCCACCATTTGTTGAAAAGATGTTCTTTCTCTGAATTGCCTTGACACGTTTGTTGGAAATTGGTCGACCAGATGTGTGTGGGTCTATATCTGGATTATGTTTTCTCCTGTTGATTTAAATGTCCATCTTTTTGCTAATATCAAATTTTTGACTATTATAACTAAGTTTTCTTTTTTTCCCTGATCTTTATGCTGTTCCCCCCCCGCCCTTGCCTTATTACACTGGATGGGTAGAACCTCTGACTCTATATTGACTAGAAATGGTTAAGGAAGGAATTCTACCCTTAATCTTGTTCTTAGTGGAAAAACATTCAGTTTTACACTGTTAAGTATGATGTTGGCTGTAGGTTTCTCATATATTTGCCCTTCAGTTTGTGGAATTCCCTACTATTCCATGTTTGCTGAGAGCTTGTATTTTGAATGACTGTTGAATTTTGTCATGTGCTTTTTCTGCATCTTGAGAGGATCACAAGGTTTTCTCTTTTATTCTTTTAATATGGTGAAGTCCATTCATTGATTTTCAGTCAACCTGGTATTCCAGGATAAACCCTATGTGATCATGATTTATTATCTTTTAAAAATATATTATGGGGTTCGATTTGCTGGTATAAATATTTTAAGATTGACATTTCTTGACTATTAAGTAGAATTCACTAGTGAAATCATTTGGGCCTGGAGTTTTCTTTTTGGAAAGGTTTTAATAATCAATTCAATTTCTTTAATAGACATAAGAATTGGATCATATTTCTTGTTTCGGTGAGATGGATTTTTTGAAAAATTTGTCAGTTTCATTTAAGTTGAAGTTAACATAAAGTTCGTGATACTCTCTTACCCTTTTTTAGAGCAGTTTTAGGTTCACAGCAGAATTGAGCAGATGATAGAGATTTCCCATATATTCCCTGCCCTCACATATGGGGCATTCATAGCCTTCCGCATTATCAGAGTCCCTCATCAGAGTGATACATTTGTCACAGCTGACAAACTTATATTCACACACCATTATCATCCAAAGCCCATAGTTTACATTAGGGTTCGCTCTTGGTGTTGTACATTCCACAGGTTTTGACAAATGTACAACACGTATCCACCTATTAATATAGTATCTCACACAGGAGTATCTCACTGCCCTAAAATCCTCTGTGCTCTGCCTGTACATCCCTTCTTCACTAACTCACAGCCACGATCCTTTTAATATCTTTAGTTTTGCCTATTCTAGAGTGTCATATAATTGGAATATATAGTATGTAGTTTTTTCAGGTTGGCTACTTTCGCGTAGTAATATGCATTTAAGTTCCTCCATGTGTTTTCATTGCTTGAAAGCTCATTTCATTTTAGCACAGTCTGTAGTTGCTGGGTCGTTGTGGTGCTCTAGGTGATACTGCCAGTTTTCCAGAGAGATCGTAAGAACTTACACCCCCACAAGTAGTGTACAGGAGTTCTGATTCCCTACTTTCTTACCCATGCTTGGAAGTTTTCTGTCTTCTTTATTTTAGTTTCTAGGTGGATTTGTGGTGACACTGTTTTTTAGTTGCTGATGACAAATGAAGTTGAGTACCCTTTCTTATTTATTGACTGTTTGTTATTCTCTTTAGCAAAGTTCCTATTCAAATCTTTTGCCTGTATTTTAAATCTAGTCATCTGTCTTTCTTTTGTTTAATAAGAGTTTTTCTTACGTATTGTGGATATGGGTCCTTTGTCTGAAATACTTATTGCAAATATCTTCTTGGTAGCTTATCTTTTTCCTCTTATGGTGATGTCTTTTGATGAACAGAGGTTCAATAATATAGAACAGGAATCAGTAAACTTTTTCTGTAAAAGGCCACATAGTAAGTATTTTTATCTATATTATTGGTGAAAGACCAAATGGTAAATATATGGTCTCTGCTGCACTTCTCATCTTTGCTATTGTTGTGTGAAACTAGCAGCAGATAATACTTAAAGGAATAATGAGCATGACTTTGTTCCAATAAACCTTTATTTGCAAAAACATAAGCAGAAGGGATTTGGCCTATGGGCCATAGTTTGCCAATTACTGATCTAGAGCACTTTATATAAAATTTTCTTTATGGTTAATGCTTTTTGTGCCCTTTTAAAGAAACCTTTGCTTATTCAAAAGTCATAAATGTGTTCTGTTTTCTTCTAGAAGCTTTTATTGTTTTACCTTTCACATTTGTAACTGTAATCCAACTGGAATTGATCTTGTGTGTTATGTGAGGTAGGGGGTCAGGATTCTTTTTTTTTCTTTCTTTTTTTTAATGTTCATTTACTGCTGTGGTTATACATTTTGATGTATAATGTTTTCATTATCCTGTAGTCCTAAAATATTTTCTTATTTCTATTTTGATTTTTAATTTGACCCTTGCAATATTATTTCAAATGACAAGAGGAATGGTTATTTCTTATAATTTCCTAATTTTATTACATTAGGAATGTATTCCGAATTGATTTCTTGTGACTTGCTGAGATTATTGCTGTTGAGAAATCTATCACTCCATTTGTTGGGTTTTTAGGTACTCTTTTTTTCCCCTGGTTGCTTTTTTACGATCACTGTTACGCAGTTGCACTAGTACTGTGTCTAGGTATGGATTATTTTATGTAGTTTTAATATATTCCTCAGGAATGACGTGTTTTTTGAAGCTGAAAATTTATATCTTTTACGATTTCTAAGAAATTTTAACTGTTATTCTTCTGTATCTAGTTGTTTAATCTGTATAACCTTGACAATGTGCTTTTCGTTTTATTGCATGTTATTTATTCTAGGAGTTATGTGTATCCATTTTTCAAATCTTTCTTTTTTGTGTTTTTAATCATTTTCTATATTCTGATTTTACAAGCCCTATTATATCTTTTGAAAATTTTAGGATTCTAATCTTGCTGTTTGTTGACTTTAAAACACTCAAATTTTGTGAGGTTTTTTTGGTGTGTTTGAATTTTGGCCTGTGAACTCTCCTTCAGTGGAACTTTATCTAGGGACCCTGTTGGCCTGGGCTGAGAATTTGCTCTTGAGGCACTTCAGGCGACCTGCCAAATTGAGGACCAGTTCTTATTTTAATTCGGCTCGAGTTTCCTAGACGAAGCGCTTAGAGTCAGTTTCAAATCCATACTCTCCTGAGATGGAAGCTTGTTTTCCTCTTTAATTTTTGTTTGGCAGATATTTTATCCTTAGCTTATCCTTTTCCTCATGGTGCCACCTGTTGACACCCCGGCTTTACATGTGTGTGGCGGGTGATTATCTTGGTTCTGACGTCCTTCCTTGCTTATATCTAAGGTCTTAACTTTCTGTCTTTGCATAGACAGTAAAACCTTAGCCTTTAGACTATCGAGGGTAACATTATTGCCTATTTGATGTCCTCATTATCTCCACCCCCTTATCAGTCTAGAGTCCTACATTTTACCTGACAAGATTACTATTTTGACTTTTAGTTTGATTTTTTTTTCTTTTTTGATTTTTACATCTGGGGATTTGCCGCCTTTCTAGAAATTCAGCCACACATTTAAAATAATGTCTATTCTATTTTACTCAACATATGTTTGTAGTGGTGGAGGGTTCTGGATAATTAATCTGCCCTATTGCTGGAGTCAGAAACACCTTTTCTGTGGAGTAGGGGGAGCCAGCTTCAGAGAACCACTGTGAGGGGCGAGCAAGGTAACGTGCGTAAAGTGCCCCGTGGTGTGTTCGCAGGTAAGTGGTAGTAAGTGGACTTGTTTTCGTTCTCCCCGAGAATCAGAAGCTACAGCAGCAATTCCCCAGCGTCAGAGGTGCCGCTAACTACGAGACTACGGTGGGCTCTTGAGCAGCTTGGGTTGGAACTGCATGGGTCCACTTACATGCAGCTTTTTTCCAATAAATACTGTAGATGTATCTTCCTTATGATTTTCTTAACATTTTCTTTGGCTTTATTGTAAGAATGCAGTATGTAATACACATAACATACAAAATATGTGTTAATCGACTTTTTATGTTATCGGTAAGGCTTTGGTCACAGATTTTCAACTCTGCTGGGTCGGGGGTCGGCACCCTTTACTCTTATGTTGTTTAATGGTCAACTGTGTTATAATTTCTCTTATTAATAAAATTGAGAACTATGTCTAGAAAGCACAATTTTAGCTCTAAAGCAGTTAAAATACACAAAAAGACTTATGAATTATTTGACTGTCATCACGCTTTGGGAAGTAAAAGGGTTCTGGAGTCAGTGATGCGGTTTTTCCCCCGTAATTGTTTTCGGGATGTGACGATGACTTTGCGAATTCCTGGGAACTCTTGGTTTCTTGGACATACTCAGTTTTTGCTCCTTTATTCACTTCTCACATCCATTTTCTGGCACCATCATTTCTTGATGAATAGACTAAAACAGGGCATTATCAGTGTGTGTCTTCTACCCACACAAACATCCTCCATCCTCCTTTTTACCAGTTGTTAGCACTATTTTGTCATTAGTAAGTCAAAGAAGTAAAGAAATAAGGGTATTTTGGTACAAATATAAAGCGCTTTTAAGAAGTGCACGTAGATTTCTCTAGGGTTCATTCTGCTCAGCCGAATTTTAGATGGGCTATAAATAGGTAGGATGAGACCACTTAGAAACATCCAGAATACGATTAGATTGAATTCTCAATTTAGTTGCCAGAGATAGAACAGCTTATCAGAAGCGGTGTGATCACATGGCTGGGAACAGAAGCAGCCTGTGAGCACCAGCCTGACCTCCAGAGTCTCTAAGTGGGGTGTGCAGCTGCCGAGACACACACAGGACAGGATCTCCCCGGCTCCGGAAAGCTCAAATTTGAGTACCCTATTGCCCTTTTATTCTTCAGGTTTTTCAATACTAATCGAGAGGAATTCATCCTTCACAATCTGTGCTTCTGCTTTAGAAAATGTTTGAGAACATGAGCTTTTATTTTTATACTTGAACGACGTCCAGTGTCAGAGCAAGGCCCCTTCAGGGTAGGGGTGGTCGGGGTAAGGGTCGAGTGAGGAGATACAGTCAGGGCTCAGCGGGGTCCCTCAGAAGCCTCTTGTCTGCCTCCAACTGTCCAGGCCCTGATTCTGGGCTGCTTTTTTTTTTATCTGGGTGATTCTGAGACAGAGTTAGCTTGTCATGACCAGAATCCCAGATCCATTTTCTTGCAAGCTCTGAGAATTCTTGATGTGTGGTGAGTGTCCCTCTTTGTTTTTTATCTACCACATCTTAAGGATGTTTTTCTCATTGCACTTTATTACTGAAACTAGTGCCCATGACGGGTTCATGAATTTGTGTCTTTCCCTTTATTCAGACCTTACCATTGGAAAATTGAAGGCCTCAGTTTTCTGTTTCTTCATTCATTAATTGTCCCTGTAGTGGTGATGGAAGTTGTTTTGTCGATCTTAAGCATATATCTGATAATGATTTAATTTCTCAAATTTACTACCTGTCAAGAAATTAACCTTAACTGTAAACTGTGTATACAGATGTTTTATTGTTCTGGTCTGTTCAATATGTATTTCTCAGTAGCATGGATCTGAATTTTTATATGATTTTAGTACAGCTGAACTGTTGAGAAAATTTTAGATTGCTACCTTGTCAGGCACTCCGCCGAATGTTGGTGTTAATGGTTTAAATAAGACACTGCGCCTGTCCTCACGGAGTTCGTGTTCCAGAGAAATCTGGAAAGCAGTCGTTTCAGTGTGCCGTGAGCGGTGTGCATGCGTGCCACGGTGACATACATGTGTGGTTCGAGGGAGCGTTTTAGTCCACTCTCTGGGGGTTCAGGGAAGGCTTAGTAGACCTGTCTCATTCTACCCTAGGAAGTACATACTCTAGGAAGCACATTATTCTAATTTAAGATGCGGACACTCCAAATTGTAAGGACTTGTGCATTTTCTCAGACAAGTAAGAGGTTGTCAGTGATAAGAACTGCATTCAGATATGTTTGCGTAGGAATGTGTAATGAACATTCCGGGTGTACTAGAAGTAGTGTTGGGCAAAAAAGTTAGGGACCCACGTATTTAAAAAGCCGCAAGGTAGCCAGGTTGACGGAGAGGGCTTACTTTTCAGCTTAATTTGCAAGTGCTCATCTTAGTGATGCTTCTCAATTTTTTTTATTTAAAAAAATTTTATTAAATAAAAATTTTGTGAGAAAATATACATAACAAATTTACCGTTTTTATCATTTTTAAGTGTACAGTTCAGTGGTATTAAGTACATTCGCATTGTTGTACAAAAATCACCACTGTCCGTCTCCA
>NW_011889052.1:762514-766570 GCF_000151845.1 Pteropus vampyrus | reverse complement strand
TCAGCTTAATTTGCAAGTGCTCATCTTAGTGATGCTTCTCAATTTTTTTTATTTAAAAAAATTTTATTAAATAAAAATTTTGTGAGAAAATATACATAACAAATTTACCATTTTTATCATTTCTAAGTGTACAGTTCAGTGGTATTAAGTACATTCGCATTGTTGAACAAAAATCACCACTGTCCGTCTCCAGAACCTTTTCTTTTTCCTGGACTGAAACTCCGTCCCCATTAAATAGTAGCTCCCCATTCCTCCCTCTTTCCAGCTCCTAGCAACCATGATCTGTTTTCTGTCTCTTTTCTTAATATTTGATATCATGTAGTTCTTTTCGTTATAGTAATTTGTCCTAATAATTTTAAAAAGTGCATAATTCTAACACTTCATCTCATTAGCCTATTTGATGATCAATTCATATTAAGTTTTTACTTCTCTAATGTGGAAATCATTCAGCATTTGATTTATTTGAGCTATACTTTTATAAAGTGCACGTCTTAAATTGTACAAATTTTAGCTGTAAGTTTACATATAGTTAAATATAGTAATAGCCATGTTCCATGGTATTGACAAGAGTTCAGTTACAAATTATTGATAAAGTCAGGAAACTAAATTGGAAAATAAATTTAATGTATAATAATATATCTTATTCTACAGGAAAATTATATTGTTGGAAATTGTCTGTTACTGGAATTTTAACATTTTAAAAATAAAAATTTAAATTTACCAGTAGAGTTTGTAGTTATCAATATTTGCTGGCTTTGCCCTGAATTTGCCAAAAGTGTCTACTTGTAAAACATTTTGATTTATCTTTTGTAAATCTAGTTTTTCACATATTGTTTATTTGTAGACTGATATGTTAATTGAATTTAAAAAGAAATATATTTCGAATCCATTTTTGGAAAAAATTTTTTATACCTCAGTGTTCCAGAAAGTATTTAAGGAGTTGTTTATATCTTTGAGCTTATAAAACTTAGAATTCAGACATAAGTAATTTTGTCAGAACTTTTATTTTTCTCATGTGTAACTTGTATCATTTTTAGGCAAAATGTTTCATGGATTTCAAAGCTGGAGGCACCTTGTGTCACATTCTTGGAGCTGCTTACAAGTATAGAAATGAACAGGGCTGGTAAGTTTTCGTATTTATTTATATGTTTTGACGTGATTTTAAATTATTTAATGTTAAATCCTGTTCCCTCTTTGTATGGTGTTAGATAATTCTATAAGCACGTTATAATTAATATGCAAAGTAGGTTCTCTTTTATCTAGAACCTTAATTTACTTTGCGCCTACGTCCAAGAAAAATATCAAGCAACTATTGCATTTATTAGGCGAGTTATTTCTCATATATGGCTGTATATAGATAATAGATGGGTGTGCATTATTAGAAAATTAGAAAGTAAGCCCACTGTGAAATACATGTGTGTATTATAAACTTGTAATGTGCCGAAAGATAGCAGTTTTGAGTGTTCTAGTGAGTCAGGCCTTCCAAAGAGCAGACATCTGGTTGGCTCTCCTCAGGACACAGATAAAGGGAGACTAGCTCAGAGGAGTCCGGATGGTCGCTAGGGCAGTGGGCAGTGTGGGAGCCAGGGCGAGAGTCTTTGCTCGGGTTCCTATAGTTTCCCTCTCTCCCCTCCCCCTTCTTCTTTGGTCTCTTTCCCCCTTTTTCTTCTTCTCTCTCTGCTCTCTTTTTTCTTTCTTGAAGTCTGGAGCTTTCATCTCAGTGGGAGGAGTTGAGCTGCTAGGACTAGTGATTGTTTAATGATGACGGTTCTGAGTTCAAGGGTGGCGGAGTAGTCTCTTCACCAGGAAGAGGTTGGGGGGTGCTGGAGTGTATTGACTTGAGGGTGTTCGGTCGTTTTAGTTGTATTTCTGCAGTTTATAATCTTAGTATTCTTTACAGAAAATACTCAATATGTTGTGTATTTTAATATAAAAATTAAGCTAATTCAGTACTTTATGGCTGGCAAATGCAAATGAGTATGCTTATCAGTAATCAGGACAAGTTTATAAGCAAACGAAGGACCTTTAGACAGACAGTAGGTATCACCTTAGATAGAAACTGCTGCAAGATATTGCCCAGCTGGTCTCCAGAGGAAAACAAGGCAGAAGACTCATAAGTAATTAATTAACCTGCAGTGGAGAGCTCGTATTTACAGTCTGAATGGCCAAAGGTTTTAAAAGTCAGAAAACGTTTCATTTGTTCTCCCTTCCTCTCTAGGGCTGAGGTAGCTTAGGGCTCGAATATCTCTTAAATTTTTTTTGTTCCTTTTCTTGAGCTTTCCTGTGAGGCCTGCCCAGTGCTGGCTTCACTCTGAAACTCAGATGGGGTCATAAGGATTTAAGATATTCTAGTTGAAATAACAAGATCATAATACAAATAATACATACAGTTGCCAAGTCATCTTCTAACAAAATTGTACTAATTTATTGCCCTACGGACAGTGTAATGAGAGAGTACCTTTCTCTTCTCACTGACCAACAGCGTAGTTATTTGTATTTTGTGTTACCTTACCTGTTCATCTTTGCTAATTTGGGATAGATTCAAAAAGATTTTAGAATTTTGGTTTCAATTCACATTTCTTGTATGGGCAGGTTTGAACATCTTGCTATATTATAAATTGCAAAGCTTATTTCAGTACTCTTGGTAGTTGTAAGATAAGTCAGATAAAATCTTTCAATAAAGGTTGTACCTGAAGTCTTCATTTAAATGTTTAAAAATATTTATATATTTTAAGTACTTATTTTGTTTACATAACATGCTGATTCAGGAAAGCTTGTCTGTCATGTTATTAAGTCGTTTGGCAGACCATTCTAGTTTATTACAGAAAATATAAACGACGTATAGAAGCGGAGAACAGTGTAATGAACTACCATTTACCATCATGCATTTTTAACTTTATATAATTATATCTGTAAATATTTCACTTTCTAAAATAGGATTTTAAAAATGTAATAGTACCATTACCACTAAAAAAAATGGTCAATAACTTTTCAATATTGTTAAATATCCACTTAGCATTCAAGTTTCCCTGATTATCTCATGAATGGTTTTTGTTTTGTTTCAGTCAGTATTCAAACGAGTCATACATTGCATTTGGTTGATGACTCTTAAGTTTCTCTAAAGAAATATATAGTCCTCATTCTCTCTTCCTCCTTTTTTCCTCACAAGTTATTTTTTACAAACACATATTGGCTTGTAGAATTGTCTATGTTTTGGATTTTGCTGATATGTCCCCAGTATATTATTTAACATAGTCTTCTAAATTTCTCGTAAAGCGGTTGTTAAGTCTAGAGGCTTAGTCTGATTCAGGTTCAAGGTTTGTTGTTTTTACTTGCGTGCAGCAGTACAGCATGTCCTCGAATAACATTTTGTTCAACGTAGTTTCTTTATAAGGATGAGATGCTGTAACAACTTAACTCTTATCTGTATCAATTAGCTTAAGGTAAAATTGGTTTTGTTATTATGTGGTTTCACCTGAAGTCACAGAACCTATCTTATTTTACTTCATAGACAGTGTCGTGTTCCTCCGTCTGGAGGCAGATGACATGTAGTTGTTCCCCTATAATGGGCAGTGGTAGATGCTCAGTGCCCGGAATCATCCTAGCGTTATACTTTGAGAAATGGCAACATTCTATTGTTGAAAAATTAGAACATAAACATTCTAACATATAAATTCTTATTGTCATTTAGGTTATTCCTTGTTAAAGACTTGTTCTGGCATTTTTTTCTTTATTTATTATCTGGTGTATTTTTCTGAAGAGAAACTTGACTCACTGACAAGTGATTATTAACAGATTCACTTAGCTTTTAATATTCGGTTGCAGATCAGTCCAGCTCTCTTTTAATTTAATGACTGCTTTCAGACTGTTCCTCAGATTTGTAATAGAGATAATTCCCTTCAGCTCCATTATCTGAATCATTTATTAAGGAAGCGATTTCTCTATGAATAGTGAGTAAACTCTTGCATAAGCAGTTCTCTAAATGGTGCATTTCTGGATATAATTCTGTTATCGGAAGCCTGTGAAGGAGGGCTATCCCATCTTTAGCGAGGGGAG
>NW_011889052.1:752506-761764 GCF_000151845.1 Pteropus vampyrus | reverse complement strand
TGAGTGGGCCGTGACATCCTAGAAAGGCTGCAGAGTTTAGAAAGGTTGGAGGTGTGGGGAAGCATCTCCAGGGTAAAACAGAATGATGTGAGAGGTAAGAGAATGGGCTCTGGACTCGCACTACCTAATCCTAGCTGGTACATCGTAGTAATGATTGAAAACATATAACCATAGTTAATAATTATTGATTAGTTACTAAAGCATAAACACTATACTAAGCTCTTAGCATGTATATCTCATGTAACCTTCATAAAAACCCATAATGGGCCATTGTATTCATGAAGAAATTGATCCTTGGATTAGTAAATCACTCAAGACTACACAAATGGGGTCAAGATCAGAACCCAGTGCAGTTTGACTCCACAGCCCACACACTCTTCTCCCTGGAATTAAAATGGAGTAAAAGCAAAGTAAGTATTGAATAAAAAATATGGGTAAAGCATTCAAATTTGTAAAGATTTGACCATATGAAAATGACTAAAAATAGATGAAGACAACACCAGAATGTTACGCTTGGGTACTTGAGTAAAGAGACATTAGGGAAGGAGTTTAAGTAGAGATAAAAACATGAATTTTACCACATTTAGGACAATAGTAATTTCAAAGAGGACAATAGTAATTTCTATTACTCACTTGAATTTGAGCAAATGGCCTTTAAGCATATGTAAAGCAGGTAAACTTTATACTTGAATGGTATAGTAGTTCACTGCCTTCGTGTCCGTGGACTACTTTTCTACAGGATGCAGAATATCTTAGATTTAAGAGAAACGGATATTTCATGGAACAGGTTCTTCATTTTGACTGGAGTGGATAGTAATGTCATAAAATGTAATTCTTTTAGGTATTGATACGTGCTTTATACTACTGAGAGAATACCCTTACACTCTGTAGAGTGCTATTGTAAATTTCACATCTTTCCAATTCATTTGCATTTTATGCTAAAAGCAAGTTTTCAGTTTTGTTTCATATGGGACACAAATTAACTAATGATTTTCTTTTCCTTTAGGCGGAGGTTTGATCTACAGAATCCATCCCGAATGGATCGTAATGTTGAGATGTTTATGAACATTGAAAAAACATTGGTGCAGGTAACTCAGAAGGTCAAATTATTACACATTTTTCTTCCTTGAATATACTTTCAGTTCTAAGATTGGCTTCATTCGCGTGCCAAAAAAATCAAAGAAAAAAATTTTCTGCAGTCTGTTATTTTTATGGGTTTGGGAGGGATTAGATCTATAAAGTATGACAAAACTTGTCATGTATAGAATATTGATCTGGTGATATAATCTTTGATTTTGTTCTTTATTAATTTCACTTAACTCATTATTTGAACCTTTCGTAGTTAATATAAATACTCTCTCATCCTACTGGTCACTTGTTTATACACTCATTGTCCGTGGATTTGTTTCCTAATTATACCATAAATATGGTTCTTATTTCCCCAACTAGATTATAAACTGGAGGAGAGAATACTTAATTTCTTTCTTTCCTAGTACTTTTATTAATTAGTAAATTTATAATGATCATTGAATTAACCTTCCTGGGGAAGGGCAACTGGCAGAAATTTAGCTAGGTAAATTGTCTCATGGACTATTAACTAGAGAAGTTACTGAGTTTTTTGTTGTTGATTGATTTTTGATGATAGTTTAGGGAGTTAATATGCATTTTTAAAATCACTGCTATGTGTAAGATTAGAAATGGGAAGAAAAAAGAGCTATAATCTATAGCCTTTATATTTTAAGTAAATTACATGTTGAGCCAAAATGAGCACACCTCCCTCTACCCAATAAAAGGTGTAGGTAAAAACATTACATTTGACCTAGGTTGTTAAGTTCAGGTAAAATTGTCTAGGAGGATTAATATGTCAGTATGGTACCTTAATGAAAAAGGTGATGGATTTCTTTAGGTCTCAGTTCTTGACATTTTTTTGTCCAGGTGTACTTATTGCAGAGAAGGAATATGGAGATGTCATTAAGTAGTCTGCTGAACACCTAGTTTTATATTAAAATTAGACTTTCACATTCTAGACTAAAGTACATCTTCCCATTTTAAGCAAGGCTGAATGCCAACTTTTGCTATTAGGATGATGCATAAATAATGTGCCATTATTTCAAAACCAAGAGAATTTCAAAATCTGTTCGTTCTTCCTCAGAGCAACTGCCTGACCAGACCCAACATCTACCTCATTCCAGACATTGATCTGAAGTTGGCTAACAAATTGAAAGATATCATCAAACGACATCAGGTAATAGACATGATCACTTCAGAACATCTTATGAATGTCAACCATAGTATCTTTTGATTTCTGTTTCTGTCTGCATTAAATGAAAGTTTTCTCTCTGGGTTCTTACAGTATCAGATTTTTTTCTCTCCATTCACCTTCAGTTCTTAGCCTAGAGTAATGTTTTTCCCTAGCATTATTGAGATATAACTGACACGTAACATTGTGTAAGTTTAAGGGGTATGATGTGATGATTTGATACATGTAGGTATCCTAGAGAAGTATTTAATAAAGTGATGTGGAGCCATCACAGTGTATTCTGCATTGCTATGATAATGAAATCAAACAGAATGAGAGTTGGTGACATAACCGTTGATACGAAGAGATCAAATATTACCAAATAAACCTGGTCCCCCCTTCATTATATGTATTGTATTTATATTTGTGGCTTTAAAAAAATGACGGGGAAATTCTGTTTTTCCTATAAGCTTACTTTGTCTTGATTCACATGTATCATTGCTAATTTCTAACACCTTCACCTCCTTCCTGTAACTTCATTTTAGGATGAGACCTTAGGTATTTACTGCCCGTAGGTTTGTGACCACATGTGGCTAAACCGTAAGCAGACTCATGTTATGGTAAACTAGTCGAGGAGACCCAGGTAGAAAATAAATTTCCGAAACAATGTCACTTGAGTGACAAAGTTTTACCAATCCTTAGGATTAATTGAGAAACCTCATTAAATATCTGTTTTCTGCTGCAAGGGAGATTGCCAGTTGAATTGTTTTAGCATTTAGTAAAATATTTTCCAAGTTCTTGAAACAAAGGTTTCTAACGCTGCTTACAGTTGGAGACTTAGTACAGTTTTATATATTTATCTATGTAAAAACATCCCTACCAAAGAGAAAGGTGATACAATTGTGTTGTCAAATCAGGCAGTGTGAAGTCCAGTTACTAGCATTACGATTTTGAACAAGTCACTTAACCTTTTCTCTTAACCCCCTTTGGGGCTGTTTATTGGAGTGGCTGTTAAGTGTAGCTTTATTCCACGTGGAAAAATAGAGGGCAAAAATGGAACAAATTAACCAACTGGTGATTGCGTTCAAGCTGAAATCACCTACTCTTACTGCTACCAAATGATCCTGGAAAAAGTTTATATATTTTCCTACAGTTTTACTGAACATTCAATTGTCATAGTTCTTAGGAAATCTGACTTACTAATTGTTTTCTGGGGAGAACTTCCAGAGGGATATAAAGATCTTCTGGTTGCATAGACTCTTAGGCTTCGAAGAGACCTTAAGAGCTAAGAATCAATGTTATTGAATACTTGTGATCAGACATTTGCTCAGGCATTGAAAATGTATTAATAACTCCATTGGTTGAGCACTATTCTTAGCTCATTGCATCTTTAACTTAGTCCTAACAAAATTCTTGCGAAAAAGATATTATTACTGTATTTCACAGAAGACATCAAAGTACAGAAAACTTAGATATTTGTCCCATATCAGGCAAATAACAAATGGTAGAGCCGAGTTCAAACCCATGCCAGTCTGATGGACTCCAGGAGGCCAGAGTCTTAAATATTAAATACTGTGCCCTCCTGACTGTCACCTCACACTCATTAGTTGTTGCCATCCCCTTTCTAGCCTCTCCTGTGGCCGTTCAAAAGCGTGCTCAAACCCATCTAATGATTGAGAATTCCTTACCATATTTGGTAGCCCTAAATTTTAGAATTTTAGAATTTCCTTCCAGTTAAAAATAGCATTATTATGTTTTTCTGATTGTAATAATACTCATTGTCAAAGACAAAATTCAGGAAATTTTGTTCAGGTGCTACTTGCACCTGATTTTAAGATTTCTCATTATTGTTATGGTCTCTAGAATGAGCGCTTTTGTGTCTAAATGTTTTCCAAGTCATGTCGTAGACTGCACGCCATATTCTAGCTGTGGCCTGGCTAAACTTGACTTTAGCATTTATATCATTCACTTTACTGGTGTTGCCTTAAAACAACAGTAGCGTATATACCTGCTTGAGCCAAGTCAGTGTCCATCCTGTATATAGATTTTAAGTTATAATTTTAAGAGAGATATAGAGAATTAGCTAAGATATACTCATATTATTTTTTCTATACAGCAATATACACTGTATAGTCTATTTTTGTTGTTAATCATCATCTCTTTTCTTGACTAATAAAAACGTTATAGTCTTAACATTTTTAAAATATAGTAAGTAAAATAACGTCTTTATAATTTTTAGGCATTTGACATCTGGCATCTCATAGTCTGTTGGCCACATGCTTTATTTTTACGTTATTCGTTCATTTGCTTTTCAGGGGACATTTACTGATGAGAAGTCAAAAGCTTCCCACCACATTTATCCATATCCTTCCTCACAAGAGGATGGTAAGTTAGTTTTTCATTGTGAACCAATAAACTCATACTTCAGTAGATTTTAAGTTACATCAGCAAAGGTTTAAACAATATAACCAGCTTGTTTTAGAAAGACTTTCAGATATTAAATAAGTTCTACAGATTATTTAAATTTATAATTTTCTGGTTTTTTTTTTTTTTTTCTTTGCTGAATTGGGCTAAGCAACCATTCTGTGATATCCAACTTTCTAATCATTAGACTTATTTATTTGTTGGTAATTGTTACCTGGGTGTGAAGTCTAGGCACCCTGTATTTACTTTGTTAATGTTCGCAGCATCTTTTGTGTTCTGAAAATTAAGAGACATGGAAGATAGAAGAAGAACATTCCTGGAGAAGATCGGCTTACTGGGTGTCTACCCAGGGTGTCTCAGAACTATGTTAGTTTGGTGCATTTTATAGTGGTTCAGATTCTGATCTTCAACCTTGTCCTGAGAGTTTATTTTGTCAGTAGCCAGAGTTCATTAGACCTGTGGAAACTGGTTTGTGCTAACCATTCTTTCAAAGGTTGGAAAGTTGGGAAACAACATGAATTATTAATTCACCAAATTAATTAGTTCAGGTTGAGAAATAAATGTCATGTAGGGATCAAGTATTCTGGTAAGCACAACATATCCTCATAGGACATCTGTAAAAAAAAGCCAAATTATATCAAAATTGAGTTGCTAATTACCCCACACTTAGGTTTTTTTCCCTGACCAGTGCATTGTGCTGGAAGACAGTGACAAAGATTACCAGACAATTTCTGTATGCTTAAAAATTAAATATATATTGCCAAATAATCCATGGGTCAAAGAAGAAATGACAATGGAAATGAGTAATCTTGGGATCTGAATAATTATAAAATGAATAATAAAATATAAGAACATTAAATTTCATAGGCCACAGCTGATGCTATATCTAGAGGGGAATTTATATATTTAAATATGTATATTTGGAAAGAAGAAAGACTGAAAATCAGTGGTCCACACATCCTCAAGAAATTAGAAAAATAATATCAAATTAGGGCTACAGAAAGAAAGTAAATAAGAGCAAAAATTAATGAATTACAAAATATACAATAGCAAAGTGCTCAGTGGTGTCAGAAATGGTTCTTAGAAAAGACTAATAAGGCTATTAGAATCATGCTGTCAAGAGTGGAAAGAGGACATTACTACAGATTCTACAGATATCGAAAACAATTATAAGTGGTTAAGTTGGATGGTTTGATTCATTGGTTAGTTGCTCACTTTTGTGTTTGGTGGCACATCTGAGAAACCATTGCCTATCCAGTCATGAAGTTTTACACTTATCTTTTCTTCTAAGAAGTGTATAGTTTTAGCGGTTGCAGTTAAGTCTTTCATCATTAGTTTTGATAGCGGAAAGTTTGATTTTATTTGTAACAGTTATAAATTTATCTCTGTGATTATTATGCTTTTAAAAAGTAAGAAACCTCTTTTCACTGTGGTTTCTCAGATTTTATCTGGTTAGGTAGTAGCAGCTTGTGTCCACTAGATGGGAGTGGTGGATAGCTGTGTATGTTAGAATACTGATTCTGTTGCTGGCTAACTCATAAGATTTCTCTAAATGCTGGTGTAAATGTTTAGGCTGTGAATATATATATATTTTTTTAATTGCCTTTTACAAGAGAGTTGAAATGCAGTTGTTCTATCTTAGCTACTTAGTAATTCCTTCTTCGTGTTTTTTCCCTTTGTTTGATACAGCCTAGTTTACTACTTACTGATGCTTGGTATTGCTGTCGTTAGGAGATAGCATTTAAATTTAAATTTTAATATAATGAAGTTTTTTTTTAAAATATAAAACTTACCTTTAAAATATGGTAGATAACATTCAAATATGAGAAAACATTTTTGGGGAGACCTCTTAGCAAACCAGAAATTCTCAGTAAAAATTAGGTCTTAATAATAGTTGTTTTTTTTTTTGTCAGTTTGACTAAAGATTTTTCTTTTTCCCTTTCAGAAGAGTGGTTGCGACCTGTGATGAGAAAAGACAAGCAGATGTTAGTGCATTGGGGGTTTTACCCAGACAGGTAACGTTGATGTGTCCTGAGATATGATATCAAGATTTTTGCCAATGCAAGCCAGGGTTACTTGTATGTATAGTTTTATTTTATGAATAGTGACAACTTTGGTGATTAGTTATAGTCATTGATCTTACTCTTATGAGACTTTTGACTGTTTTCTTATTTAAGTTATGGAATTCTCATGAAGTCACATGACTTTAACTCATTTCCTGTTTAGAAAAAAAATATGTAGCTCGCTGCCAGCGTTAGTTTTAATTTTACATAAACACACTCTTTGAGGCTGAAGCAAATCTGACTGGATTTCAAGATAAAAATAAAATATAAAAACTGTTCTTGGAGTTATTTCTAAACAACTTGTGTCTAATCCTAATGTAACAGAAATGTGTACATAAATTGGAGTCATCAAACGAATCTTCAGCTAACAACTGTTCAAGGACGATGTTAACATTTGGCTTAGGAATGCTACATTTTCTAGGATTTGACATTTTTAGTGATTGAGAATTACTATATTTTGTAAATAGAAATACCACTACTAAAAACAATGCTATAAATAGTCATTGGTTTCCATTGACTGTATTATACTAGAGCAATGCGAAAACAATAATAACGAGCTATTTCGTGGCAGACTTTGGGGGAGAGGTCAGGACTGTAATCCACAAGTTAACTTGAGGTAAATGCTGGCAAAATGGGAAATGAGTTAATAAACTGATATGTTTGCTGCGCTTACCAAAATAGTTTTTTAGTATGGTATTAGACTGTTAATTTAGATTTGTTTCCTTCAAGAAATGAATTTCTCTTCTTGGTATTTTATGACGTTATATTTGTGTTTTCAAAAACTACTCATGCCATACTATTAAGGATGAAATTATTTCATGTCTAAAATAAATTTCTATTCTTGACAAATTTATTTCCCTAGTGGTGGGATATTTTTTATGTATCATAACTCATGCTATGTGTCAGTATCTAAATATGAATAAAGAATATTATAGATAAGAGCTAGATGTTAGTGAAAGTGGTGGTCCTTGTTTAATGTTATGCCCACGTAGTTGGGAATACGGATAAGCTTCCACGTGCACATCCTCTTAAACCTGCAGGAGAGCTGCTCAGGTGTTTAGTTCACTATGGTCTTGAGGTAGGCATTCTCCCCACTCTGGGTTTTTCACGTCAGACCATGGTCTTCTTTCACCTATACCCACATCCACTTCTAGCCTTCCTATATTAAGGGAAGTAAATCCCAAACATTTTAATATTTCAATAATATTTTAATTTGTATTTCTAAAAGCTAAAGAAAAAAGTTAGCAAAATTTCACAATATCAAATATTATCACATAAGTGATATTTGGTTGATTGATATTCGTTAGAATTCAGCCGCATCTTGTGCTTAGCTTCCAAAGTATTTTTCAATTTATAGCTCCTTCCACCCCCGCCCGCCCTCCAGCAAATGTATTATTTAAGGAAGCAGGTTGTCTTACAGTTTACCACAGTGTAGGGTTTTTATGGCGTCACTGTGGTGTATTTGAACATGTTTCTCTGTTCTCTGTATTTCCTTTAAATTGGTGATTGGATCTAGAGTTGATCAGAATCCATTTCAGTTTAGTGAAAGAACAAGTTTTGCTTCGGTATGTGTTCATCATGAGATACAGAATGTCTGTGTGTTGTTTTTAAGTTAACCTATTTGAATAACTATTTTCCATGTAAATATATTTTTTAAAGAAAGAAATATGTCCTTAGATACGTTCAAAATTTTAAGAACATACGCACAATCCTTTTACAGTTTGAATTAATTAGAACCAAATCAAGTCATCTTGCTAATCAACCTCTTCTCCCATCCAAGTGCTAACCAGGCCTGACCCTGTTAGCTTCTGAGATCAGACGAGATTGAGCGCGTTCAGGGTGGTATGGCTGTAGACGAATCAACCTCTTCTGAACCATAATTGACTACTTTAAATGAACTAACAGGTTTTTTAATAATAACATTTAAATAAATGCTTTTTATGAAATGTTTGTAGTCTTGAGCCTTCATGTAGTCCTTGGCACTATTAAAACAAACCTTTCAATATTATAGGAAATCAGTTTGCCTTTTAAAACTTTTAGATGGAGACTCAAATTTATGACGACAAGCTATGTAAGTAAAGAGTTGAAATAAACTTTATAACAGTACATTATAAGATGGGTTAGCCTGTTCACTACCAGCCTTTTCTTTATGTATCAGGTAAGATGTAGTGGCTAGCTCAGGTCTTTTCGAGGGGCCTCGTTAGTTCATTTTTAAAACTGTAGTTTGTGCCTTCACTTTTACCTATGTTACATTTTCTACTCAAAACTTTTAAAGACTATAAGGTTACCTGTTTTTTCTTCCCATTGGAATCTTTACCTGGGATAGTTAGTTAATTGGCAGAGGACTGTTTCACCCAGCTCATGTTTAAGTGTTCCTAGCACACATACCAGAGCGCTGTTAAGACACATGGAGCTATGCTTGTTCCAGATGCTTTTGCACCGATGTCTGCGTAGCGGCTGCAGGAACCACGGCTTGTTGCCATACTTGTATCTCACTTGGACATCACTATTGGCCAGTAGCATTGACCAGGT
>NW_011889052.1:741177-750716 GCF_000151845.1 Pteropus vampyrus | reverse complement strand
CATCACTGATGGTGTCATTTAGGAAGGCTGGAAGCAGTGCCTGTGTGGCTTTTATTACAGTGTAGACTTGTTTTACTAAGCATTTCTAGTATAATGGTAAGAGTCCATGCGTTGACTCTTATTTTTCAACTTTTAATGTGGAAATAATTATGAAACTTAAAATAATAATACAAAACAAATTACCACCATATACTTTTCTAGATTCTCCTGTTGTTAATTACTTTAGGAAGTTAATTCTTAAAACTATTATTACCTAATGTAGGGTCCATATTCCATTTTCACTAATTGTCACAGTGATACAATACAGTAAGTTGTAATCTAAGCTTTTCCTGATTCAGGACTCGGTTCAGGATCACACGCTGCATTTAGTTATCATATCTCTTTAGTCTACTTTAATCTGGAACTTTCATCCTTTCTTCTGTGACATTGACATTTTTGAAATGTATAGGCCAATTTTTTTTAGGCCATCTCTGAATTTGAGTTTATGTGATATTTCCTCATTATTATATTCAGGCTATGCATTTTTGCTGCAATACTATATAAGTAATATTGTATCTTTCTCATTATATCACATCAAGAGACACATTGTCCATTTTTCCCATATTGGCTGATTGTTTGTTAAGATACTATCTGCCTGGTTTTCTTACTGTAACGTTACCATTTTTCTCATCTCCTGCCTTCATTCCTCATGCCTAGAATTAGCCGTTTCTCCAAGAGCTCTCATTCCTTCTAGCAGGAAAAGGTATTAGAGACCAAGATCTGGGTGTAGATGTGTTCACTGCCACTGAAGTGTCTCTTTGCTTCTAGACCCCTTCTGACCAGAGAAGTATAAAATATAACCATTACGTACGTATAAACACAAATGTACGTGTATAAACCTGTGCGTATACACATAATAAACATTTTAGAAATAATTCTGATCCATCCCCACAGCGTTTCTTTTCTATATTGCTCTCCCCTGTTCCATGTTTATATGTCTCTTCTAGTGTAAGGACCCTGGCTCCCAACATCAACACATTTACAATTGGATAGTTTCAGAATTGCATTGCCCGTGGCACTATGATAAACAGAATACTAAAATCTGTTTGTGGTTCTCTCCGTCCCGCTGCCCTGCCCAAGACAGGTGCATGGACAAATAGTGTGTCATGAGTTACTTGGACAAACGCTTTCTGACCTCCCTTCAATCAGGTTGTTACTTATTTGAAGTACGGTTGGATTTTTTGTTGTTGTTGTTGTTTTCAGTTTTGGTGTTTCCCTCATTTACATTTTGAATGTATAGAATTCAAACATGCTTCCAAACGATGCCTGTTTTCTGGATTCCTTCTGTCTCCTTTTCCCCCAGTACTTGTAGAATGGTCAAGATGTATAGCGTTGGCATGCTTTTTATTTCCCTCTTGTATACTTTGCTTCTTCAACTAATGGTCTTTCCTGGATCTCCTTGGTGTTATACCAGCACAGTGCTTCATTATTACGTATATGCACTGTAGTTACGCTAGTCGCTTATGCTTTGAAATTTGAGTAGTTTGCACAATTTCAGAATGACAGAAAGCTGCAGTAAATAGCTTTGTGCCATATGTATTTTCATATTGTTTGAGGTGTATCGTTACTGTGAATTTTTAGTATTAGGGTTGCTGGGTTGCAGAGTCAGTGAAAAGCACTGCAGTTTTGTTACCTTTGTGCCTCTTCAGTGGGAGATTGTGCCATTTTGTGTTCTTGTAAGCAGTGAGGGAAGAGCGCCTCTTCCTGCAGAGCCTCCCTAACTGCGTGCCTCATCAGGCTCTTACGTTTTGCCAATCCTGATGTATGAGAAGTGTTCTCTCTGTATAGTTTTCATTAGAAATTTAAATTGTTGAGTATGTGGAATCTATCATATTTAAATAATATTTCTTAATGGATCCCATGAAATCTAAATACCATTACAATTTGTACCCACCATTCTCCATTTTAAAATAAATGTATGTGCTCTTCTTAAATAGTCACGTTATGTACTTTTTCTTCTTGAACGTATATTCTCATTTGACTTAAAAACAATAGTACCCTAATAAAATGCTTTTTAATACTCGGTGGTCTTATTCACTGAAACCTAGGGAAGAAGAGCTAACCATGTATCTTTAGAAAATTTGATCTGGAATTCTTTGTTTCATTTTCTGTATTTTATAGAACAATGCTCATGTATTGTTTTATCCTTCGAAAGAAAATGTGATTGCTATGAGAAAGTTAACACTTTAATTTAAAAATTAAATTATAAATATAAATGTTTATAAAATATGGATAATAATGAATCACAGTAAAACAAACACCTGAATACTTACCACTCTCTGTAAACAAGAACACTACCATTAATTTTGTAGCAGTCCAAGTGTTCGTCCTTTGTCCTGCCCATGCAGAGATAACTGTTATCCTAAAAGTTTTCCTTATCCTTTTCCACTACAGTTTACCACATATATATATGAATAACCTGCACCCTCTTTCAGTTTTCATGTTTTAAAAGCTTCAAATATCAGTGGAGTCAACATTACATTCTTTTGTGACTTTCATTTTTGTTAGCATCATATTCTTGAGATTTCATCCATAGTACATGGTAGTGTAAGTAATCTTCGGTATGAATGTGTCACATCTGTTGTCATTTGGGCGGGTGTGTAGTTACTTCAGGTATTATAAACGGTGCTACCATGAACTTTGTTGAACATACCTCCTTTTAATACATGTTCAGAATGGAATCCTGGGTCACACCTTTTCTAAACAGTGCCATATTGTTGCCTGATGGTTGTAAAAATTACTTTTGCAACTACAAGGAATGTGTAAGTTTTCTGAATACTCCCTACCCTGGCCAGCACTTGATATTTTCTGACGGTAATATTTGCCTGTCTGGTATATTTCATTGTGGTTTTAACTTGTATTTCTCTTATTACTAAGTAGTTTTATCATCATTTCATGAATTCGTTGCCCTTTGACGTTTCCCCTTCTGTAACATGCTTGCTCTCATCTTTCGCTCTTTTTGTCACTGCAGTGTCTTTCCTTTTTTTAGGTGTTCTTCAGATAATCTGTATACTAACCATCAATTATATGTGTTAAAAATCTGGTTTCCTAGTAGGTTGCCTTTTGTTTTTCAATCCTAAGGTCATCGTGATATTTTCCTGTGTTTTATAAAGTTCTTTAGTTTGGCCTTTCATTTATAGATCTTTAATCCACCTGGAATTAATTTTAAAATGTTATGCTGTAGGAAAAAAATTTTTCCCCATGTGGTACTAGATCAAACTATGCCTTGAAGAATGAAAAATGTCGAAGCTGGTTTCCTCTCTCCATTGATCTATGCCATTTCTGTCAAAAGTAATTTTTTTTATATGTAGATTTGTTTCTAGACTCTATAAAGTTTTACTTGTCAGTTTGTTCCTACTCGAGTATTCTCACCTTTTTCTTTAGGAATCTCGTGGGTATTGGGTCTTTGCTTTTTTGTATAAATTTTAGAATCAACTTGCTGAGATCTTTATGAAATATACATTTATTAGGATTTTGATTAGAATTAAATCGAATCTATAGAACAGTTTAGAGAAAACTGCCATCTTTATAATACTGACTCTCAATCCGTGAAGGTGTTTTATATCTTTCAGTAATGTTGTACAAGTTTATTCACACTTCATTGATCATCTTAAGAATGATCATATAGTAATTAAGGTATGATTTAAAGAATTTTTTGTCCTTTAAGTTTTACATAAGGAATGTCAATGGTGTAAAACTAATTTTACAAGGGTGGCAAATTAGAACCCATTATGGCAAATCATAGCCACCTGGTTTTTGTACATAAAATTTTATTGGCTTGCCACCACCCCATTTGTTCACGTATTGTTCATAGTTGCTTTTGCACTGTAGCAGCAGAGTTGAGTAGTTGGGACAGAGACCATATGATTTGCAAGCCTAAAATATTTACTGTGTGACCCCTAAGAAAAAATATACTAATCCCTGCTGTATATATTAATTATTCCATTACCTTCAGTGATTTAAATAAATAATAAAGGAAAAATATTTACCTTTAAATGTTATCCAAGAACTTATACCCAAACCAGTCTTTTATTGGCTTAAAAGAGTTTTTGCAGTTTATTATTGAAAACTTGACAACTTGTGAAATGTTTTCTAATGTCACAACTAGTTAGCCCCCAAGATGGCTTAACAGTTTCAAATATGTATCTTTGTGTACTGTCAGGTGGGGTATGTTCCACATCTGGCTAGTCAAACAGTAAGTTGTCACTTGGGAAAAAAACGTTGATTAAACTCATGAGCCACATAACATTGTAGATTACTACCAAAGGGTTTTTAGAAACATATTTTCCTTAAGACTAGTGTCCGAAATTTAGGACTAGGATTAATAGCAGAATTTACCATGATACCATCTTATTGATAAGGAGATTGGTCTCCAGAAGTTAGGTAATTTTGTCCAATGCCACATAACCAGTTATGTTATTCTGGCCCCAAGGTATTTTTATGAAAAAGATAACAGAGCATAGTGGTTTTTAGAGGAGCTTAGACAACTCAGTGCAAATCCAGGTTTTGCCTCTGGTTAGGTGTATAACTGGGCAGCTCGCTTAACGCTGTGCTCGTTTGTTGATTTGGACAGGTGGGGAGTGAGTGCTTGCATTGCTTTACCATGCTTAGGATTAAATGAGATCAGACATGTAAGGTGTTCAGCAGAGTGCCTGGCACGGACACCTGTGAGCTGTCTATACCGTTGTAACATGCTTTCTCAAAAGATTTGTCAAAGTTTTCTGGATAGTAAAGAATCAAATTAGTAGTTACAAAACAATCACGGGGATGTGGAGTACAGCATAGGTAGTAAGTCCGCAATACCGTAATGGCTGTGCGTAGTGCCGGATGGGTACTAGGGTAATCGGGGGATCACTTCGTAAATTAGATGAATGCCTCACCACTGTGCTGTACACCTGAAACTGGAAAAAAAAAAAAAAAGAACGGGCAACATGAATATTCAGCTCTACTTTTACAATATGTACACACTTTGTTTTAGTGCTTTGGAAAATACTGTCTTCATATACTATGACATATTTTCTGAAACATTACTGAGTTAAATTCCCTAGGCTTTAACATAGTCATATATACTTTTACATGGATTTTCTTTGTCTTATTAGCTTAAGGTTTCTCATGTGCCCTATTTATCCCCTTCCCATAATTTGTACATACAAGAGTCTTTTCATGTTACATTATTTAAGGTCTTATTTTCTCTGTGACAGAAGGTATTACTGTTACTGTGTAACTACGGTTGCGGGGGGAAGAGGCATGTAGTCAGGTGGATGTCAGTTTTAAATCAGTATATGAGAGAGGCATTATCCTCAACGTCAACTTTGTAACCCGTCCCCTTAAAAAAAGGAGGCAGTGGGGAGTTCATGCTGTCTCCTAATGATTGCCATGTTCTATCTTGTTTTTGCTTCTAGGGAGGCTTTGTAGGTATAGTTGCTGCTCTCTATTTTCAAGATAATATTTTAATGCCTCTTAACCATGCCAGTTAATTGAAACAATGACGCGTGGTGTAGACAGCAGTCCTATAACAAGGAAGAATGGTCCCAGTTTCAGTTGTGTTCCCCTTGAGAAATGCTCTTGGACAAAAAGGAATATTACACAGTCTAGGCCTGTGGTTTAAATATTTACCTATATCTACATCTACATTTATATACAACATCCAGAGAACCTGTCATTTTATTAATTCTTAGAAACATTAACAAAAAAGCAGGAGAAGTCGCTGTGTAAAGGTCTAGAAAGAACTTCAGATCTGACTCTCACCTCCATCCCAGTCCCAACCATGGCTGTCCTTGAAAGGTCTCCATAGAGCACATGTGTACTTGATGGGGCTTCTGGATAGGTCTCTGTAAATGGCCTCATCATCGTTGTTCAGAGAGTGTTGTGGAATGTCTAAACCCACAGACATCCTTCCTACCTAAGATAATGACTGTCTTTGGCCCTGTGCCGTTGAGCGTTTTTATCAATGATTTTCATGAAGGTAAAGGTGCCACGATGAATGAGATAGGCCAGGCAAAGATCAGTACTGCATGGTATCTCTTATATGTGGAATCTAAAAAAAAGAGTAAAGCTCCTAGAAGAAGTAGAGAACTGGTTGCTGGGGACTGGGGGAAATAGGGAGAGGTTGGTCAAAGGTACCAGGTACAAAATGAATAAGGTTTGAGACTTATGGGAAACACAGTGACTGTAGTTGATAACACTTTGTTGTGTAACTGGAATTGGCTGAGAATAGAACTTAAATGTTCTCGCAGACACAAAAAAGATAAATATGTGAGTTGAGGAATGTGTTAACTAGATAGGGGAATCCTTTCACAATGTATAGCATAAATCACCACAACGTATGCCTTAAATATCTTAATGTTTTATTTGTTAAATATACCTCATAAAGCCGAAATTTAAAAAAGAAAAGATGACGTGATTATCAAATGAAGGGTCTTAGTTATCAAAACCTCAGTCTATACAAACCAGTGATGCTGTCTTACCCTGTTTATTCAGTAAAAAACATGGAATAAAAATTAGAAATGGTTAAGTGGCCACTCACATCATTATTTGTCGTATGTTTTATGCATTTGAGGATTTGAGAATGATAAATCAGCTTTTAAATACTTTTGAAGCTTTTCTTTTTAATACTTGTAAATACTTTCAAGTGATTTTATTATTTATGTAGATCTTCATGCTTTGATGTGGTTTTAGGTTCATGCAAAATGGATTTTGGACACTGACATTTTCAATGAATGGATGAATGAGGAGGATTATGAGGTGGATGAGAACAGGAAGCCTGTGAGTTTTCGTCAGCGAATTTCAACAAAAAATGAAGAGGTATTTGGTTTGGCACCATTTTTTTTTCATTGGACATTTCTTCCTTCTTGGCTCGAATGTTCTCAGATAGTCTTTAATAAACTGTCACCAACCAAGATGCATTAGCCATTAAGTATGTATGAAAGTTACTAAGTGGCCGTAACAGCCATCTCAGGAGTTGCCATCCTCAAAAAGGGGGCATGAAAATCTCAGAGTCAACAAGATTTAAAGTGGCCTGTGCAGTGTGACAGTGGTACATTCGATTTTGTTCTCTAGATGTGAATTTTAATTTTGTATACCAAATATCATCATGGAATAATTTAACTTAGTTCTTGGTTTCTCAAAGGGAAACTCTTTTTTTTTTTTTTCTTTTAAGATGCCTACAGCACCTGATCTTCCTGGGTGGTCTCCCATCCAAGTACTAACTAGCCCCAACCCTACTTAGCTTCCGAGATCAGACGAGATGGGGCATGTTCAGAGTTGCATGGCCGTAGCAAGTTTTAGTATTTTTAATAGCTTTGTTATTGCACATACAGTAGTTAATACAAAGTGTAGGCCTTAAAAGTCTCACAGTGAGAGTTTAATCTTTTTTTGAAGTGGGAAGGCCTGATATATAAAACACTTTAATCCTTGAAGAAGCCCAGTCACTTAAATATTTATCTGTGAATCCTTCCAAGTTACAACTTGTGAGATAGATGTGTCACTAGAGGAAGACCTGAGACAGAAGAAAGCTGAGATGTGTTCCTGCTGGGTTTGTGACAACCTGTGATTCTAAAGTCCTTTTCAGTGGGGAAATTAAAATTCGGGGGTTTGTTCTGTATTTTGGTTTTCCGAAAAATCTTTGAGACATACAGACTTTAACCATTAGAAAGTACAGTTCTTTTTTTAGAAAGTGTAGTTCTTTCATACTTATTTCTAGTTCTGTATATTATTAAAATGTCTTTTTCACACTATGTGTATTCTTTATTTTTAAGAAAGCTGTTTTAAAACTGGGTCTTTTTCATATACTTTTTAGTTTGTTCCTACTTGCTTTAGAATTTCACTTAAAATTTTTTTGTTTTAGCCTTCTGTCTCTGATATACTTTTACATTTGTTTTCCCTTAAGGCATTTCAAAGCAAGTCTTTTGTGTCATTAGGCATATTCTCATTTCCATATCACATTAAACTGGCCTGTTCCCTTCCACCTCTGTTCAGATTTAGATGGTTTATTTATTTATTCACTTATTCGTAGGGGGTTATTATATGTGCTGCAGAAGCAAGCATTTCAGAGGGATTATATAAAAATTGATTTAATATCCCTTTAAAAATTTAACTTCAGACTTAACTATACTAATCAAAGATGTGCATAGTTTAGATTTTCTTGTAAACTTGCCTCAGATGCCCCATTTGATGTTGCAAAGCTGCTGAAGGGAAACAAATAGTTGTGAAGGGCGTTAGCGTATCGGAGAAAATTAGTATTTAATTGATAGTTTGATCTCTCACTGGGGGCACCTCAGATACAGTATTTTGGATCATTTTAGGTTTTTTTCTGTTTATTATAGTTTAGTTTATTAAATTGGCAGTTAACGTCTACAGATTGACTTTTGTATATCGCTCTGTATCCTGCAGCTCTGCTGAACTCATTAATTTAACTCTGGTAGTTTTGTGGATTCCTTAGGGTTATTTAATGTCATTTGCAAGTAGGGATAGTTTTACTTCTGCAGGTTGACTTTTATTCCATAAATTGCAATCTTGACATGTTTTATATTATAAAGTTATCTCTCATATTACTTTTACTGATGAATTGGGAGTAGTTTCTGGCACATTTTCACAAGCTCATTTAGCCTGTCTTTGTATTTTATTAATTTAATAGCATGTGTTTTATATTTTTCTAGTACTTAAAAAAGTTTTTCCCACCTGGAAATACAGAGTGTGAACAGGAATAGTTTTTAGTTGTGCGGGGTTTTGGTGTGTCTGTTTTGTAGCTCAGTTTGAATACCTGTAGGATGGTGCTAACCTTTCCATTGGTGGTACATCACCTGAAAGGTCAGGGGAAGTCTTTTAACTGCTGGTGGCCCAGGATGCTTAAGGATGTGCCTTTCATTGGCCCTGAGCTTGTGAGTTTGTTAGCTATCTTTGTGGAAACTCGCCTTCGAATGAGTATTTGTAGAAACTGAGGAGTGAGCAAACCTGGCTGATATTTATTTCCATTTTCTAGCCAGTCAGAAGTCCAGAGAGAAGAGATAGAAAAGCATCAGCTAATGCTCGAAAGAGGAAACATTCGCCTTCCCCTCCCCCTCCCACACCCACAGAGTCACGGAAGAAGAGCGGGAAGAAAGGGTAAGAACTGCAGCACAATTCAAAGGGCATTAAACAAACTCCAAAGGACTTTCTAGATTTTTACCTTTACAGTGGAAGTTTTGCCTAAAGGAAATCTTATTTTGACTTGGTTGGATATCTGCTTTGCTAGCTCATCTTTTATGGATGGTTATCTGACAGGCATCTCATGTCATATTTACCTTGAGTACAGTCTTTTTTTCTGTATCTAAGTATATATTGAGAAGCATTTGGTAAGGAATTTAAGAAGTTACAGTCATCATCCTTAGCATCAGTGTGTCTCTAATTTTACCACCTGTCCCATTTGTTATCAAAATGACTCATACAGGACATGAACCTGTGACTAATGTTTTGCAAAGTGCATCAGGGTAGTACCTTGTTTAGAGTGTTACATTTGTGCT
>NW_011889052.1:738427-740477 GCF_000151845.1 Pteropus vampyrus | reverse complement strand
GAGGGCCCAGCCTGTTCCATCACGTGTTTCTCCATGCCCGCTCTCACTTGTCAGAGTACTTAGACTACTACCCATTCCTTCCCAGTACAAATGGTTATGTTATGTCTTTATGCCTTTACCCATCATCCTGAAACATTGCCACTTCTTTGTGAATTGTTACGGTTTCCAAGGTTATGGTTTCGTGAATTGTTACGGTTTCCAACTGTCACCTTCAATTTAGACTAATTCTTTCTCTGAGCTTTATTTTTTCTTGGTACTTTTATCCAATTCTCTGTGTTGATATGCTCATATTAGGAGTTAGGTGGTGATTTCTCTCTCGTATCCCTTGTAATTCCTCAGGGTAGGGAATCATTCCGTTCTTGTTTCCACCCTAACACGCTTTTTGGCATGTGTTAGCTTTAAAAATATTGATTTAACTGAATTAGTGGTGAAAAAGAAATGATAAATTTTACAAAAAGAATTAGTACCATCCTAAGTGATTCTACTTTGCAGTCCTTGGTATTTGGATGATATAAAGAACCAGGAAAATATAGTTGTATATCTTTGAAAAAATTTCTTACGTGATTGTGTATGATCTGAGATAAATATGTGCCGTATTTCCTAAGCAGGTGTTCTTTTGTTACTCTAATTTAAGCACCAGTAAGTGTCATTGAGCATATGAAATGGGTACAGAAAATCCTACAATACGTCTGCAGTGCATATTGTAGGATTTTCTGTGCCCATTTCATATGCTCAGTGACACTTATTTTCCTAATGGCTGTTATTTGGGTATGTATCTAATTTGTTTGATTTCTTTTGTCCTTTAAAGTGATTCTGAGCATAGATTCTAATAGCAGTGAAGTAAAGCCTCTGAAATTGCTTGCTGTAAGTTGCAATAATCAGTCTTGTTTATTTTTTATATACCTTGTATGTTTTAGCCAGGCTAGTCTTTATGGGAAGCGCAGAAGTCAGAAAGAGGAAGATGAGCAAGAAGATCTTACCAAGGACATGGAGGACCCAACACCTGTACCCAACATAGAAGAAGTGGTACTTCCAAAAAATGGTTTGTATTCTGCCTAGACTTATGAGAGCGTTAGACATGATTTAATCATTCTTGGCAATGAGATGGCTGATTTCTTGCTGTGTCCCCAGTTCTCGCCTTTCAAGTATGAATAAATTCCCCCTTTTAATGTTAACATTTATTAAATGACCTCTTTCCCAGTATTTTGGTGTACTTTTGCTATTTCTTTATTTAGAAAATACACTGACCAAAAAGTTTTCTAAATTAATAACGCTTTAAAATTAATGTTTTTTGCAATTCCAGTAGAATCCATTTATGTGAGAAAAAGTCGAGTACTTATCTATGTACAATTTAATGTATTTAAGTCAGTTTTAGGAAGGAGGATGTTACACCCTTTTAACTGTGATTGTGGATGTCGATTTTTCACTTTATTCATGTTAAATTTTTTTCATCATGTCCTCCTGATAGATTGACCCTTGTGTCACATCTCTATGAGCCATAATAGTGTTTGTCTTGACGTCTCATTTCTCCGATAATAAGCATCATCTAACCGCATCTTTTTTAATTTGTGTTTTGTTTTCTTAGTCCTCAATTTGCACTCCAGTGCAGCAGTCTTATAAATTGCACATTTTTTTCCTTATGCTTTGTTTTCAACTTATATCTCTTTTGCAGTGTTGTACTTCAGCCTGTTTATTTAAAGCATTGTCTTTTAATTTAAAGCAGCATATTGTTGAGCCTTAATCTATCCCAGTTTAGACATTTTCTGTTTTTGATTGGAGTTAGATAGTCCACGTAAATGTAACTTAAGTGTTGGTACGGTTGGCTTCAACTGCCATCGTGCAGTTTTTCTGTTGTTTCTCTCTTGTTTCTTCCATTCTTTTGCTTCTGAAGTTCCAGTCTAGCTCTCTGTTTTCTTTTCTTTTAGAATTTACAGGGTTTCTTCTTTAAAAAACATGTTGTAGCTTTAATTGAGAAGGACTTCCCATAGCATAAAATTCACCATTTTAAAGTTGACACACAAGTGTTTTTTAGTCTATTATGTCGTACAAC
>NW_011889052.1:734411-736814 GCF_000151845.1 Pteropus vampyrus | reverse complement strand
AGCCTGGTTAGTCCTTGAATGGGAGACCACCTAGGAATACCAGTTGCTGTAGGCGTAAAAAGTAAAACATAAGGGATTGTAAGCTGACAAGGTCCTTGGGATCTGTGAGGCCAACCAAGGGTTGCCTCGCCTAAAAATATAAAAAAATGAAAGGGACGTATTGTAACTAAAAATTCTTATATGGAAATATCACACAGGCACACTGTCACATGAGAAAATTAGAGTGCTCAGGACAGTATGAATGTTTGTATAAGATTTTAAGTCCTCAGAATATTTTTCAAAATCCACATAAATGTGTAAAAGGTATCAATTCTCCCTCAATTTATCTGAATGAATGGCACAAAAATAGGAATCAGCAAATGCACAAAAAAATGTAATAAAAATACTTTTAGGAAAGAGATCAAAAGGTTCTTTTCATGCTTTGCTCTATATTATGCTTAAAAAATATTGGTGCTCTGGTTTTTTATTACAAATGTAGCGCATTACCTCATGGTTTACATGGAGGTGAGTAAGTGCTGAATGATGGTGCAGTTGCAGTGCGATTCATGTGCTTTTTAATCCTATTCTATTCTGTTTTCTTCTTAAAAACAAGTAGAACTTTTTCCCTAAAACGATTTTTTTTTTCTTTCTAGTAAATCCAAAGAAAGATAGTGAAAATACACCTGTTAAAGGAGGAACTGTAGCAGATCTAGGTAAAAACCAAAATATCTGTACGCTTTTGTGTTGTTTTCTGTCTTGAATGTATCGGCTCCTCTGATACTCTTTTCTTTACTGAGAGATGTTACTTTCAATTGCTGTGCTTTCCAGCACAGATACTAACTGGCCGCCTTTAGTAACCGTTGTGGTTTGGTTTGCTACCAATTTAGGAAGTTTAATTTCCTGTGATCCGTTCTTTGCAGTCATACTGATCTGCCTCTCTCACAGCCTAATGTTTTCCTGCAAACTAGTAAATGTGGTAATATTAGTACCTTAAATCAGAATTTCTTAGTTTCAAAGAAATTATAATTAAAGCACTTTTTATAACCTCTCTGAAATACTTGTTTTCACAACTCTTGCAAATTGAATTTGCATCTTTAGAACAAAAATCTATTGACCATTTATACATTGGAAGCCAACCTAAAGTTTTCCAAACAGTATAAAATGAGAATCACATTATTCTTTTACAGTATTTTCAAGTTACGGAGTATACACTTTCATGAATCAGCTAATTCTTGGATGTGCTAGGAGGGTAGAAAAGAAGAGTAGTCAGTCACTTGTTCGAGTTTTAAAAGATAGGGGTAGTTCTCAACATCTTTATTCCTGGGAGTTTTATATGGAGTAGTAATCGTGATAATACTTTCTTCATTTGTAGAAAAATTAAAGGAGAACCTAGCGTTTTCAATGTATTCTAAATGTTTGACTTGAAGGAATTTTAGAGCTGAAAGGAATTTTCAAGATCCCCTTATGTGAAAAATGAGATTTCAATTTCTCTGTCTCCTAGTTAAGTGAATTCTCTATTTTAGATAAATTGAATGCTTCTTGTCAGCAGAAAGAGTGGGTGTTTTGGAGAGCTGTTCTACTTCATTTCACTAAATACATCCTAATTTTTTCTGGCTTAAAGCCTGCCATTGAACATCAGTGGGCAATTCCATTTTTGATTATGTCTAAAGTAGAAGCAGAAAATTGTCTTGATGACAGTTTATATAAAGTGGTATTAAATCAACTAAATAGAATCACCCCATCATATCCATGGGGCATACATTCCAAGAGCCTGAGTGGATGCCTGAAACTGTGGATAGTACCAAACCCTGTGCATACAATATTTTGTCCTATAGAAAATGTATCTAAAGTACTGTGATCTGAACCTTGAAGCTCATATCATGAGTGTTGTATCTGAGGATGTCGCTGGTCCCAGCTGGGGAGTTAGGGTCTATGGAATTTGAAACTTGTCCTGGCCTTTCATCTGGGGACCGACAGGCTTTGCATCATTTAAGCACCTGACTTTCTGCATTAGCTCTAACCTGAACCATTCCAAGGGTAAACGATCCGTCAACTGGGAATTATTGTTCACAGAATTTTTTTTAACTAATCCATATTCTTCCTGATGTGCCACCTAGTTAACTGTACTTAGGGTTTTCTTTGTTTCTTACAATCTCAGAAAAGGCAAGATCCAGGGGCTGAGGTGAGAGTGTATTTGGCCACCTCTAGGAGGAAGAGAACATGTATTGAGTATTAGCATTAGGACTCGGTGAGAAGGGTGGGTCTCCTATTCTTTTATCAGATACATCTATTTCCATTGGGTACCAAAAGTACCTCAGGGATGGAAATCTGTCAGACCAAAATTAAATGGTGTATTTTGACCAGAGAGGTCATTAAGTTGTGCTACCACCATCTATGAGAAGTTAGTTACCCTTTGGTTTACCA
>NW_011889052.1:731293-733821 GCF_000151845.1 Pteropus vampyrus | reverse complement strand
GGAATGCTCACTTCATCCTTCTCTTTTCTTGTTTCAACTAAACGCCACCCTTTCAGGGAGGCTTTCCTCTGTTTTCTCTGAAGGGTCTGCCACATAATCAATCCCTCTCCACAATACAGTACTTTGCTTTCATTTTCTATATCGCGGTTTCAGTATCTGATTTTTTTGTTTATTTTCTCTTCCATTCTCTGCCATTGCTGACTAGAATGTAAGCTCCATAAAGACAGGGACTTTTTCTTGTTTATTATTGTGTCCTTCACATTTGGACAATGATTGGCACGTAGTAGGCACCCGATAAAATTAGTCAACTGTTTGAATGGTAGCCTTACTACCTGTTATAATATTACTCATCTGTTTATATCTCTGAAGTACAGGTAGGCAAACCTTTCCTGAAGAGCCAGATATATATTTTAGGTCTTTTGGTCCCAGTGTTCTCTGTGAAAAATAATCAACTTTGCTAAAAATGTTGTCATGGATAATATGTAAACAAACGATCATGGCTTATTCCAATAAAACTTTCATTTATGGACACTGAAATTTAAATTTCAGTTCATTTTTATGTGTCATGATATTATTCTATTAATTCTTTAAAAACCATTTTAAAAATGTAAAAACCATTTGTTACTTGCAGGTGCGATGGGAGTCCCCAAACCTCCAGGTTTGGAGAGTCTCTGGAAGGACTCCTGGATGGGATTCAGCATTATGGTTGTACTCATGGCTAACATACAACAACTGCTTAGGAAGTGCAAGCAGATCATAAGGGAAAATGCCGCAGACAGGGCGGGTGCAGTTATTTTTATGCTCTCTTCCTCATACGGGGAGTCACACAGAGTATACTCTTCCTGCAGCAGTAAAAATGCAGGAACATACATGCGCTGTTTCTGCCCAGGAAAGCCCATTAGAGAGTCTGCGACCAGTGTCCTGATTATGTAGGATACCCTCTGCCAAGTACATGCCAAAATTCCAGGCTTCCAGAAGTAAAGCAAGAGTCTTCAGAAGCCACATTGTTTGCACAGTCTAAGCGGAGTGAACCATCCTTCTTGTCAGATAACTGTTGACTAGGAAACACGCTGAGAGTCAAAATTCCCAGGTTCCATACAGAAACAGGCAGTGGGCCAGATTTGGCCTGTGGGCAAGCGGTTCCCGACCCTCAGTCTAAACAGCTTGTTTAGTACTTTTTAAATAATAGATTCTTGGAATATTTGTTAAATGAATTAGTTAAAAAATGACCTTTCCATGTTCTCTTTGAACTTCACAACGCCTTAGTCACTGTCAACATCATCATAATGATTTTTTAAGTTACAGGAATGTAATGAATTATTTGCACCAGAATCTCGTACCCTTTTCACCATGGCACTTTTACTTTTCGCCGTGGAAATCAGCTGCCCACGTTAAATTACATGTGGGTTGGCTTCTGTTGTTCTGCAAGGCCAGCCAGCATTCAGGTTCTGGAGTTCCCTATCTTTAGAAGTTATTAATGCTCTTACCAGGACTTTGTCTGTAGGGTGTGATTATAACCTCTTTTCCTTCCTTCTCATCCTTTACTCACTTCCTTGGGGAACTAGAATGTCATTACTTTGTTTCAGCAAACCTCGGGAGGCAAGAGCCCCTCCTTAGGCCTGTTACCTATTAAGCAAGAGCATGACTAAGATAGCAGCCCAAGCGGTAATTAATTATAAATTCTCTGTCGTTGGAAATTTTTAATTATTTATGCTTTGCATTTCTACTCACCTCTGTGCTTCTCTACATACAATTCTAATTTACTGAATTGTTTGAGGTGAATTTGCTTTAATACGGTATTTCCTGTTCTCTGTTCAGTGTCAGTTACTTAAACCTTAAAGTTTCCAGGTAATCCAAACAACATTTACCAATTTTTTAAATAAATGATGTGTTTTCATTTTACAGATGAGCAGGATGAAGAGACAGTCACAACAGGAGGAAAGGTAATGTGAATCGTTTAGTTAGACCTGGCTCAGGAATAACTGTCCAGGATTTTATGTTTTGGGCACTAGGAATACTGAATCAGAAGTGTCCTTAGAAATAGTCTATTTTATGGTCCTTAGGATTTTTAAATTCTTTTTTAACATACTCCAAAATAATTTGTTTCTTGACGCCCAGAATTTTTTTTCCCTTGTTTAATCCCTCCTGCTCCCCTACTTCCACCCCTGGCCTATGGATACTGTCGTTTCCCCTTAAGAACTGGATCTCTGAAGACAAGGTGTTCCCTCCCACACGCTCGAGGTGTGCACCCAGGGCCTTGGCACTCCCGGCGCACTTTGGGAGCCTGGTGCACCCGGGGCCTGATGCACCCAGGGTATTGTCTGAGACGTGAACCCAATGGTCTGAGATGTGAACCCAGGACCTTCTGCATGTAAAGTAGATGTGCTAACTACTACACTATGGAGCCATCCCGACCCCCAGAATTTTATCAAAAGGAAGTTTCCATCTTCCCAGGTGCCGTACCTGAGGAAGCGATGATTTTGAAATTACTTTATTAGCAATACCAGGTTTTTACATAGAATCATTTG
>NW_011889052.1:729392-731243 GCF_000151845.1 Pteropus vampyrus | reverse complement strand
ACTGAATCAGAAGTGTCCTTAGAAATAGTCTATTTTATGGTCCTTAGGATTTTTAAATTCTTTTTTAACATACTCCAAAATAATTTGTTTCTTGATGCCCAGAATTTTTTTTCCCTTCTTTAATCCCCCCTGCTCCCCTACTTCCACCCCTGGCCTATGGATACTGTCGTTTCCCCTTAAGAACTGGATCTCTGAAGACAAGGTGTTCCCTCCCACACACTCGAGGTGTGCACCCAGGGCCTTGGCACTCCCGGCGCACTTTGGGAGCCTGGTGCACCCGGGGCCTGATGCACCCAGGGTATTGTCTGAGATGTGAACCCAATGGTCTGAGATGTGAACCCAGGACCTTCTGCATGTAAAGTAGATGTGCTAACCACTACACAATGGAGCCACCCCGACCCCCAGAATTTTATCAAGAGGAAGTTTCCATCTTCCCAGGTGCCGTACCTGAGGAAGCGATGATTTTGAAATTACTTTATTAGCAATACCAGGTTTTTACATAGAATCATTTGTAAAACCTTCATAATTTATATTCTAATATCCATCAGAGGTAATTTTTAGTAGGGGAAGTGATTGAGAGTATAGGCCCTATAGTTGGACTACCTGGAGTTATATCTCATTTATAATTTAAGCTTTGTGCATCATATTCTCGTCCACCAGTGGAGATGATAAGTAGTACCCGCAGTTAGTGTTGTCAGGAGTAAATGAGGACATGCACATGTAGCTGTTATCAGACACTTAGCTGTCAATCTTTGGGATAGGGGAAACCTTCTTATTATGCCTTATGAGTATTTTTTTGAGTCACCTTACAAATAACTTCAAAACTAGTAATTTAAATTTGATTTTAGGATTAGGTAAAACTGAACAGTACAAAGCAAGCTATTGTGAAAAAAGTTCTGAACTATGAATCTGAATTCCTCAGTGTAGAAACGGCCTTTGTTTAATTAACTTACTGTTTAATCTTATGAGACATTTACCTTCTCTGTTGATTTCCTCATTTGTAAAAGGGAGGAATAAATCTATGTCATCTAGACATCTTGAGAAGATACCTTAAAAATTTTGTAAGGCTGTTTTTACTTGAAATTTGTTTTTCTAGTCCCTGATAGTAGATCAACTTGGTTCGTTTTCTGTGGTGTAATATCAGAAGTTTGAGAGCTGTTATCTCTATAGTTCTCTCTTCTGAACTTTGGCTTCTTTTCTGTAGGAAGATGAGGATCCCGGCAAAGGTGATCAGAGTCGGTCCGTTGACCCTGGTGAAGATAATGTCACAGAGCAAACCAATCACATTATTATTCCTAGCTATGCGTCGTGGTTTGATTATAACTGGTGAGTGGGTCGCTGACATCTGTTAACTTGGTACTTAGAAGTGGGAAAACATTTTTTGAAATCGTGCTTTGCCATTCTGCCCAAGTCCTCACATCAATAATCACTGTCACATTGGATGAAGGAAGATAGAAAGTGATTTTATTTTAACTTTGGAATGTGTTCTTTAAAAGAATTTCAGGATGGAAAATAGATTGTGTTGTAACTTAGGGTTGTAACATTTTGTAAGCTTGAACCAAAGTCATTTGGAGTCAGTTATAATTCAGACAAGCAAATGCTTGAGTATTTAATGATTATAAAATATCAATGTTTATTATATGATTTTAAAACATTAAAGAAATACATAAAGAAAAATTCATCTCACTGCCCAGTAATGGGAAATAATAATAGCTTCATTTTAATAGCTATTTTAACATTAGGAGGCTTTTCATGTACAAACCCTGGTATGTAAAAAAGTTCAAGAAAACAGACCTCCTAAGCATTCTCCCCACTGTTTACCACAACCAGCCATTGTGGCATCATTGGAGC
>NW_011889052.1:663993-729342 GCF_000151845.1 Pteropus vampyrus | reverse complement strand
TAGAAAGTGATTTTATTTTAACTTTGGAATGTGTTCTTTAAAAGAATTTCAGGATGGAAAATAGATTGTGTTGTAACTTAGGGTTGTAACATTTTGTAAGCTTGAACCAAAGTCATTTGGAATCAGTTATAATTCAGACAAGCAAATGCTTGAGTATTGAATGATTATAAAATATCAATATTTATTATATGATTTTAAAACATTAAAGAAATACATAAAGAAAAATTCATCTCACTGCCCAGTAATGGGAAATAATAATAGCTTCATTTTAATAGCTATTTTAACATTAGGAGGCTTTTCATGTACAAACCCTGGTATGTAAAAAAGTTCAAGAAAACAGACCTCCTAAGCATTCTCCCCACTGTTTACCACAACCAGCCATTGTGGCATCATTGGAGCATAGTGGAAATAGCTGGAGTCCTAGATATTTTATTTCTTGATTACTCAGATGTGGCAATTTTTTATCAGGCTGATTTTTTTATTTGATTGCTTCGTAATTTTAAAATACATGTACCAGAACTTACCCCTCCAAATAGAGATGAGCTTCTTTAAGGGCCTTTAATTAGAAGGTTGTCTACTTACTGCAGTGATGCCCTTACACAGACTCCCGTGGTCTCATTTGGGTATTTTGCTTGCACTTAATAATGATTATTACGTTATCATTCTTTAAGGTAGATGTTATTTAAAATAGATATACATATACATATATATAATCTAGAAGTCTTTAGAAGCCAACTTAAAGGAATAGGGCGGGTGGTACACTTGAGCTATACCTTGTTTTTGTTCAAAACTACAAGGTTTGGCTCTAATATTGAGACTGCCATATACCTTTAAAACCATCTCTGAATGCTGTTCATAAATGTTTTGAGTAAGTAGAAGCCGGAGCAGAGTTAAGCGTATAGCACTTTTTTGAAGGGCATTCTTTATTGCATTGATTATTGTGTTAAATTGTTTTTAAATATGGTAGTGTCTTAGTCTTATTTGTAAGTACATGCCTTAGGATACACTTGAGAACCTAGCATTCTTTTCCTCTAAAATTAAGATAGGGGAAAGTCATAACACTGTATTGTATACAGAAACACTTGCGTTTGCACGATAGCATTTGCATGTCACACAGCGTGCATTTAAATGGATGGTGGATGTATTATTACCCATGTCCCTCTTTTACGGGTGACGTAACTGCTGCTTCAGTCGAAGTGTTCCACAGTTGCAGAGTTGATAATGGAAAGAACTCCAGTTTCATGATTCCGGACACCCCACTTCTTCCACTGCTTGACTCATTCTCAGAACCTAAGGCATCAGCTGCTAGCACTTCAGATGTAGAGGTTGCGGGGTGTGAGGGAAGTGATTAAATGTTCTTGTGTGTTTTGCTCTTGGTGCATATAGAAATTTTTTTGTCAGCTTCTCCAAACCTATAACAGTTAAAACAATGAGAAATATATTAAAACCAGATAATTAATTTCTTACAGCTATTCTTATTGAAGTAAAACTTGGAAAGTCATTATACATATATCTGTATAGCATTAATTCATCATAGAAATTATCTTTCTAGAATTTTGCAGGTAATTTATTGCATTTATAGTATTTGGCAGTGAGATCCAGTTCAAACAACTTAAATGTTTCCAAATAACGAAAGAGGGAATGTTTTTAGTTACATTCATAGGTTATTGGTTTGCTCTTTCCCGTTCAGCCAGTACGTGTCGCTTATCTGGAAAGCCACTGAAAAACTAAAATATGTCATGAGGAAAAACATTAATTAGTATTAGTGTCAGAACCTTAGTGCTAGATATACAGTTGGTTTATTTGTATTGTGTGTGAGGCCTGATAATTTTAAATGGTCTCTACACTGCATATCACCCATAACATTTTTAAAATTATCTATGCTTTTATCTAAATGTTAGAGATTAGGTCAGTGATCTTTTTAAAAGCAGTAAATCACTGAAATAATTTTAAAAATTTAATGCACCACAAAGTTTCTGAGGGCTTGAACAAAAAGGTGCACCGATGTTAAGAGCTTGAGAAACTGATTATTGTAAATCCTGTTGTCTTCTGGCTGGTCGGTCACTCATTTACCAGTTTGTTGCTCTGCCAACTACTATGATTATTGTCGGCCAGTTTCCAAAGAATTCTTCCTGTCTTGTGGCTCATCATCTAGTCACAGTGTATTATGACAACAACATAATAAAATCATTAGCTTTCAATGTGTTGATAGAATTTTTGAGTTATAGGAATAGAAAAACTATATTGAGGGTAAGAAGGAGAAAGCTTTCCTTATTTTTATTTTATGCTTTTAATACACAGGAACTTGTGCAAAACTTTGCATGTAGTGCTCAGTTTTTGGATTTATCAGTTTTTTGGAAATTAAGCTTAGCCCAGATTTTAAGATTTTTATTTTTCAAAGAGTATTCCCAGTCCTCTTTTTCTTTTCTTTTCAGTATTCATGTGATTGAACGGCGTGCTCTTCCTGAGTTTTTCAATGGAAAGAATAAGTCCAAGACTCCAGAGATGTGAGTGAGATGTGATGATGTTAGCCTGATACCGTTGGTACTTCCGTGGCGCCAGCATTTAGAAAACTTGTTTGTTTGCATGTGTTTGGCAGGGGGTTCTTAAAGCATACTTCTAGGTTAATCTCTGCTAATACATGGAAGTTTGCAAATATCTTATTCTGTTCAGAACAGTGTTCCTATGTCTGCCGCACACAGTTCCTTGCTTCAAAGGACATTGTTTCAAAGTTTTTTCTTCCTTGACCTTGAACTACAGTACATGTCAGCTCTTGTATCTAAAGACTGAATTCAGTAACAGGAATTTCCTAAAATGAGTTCAGGTTTTTTCCTAAGTTTTCATCTTGTATGTACATATATGTATTATTGACTATAGATATTTATGTGTTATGATCTAGGAGAAAATGGAATCTTTATCTTATTTTCCTGATGAATTAAAAGAATGCTAAATGTGATATAGCTGCATATGAATTGATCTTAATTGCATAAAGTATCGTTGTGCTTTTCATTGGAAATAGAAAAGCTTCTATTGAAAGGAAGAAGTTTGTCAAGAGTATTTTTGCCTTTGCCTGGTGACCCTTAAATACACACTTCTGGAAACCCTTGCCCCTAAAATAAATCCACACCTGTCATGCTTTAAATATCTTTTTGTGTATTATCTTTTTGTGTATTATAGTGTTAACCTGTTGTGTATTATATACATGTGACTACACAAATAGATGTCTCGTGTTTAAATTGTTAGGGAAGGATAATTTCTTATGTAAAACACATGGCATTATAGAGATAATTGAATAATAAATATATTCTGGTGGTATATTATCCAAGATAGTTTGAGATTCTAAGTTTAGATGTCAAAAACAAATCCAGCCTTTCCATGCCAGAGCTGTAAGGAGTCATTTGGAACCAGAATCAAAGATTTGGCGTAAGACACCCTGTTGGTTTCTCTAATAGTGTTTCCATCTATTCAGACACGGTAGATTCTTCCAGCTAATTTACTCATTGTCAGCATTTATAAGTAAACAGATATGGCCGTGGGAGTCTTCTGTTCAACAGCACAGTTTAGTGCTTCAGCCCCGTTAACTTTGTGAACACCCCTTTCCATCTGTGTCATCCACCTCTGCTGACACGACCCTTCGGAGCAGTATGCCTTTTCTGCTCTGCCGTAGCTAACCTCACGGCGCCAGACTGTGTTTTACTTTTGTGGCGAGAACTTCTGCTAGGTCTCTATCTTCTTAACACTCTTGTTTTAAGTATTTTGTGGCAGAAATGTTGGATACGTTGTGGAATCTGCTCTGACCTGACCCCCAATCTATTTTTCTTTTTTATATGTTCTTGTTTACTTCTTGAGTTTGGCCTCATGGCTTCTACTCGTTGCCAGCCAGAAGGTATATAGCCATGTCAGAGTCAGATCCACCTGTGGCTGAAGGAAGAAATGAGATGTATAGAAATGAGAAGCAGCGTAGCTTAAGAGCGCATACTTTTGGCTGAAGTCTAGCTTACCAGCTAGACTTAACCAGCCTTGTGGGCTAGGAAAATTCTGTAATCCTTCCGTGCTTTATTCTCCTCTTTTGTAAGTGCGCTGATAATAGACCCTGCTTCATAGAGAGATTGTGAGGGTTAAATGAGTTACTGCATGGAAAGTGCTCAGAACTCTGCCTGGCACGCAGAAAGTGTTAGATAAATAACAATATTCCCCCCTTAGCAGCAGGGAATACATCCCCAGACCCCTGGGGGCCTGAAACCCTGGACAGTGCCGAACCCCCGTAGAGTTGGCCCTTTGTATCCATGGGTTTCACATCCATAGATTCAACCAACTGTGGATCTAAAACAGTATTTTTATCTGCGGCTGGGAATCCGCGGATACGGAAGGCCGACCATCGTTAAGGAGTCAGCCTAAATGCCTGGGCATTTTACACATCTGTGGGCGAGTATCCATCTCTGTGATCAGTTTAGATTTGTGTTACACACATTACCTTCATCAAATTTCTATATTTCCTTATCATTTATATATATTAGTAAATAGTTGCTTTTACACACATGACTGTAAATACACAAAACAGTTTCACTGTTATTTGTTGGAATGTTGTCTTTATTGTATTTGGTTGTGAGGACTATGCAGACTTTTGGCTCTATGAGTTATTGTTTCTGAAAGGATGTGGTCCACCTTGTGAATGTTGTCATTGCTTTTTAGATACTTGGCATATCGAAATTTTATGATTGACACATATCGCCTAAACCCTCAAGAATATTTAACCAGCACTGCTTGTCGGAGGAATTTGACTGGAGATGTGTGCGCTGTGATGAGGTAAAGTGTCCGACTCCCCAGACATGTCACAGCAGGTGGTTCCTGATACACAGCTGTCTATTGTTTAATTGATTAAGCTGGATGTTTTCTTGATTAATAAAAATACTGTAATCTTACGTCTTTCATTTAAGGGTTGAATATTTGTAATACCTTAGCATTTTTTCCTCTTTTTAAAGTTTTATAATCTTTTATTGTCAAATTATAAAATGACCAGGGATGGAGAGCGGATTGGGAACGGGAGTGGATAAGCTCTGTGCCCTAAATCTGTGTGAGGAAAGGTGACTCTCCTTTTGGGAATTTCGTCTCTGTGTGATTACTTTCACCATGGACCTAAATGAGCGTTTGTGCTTTCATTTTTGTGATTGAAATAAGTAAGCTTTATATTAGGTCATGGAGTGCTATATTATCAACATTATTTTAAGTTTGTAGAAATTGTTCCTTATGCAACAAGTCAAAATTGTTTATTTGCGTTGGTTCATAGCCTACAGAGAACACGTTCACTTGTCTTTTGGTTTTTTTAATGAGATGTGATAATGGTTATAAAGGAGATGAGGTATATTCTCCAGATTTTAACCTTTGGAGCTTTATTCTTTAGGGTTCATGCCTTTTTAGAGCAATGGGGGCTTGTTAATTACCAAGTGGATCCAGAAAGTCGACCCATGGCCATGGGGCCTCCTCCTACTCCTCATTTCAATGTTTTGGCTGATACCCCCTCTGGGCTTGTGCCTCTACATCTTCGATCACCTCAGGTAAATCAGTGCCTTTTCTTTAGGTCTGGACGGTAACATACTCTTACTTTTAGCATTCGCATTCAGGAATTACCGTCATCGTATAATAGTGCTATTTCTTACCTGATAGGTTTTCTTTTCATCTGTCGTAAATGTTTGACCGTAAGACTACTTAATGTTTAAGATAGTATTCTCCCGTGAATCCCAGGACTATGTCTTATCCTATCATGTGTTACAGATTTTCTTTCATACTCATGATTCCCTTTATCACTTCTGTCATCAAAGACACTAAAAAATAAGCAGATTCTTCAAATCTGCTAAATTGTTTAAAATTTTTCTTCCTAACATTGAGAAAGTGAATGTTCACACATGTTCTTTTGAAAGGTTTAATATGTCAGTCACATTCCTATAGCATTAAGTTGGAATAATATGAATCCAGACTACAAATTGCCCTCCGTGGTGAAATGGAATATCATATTTTAGAAAATTTGTTGCCTGCTTTCTCTGTACATAGAAGAGTTCAAAAAAATGTTTCTTGTATGTTGAAATTTTGTCAGAAGTGTAGGTGAAAGTTTGGGTATTTTTTTTTTTTTGGTAGAATTTCTACCAGGAGTGGTTTAAGTACCAATATTAAACAGTTTTTAAAAAACTTCCATCCCCAGACTTTGTAGAGGTTAATACAGCTATTTATCGTTCATCTGGCTCCTAGGTCCCTGCTGCTCAGCAGATGTTAAATTTTCCTGAAAAGAACAAGGAAAAACCAATTGATTTGCAGAACTTTGGTCTCCGTACTGACATTTACTCCAAGAAAACCTTAGCAAAGGTAAGAATTTTGTTCCTAGACACACATGGACTGCAGTCCAGCATGTCTTCTCTGACCTTCTTCTAAGAAGCATCATTTTCCAGAGGAAACTTAATTTACTTTCTATACTGTAAGGAGGCGAGCTTTCTAATTAATCCAATGACATTTTATAAAACAACAATCACTTATTTTACCGTTTTTTCTACATGGTTAGAAGGTAGTTATTTAAAAATAACACTGATTAATATGTTAAAGGAAATAGAGGGAATGAAAAATTTCAACAGCGAATTGGAATATATAAAAAGAATCAAATGAATATTGTATAATCGAAAACCATACTTGAAATTAAATCATTAGATGAGTTTAGTAGCAGGCTGGATACAGCAGAAGACAGGGTTAGTGCACTCAGTCAGGTTAGGGGACATTGAAACTGAAGGACCAAGAGAAAAAGAAATGAGGGCGGGGGAGGTGAGACAGAACAGAGTGCAAGAGACACATGAGATACGGTGAAAAGAACTCATATTTATTATTAGAGACCTATAAGAAGAGAAAAAAGTGGAGCAGAGTGATATTTGAAGATGTAGTGGCTAAGAATTTTCCACAACTAATAAAGATGCCCACTCACAATATCGAGAGAGACTGAACAGATCCAAATTTAGGTACAGGGACAGCCACACCCAGGCACATCATGCTTAAAGCTGTCTAAAAAGCTAACATCTTAAAAGCAGCCAAGGAGGGGGAGGGGGTAGGAGTGGGGTTGGAGAAGGACACATTAAATTCAAAGGAACAATAATAAAACTGATATATTGCTTTTCAACAGAAATGATAGAAGCCAGAGGACAATGTAATATTTTCAAACGGTGAAACAAAAACTGTCACTCTGGTATTCTGTAGCTCGTAGAAATATCTTTCTAGATTGAGATTGCAATAAAGACCTTTGCAGACAGACATTAAAAAGATGAGAAGTTATCACTAGCATACACTCTCATTTCTCATTTAATTACACACTGTAAGAAAACCAAAGGAAGTTTTTCAGGATGAAGGGTAATGATCCCAGATGGAAGCACATGACTCCAGGAAGGAAAAGGATCATGGCAAAGGGTAAAGGTATAGTTAGACAGAAAGGAATATAGACTCTTTACACGGTGATCATTTTGGGGGGTTTATTTAAAGGAGAAGGGAGCCTTTGGGATGTTGATTTGAGTGGTTGTTACACGGGTGTATAAGCAAAATCGTATCAAACTCTATACTTAAGATTTGTGTCTTTTACTGTGCAAATGTTGTACCTCAATAAATGCAAAAGAAAAAATTTCTAAAATCATGCAAAAACCACAGCAAACGTTTCATGGGCCCTGATTCGATTATGTGCTATTCTGTGAGCCAGTTTTTATCAGGAGGAGGAATACTACTTAAGGCAATGGGAATGGAGAAAATCTTTCCTGTACGTTGAGGCTAAGAAGTGGCGAAATGGTTGCCAAGGACCTACCCAGTAAACAGCATCCATGCCTGGGTTGTACAAATCTTCCCTGTGTTCAGATTTGGCTTCCTCAGAATTTAGATGAAACGTTAATGAGTTTTGTTCCTCTTGAGACTCCACATCTGGTCGATGGTCACTTCTGATGCTGGTTCATTAAAAGATGAACCTTTGGTTATCTTAAAGTAATCCTCAAGGAACGCAAGCAATATATTTTGAGTTACAGCTACTTGTATCTTTTCTTCCTCACAAAGCAGTACTTTAGGACTTAATTTCTGTAATGCTTAGAGTCCACTTTTTATTCTCTAGTTAAAAGAATAATATTTTTAGTATTTTTGTGTGTGTGTGTGACTATTTCAGAATGGTATGGATCAAATGCCATGGAGAGCTAGCAAATCATAATTCAGTCTCATACCTTTTACCTCAAGTTCGTAGCAGGCTATTTAAAATAAATTGAGAAACTTTATAGACAGAAACAAGAAAATCATCGACTGTAGAAATTTTTTCATTTATTAAATTGTAATCTCCCGAAATAGTTTTCAGAGAAGGCATAATATGTTAGAATGTATATTTCGGATTAGTAACATCTATAGGTAAAGTATAATGTCAAGTATACCACATAGTCCTCTCCAAGTCTATGAATGGAGCAGAGTCTGTAGATCAAGAATTATGAATCAGATGACTAATTTTTATATAATAGAGACTTGGTTTTCTTATACCCCCAATGCTCACATGAATTGTTAAGTTTTAAGGGATTCTCATGGAAAGGGTGATCCGGGGCTTAGGGAGTCACTTGGAGAATATTTTAATCAAGAGATGTAAAAAATGAGGTACCACGAACTGTTGCAGTTGGAACTGAGAATCCTCTGGGGTGTTCTTGCATCTTGGAAAAAGCATTACCTTCAAGTTATGCCAAATATTTGCATTATGGTTATGATATCATAACTGCTTCATGGTATGCATTAAAATACTGTTCCTTTGTAGCTTCAGAAGGTATTTTTAAATATCAGAATAATAGAAAAATGTCTAAATAGTTTGAGTTTTCGATAGACAACAAAAAATCTTTGAAATAGGCCGGCCTTTCTGTTGGAAGTTTAGGTCCTTTAAATGATCTCTTCCTATTACTCAAGGACTTATTTTGGTGGTTTGCATAAAGCAGCCCCCTGAACTTAGAAAAGAATCCCACCGAGCTCCGTATTCAGCCTCTAGGAATGAAATAACTGACTTCTGATTGGTTTCTTTAGAGTAAAGGTGCTAGCGCTGGACGAGAATGGACCGAACAGGAGACGCTTCTGCTGCTGGAGGTGAGCGCATTGATGGTGGAGTCCCTTTGTCCACACATGAGATGGGGGCCGAGTGTCTGTGACTGGCATTTTAAATATGCCTTTGGAATTTATCCTGAAAATTTTTGATCCATGTAATGAATTTTAATAAGAATTTTCTTGGGTCGTTATTTAAATATCACGCTAGAGGTGACATGCTGTTTGTCAGTAGCGGGGACCAAGCCTGGGTATGTGTTATTTTGGCCCAGGATGGTCTTCGTTTGTTTTAAATCCGTTGCCAACATTAAATATTGGAGCTTTACCAAAGTAGTTTAGATGTCTAAGTTTTCCTTAAAAATTGGAAGATCTGGCAATTCTGGGAACTCATTCCCCACATAGCAGTAATTGGCTGACCTTGAATAGTAGATGTTCTTTTGAAGTAGAGCATTTCTTCAGTTCCAGTTTTTCTTAGCTTAGCCCCCTGTTCACTGTAGATTAGTTTCTGAGTCCTCGTATACATTTGAATGTCCAACCTCCATATTTCCAAGAAGGAGTCCCGAGATTAGCTGAAAATATCTGACACTGAAAAACACTTATCTTCCATTGAAAGCACGATTGTTTATGAAAGCAGAAGACTGGTAAACCAGTGATAAGATATCTCTGTCAGCTAGTTTGAGTGCTTATTTGGATTTCTTTTTATCTTTGGAGATTCTTACAAATTCTTGGACAGGTAGACTTTAGCAATTATTTCTTTTCCGAAGGGTAGGAAATAGAGAACATTGAGTTCCATCTCTATCGATTATTTCTGAAGAGGGACCATTTGTCTTTAGTTACAGAACAGCAGTCGTTTGGGTAAGATAAAGACTACATGACACTACTTAGTATTCGTGGTTAGAATATGCCTGTGGGAGCTAAATTAGAACCGAATGAGGAAGCTTATTTTTAACTCCGCTAGGAATACTGTTCCCTAAAAGGAATAGAAAATCTGACTAGAGGTAGATTAAACCAAAAGGACATCGGTTTTTTTGTTCAGTTGGATTTCTTCGGATTGGCAATTTCAATATTTTTTCCACTACTCGGTTATATCAGCATGTCCCTAGGTTTTCAGTCGTTTAGTTCCATTCTCTTAGCTGTCCATGTTCTGGGTTATCTTCTGGTCACAGGAAGGCCTGTTAGTTCCAGGCTTCTCAACCTCATTCAACACTAGAAGAATGCTGGGAAAGGCATTTCTGGAGACTTTTCTTCTTGGGCTCTTGGAAGGAAAAGCCCCCCATCAGTTTTTCTCTTCTATCTCATTGATCAAAATGGGTCTCGCAACGATGTCGTACTGCATGCAGGGCTGGGAAAAGATTTACCTGCCTTTCTAGTTTCAGTGGAGGGGTCATCCTGGAAGAAGTTGATGACTGCTGCTGGTAACTTACTGACAGCATCTGCACTATTTATAACTATTTATAACGATAACATTGGAGTAGTGAGTTTATGGAGTAAGAGATTCCTTTTCACTGGAGCATTCCATCTCATCCAGACTCGTATATCGTGTGGAAAATATGCAAATCAGACATCAACTAGAAGATTAGAGCTGGTCAGCAGTTCTCAAACTTTTTGGTCTCCTGATGCACTTATACTCTCAAAAATTATATGGAGGGCTCCAAAGAGTTTTCATTTATGTGTTTGTCAGTATTTCTTGTATTAAAAATTAAAACAAAGCTATTTAATTGATTTAAAAAGAAAAAACCCATTTTTATGAAAAATAGCTTTTGAAAAAAGATTAGTGCAAGTGTGCATTATACATTTTGGCAAATCTATGATGTTTGACTTAATAGAATAAAACTGAATTTTCATATTTGCTTTTCCATAAAATATGTTGTTCTACCTTGAAATACATTAAAAGCTGAATATGTTGTTGGAAACAGCAAGAGTATCTTAGTGGCCTTTGCAGATAATTACAGATATTCTCTGATACTATAATAAAACATGACCCCTCGTAGTTTCTTAAAGGTTATTTAAAGGAATCCGTTGGTCTCTCTTGCACTTGATCTTTTATCCACGTGTGATTGCGCAACATCTTGTATTGCTAAGTTAGAAAATATTAGTTTACTGAATTGCGCAGATCTTCTGATTATTGGTACAGTTCCTTATACGATATTTTTAAAATCTCTTGATAATATTACTACCAGTCTCGTCTCATGAGAGAGTATCTTTTAAGTAATAAGACAGGCTTTTATGGCAGTTATATATTTCTCAGAATTCTAATTTTCCTTTAATCGTCAGCAACAAAACTACCAGTTTTCCTTGAAGTGACATTTTTTGAGAATCCTTGATTGAGATACCTGTGTCTATGAAACCATGGTATTCGATGAAAATAATGGCTAGTTGAGCTTGAAACTCAAATGATCCTACAAATGCTTTTCCTTTAGACAGCCATCATGCTTTGACGGTTGATACTTAGTTCTCTTTGGTGCCATTTCATTGCACCAGATATTAAAAACATAGGGACTCATGTTTAGATTCAACAAAATTAATAGTTTTTACTATTTTATTAAGGAACCGTTTAAGTAAAGTTGGCTTATTTTGTTTTTGCCAGCATGTGGCAGTGAAGAAAAAGTGACTCCTAAGACATTCTGATGCCACTGCCTTGATTCGCAATAAGGGGCCAGTGGTTCACGCACCGTTGCTTTCACAATGTCAGAATAATGAAAAAGGCTAAAAGTCCCAGTACTGATATGAACGGTTTGGATCTCTCAGTCCCCCTGAGAGACTCTGGCGCCCCATGGGTGTCCGGACCACGCTCTGAGATACACTGGGACTGGGGATGTTTCGCGGTTCTGTATTGCTTTAACTTGGTTTTTTGAGTTGTTCCAACAGTTGTGGTTCCTTAAGTTTTAGTGATGTATTAACTCTTTTTTACACTTCTCTTCTACTTGTTCTCTCTTCTCATTCTTCCTCCCTTCCTTCCTCTCTCTCAAAATTCAAAACAATTTCTTCTTTGTGAGTCTTTCCTATTATTTTAATTTATTCTCATCAGCCCATCAAGTATCAGAGATGTACAGAGAGCTTCTTTTCTGAGCTGCTTTTTATTTGAGGACTGTTTTGTCTAGTCATATCTGCCATGGATGTTCTTTTAAAAGTTCTCAGTATTCGTGAGGGAATGTAATATGCTTTTGTATTGCTGTTTTAGAATCTTGGGGTTCTGGGGAGAAATTTTGTTGTGCAGTGCCAGCTGGAACAACAGTCTCGCATCAGTTCTTATTCTTGCTGGCATGATGCTCAGGATTTTCTCCTCTACATCTGAGATGAGTGGATAGTAAATACAGAGTGAGGTCATAGTGGCTGGGCTTTTGTTTACCCTGGACAGAGCCAAGAAAGCCACAGCATCTTTACACAATAGCGCATTTTCTGTCCTGCAGGTGGAACCTGTCCAGTGGTTGATTTCTCTTTTAAACATGTAGTTGAATCAGCAGGTGGTGTCCACGCTTACACAAAGAGGAATAAAAGGCTTCCCAGCAGCACCGTTTACCGCTAACACCTTCTGTTTACGTAGTTTATTTATCAGTAATTAATGGCTTAACGTGAAGTAAGATGAAAAGTTTTAATGAATTTATAACTAAAAACATAGCCAGTTTCTCTCTAATAAATAGATAAATCTGGAATAGCTCATTAAGGTTTATTTCCAAAAATAACACACCATTTTATTAGATATGTATACCACAGGCAGCATCCCAGATATTTTGAATTCTTCTAGACACCGTCCACTTTTGTTTTTAAAAGACCTTTTTTGGATGTGGTCTCTTATCAAAGCACATTCTCATGGAATGCTGCAGGTTATCACACACTACAGGTCAGCAAATAGGTCTCTGGAGCAGGGATTTTCAGGCATGCTACTATTGACCTGTGGGACCCATAGTTTTTTGTGTGTGGACTCTTATGTGCATTGTAGTAGGTTTAATAGCATCTGTGGCCTCTACTCTATAGATACCAGTAGCACCTCCCCAGTTTTGTTAACCAAAAATGTCTCCAGACATTGCCAAATGTCCCCAGGGCAGCAGAATTGCCCCTGGTGAGAATCATGGCTCTAAAGAGAATGGGGCATGAGTAGCGGCTTTGATAAGCTACTGAATAGATTTCTTTTTACCCAGTTAATTCTTGATTTTTCTTAGCACCATGGTATATGTTTCTGGTTTCCCTATCCCTTGCTCTCTTGGAGATTACTTTTACTTTATTTGTGTGAGTTTTTCAGCATTTTCTATGAAAAATTATAAGTTCTAAAACTAGAAACTTATGCACTTTATAAATTTTAGTATCAGTTTCTTAATTTCTACCAAAAAGCTTGGAGTTTGAATAGGATTGTGTGGGTGCTAGTTCAATTTGGAGAGAATTGACATCTTAACAGTAGCGTCTTCTAATGAATGAACATGGTGCATCTCTTTACTTATTTAGGTCTTTCACTTCTCAAGAGCATGTTTTGTTTTCTCCAGTGTGTTGATCGTACATGGTCTTTATTTTTATTCCTAAGTATTTCGTTTTTGTGCTATTTAAATATTTTTATTTTCCCCAACTTAAAATTTGTTATTGCTGGTATATATAGTAATAAAATTGACTTTTTTTGTTCCCTTCCCTTCTATCCTGTGACCTTGCAAAACTTTTGTTTTAGTACCTTTTTGGTAGATTCCTTAGGATTTTCTGTATAAACATTCGTGTGTATTAATAAAAGACAGTTCTTCCCTTACAAGGTGCATACCTTTAATTTATTTTCTTGCCTGAGCAATAATTTAATATAATAAGGAAAACAATCAGCTCTGCTTATTTTCTTATGTCGAATACGATCATTTTCATTATTTTTTTAAGAAACCCATCAAAGAACAGTTATAGGCTTCCGATGTCATTGCATATTATTTTCTTGTTATCTGACATTAAAGCTTCTGTTTTTTTCTGTCGTAGGCCCTAGAGATGTACAAGGATGATTGGAACAAAGTGTCAGAACACGTTGGAAGTCGCACTCAGGATGAATGCATCCTCCACTTTTTGAGGCTTCCCATCGAGGACCCATACCTTGAGAATTCAGATGCTTCCCTTGGGCCCCTGGCCTACCAGCCTGTCCCCTTTAGTCAGTCAGGAAACCCAGTCATGAGCACCGTTGCCTTTTTGGCATCTGTGGTGGACCCTCGTGTGGCATCTGCTGCGGCAAAAGCAGCTTTGGGTAGGACTCTCCTAAGCCATCTCGCTATCTCAATTTCAGATAATGGTTTAATCCTTTCCTTTGTGTTAATGTTATTGCATATTTAAATGTTATCAACTGTTACATTCATTTCAGTTATTTAAATAAAAAATCAGATATAGCCCCTTAAAGATACTATGTTATATTTAAAAGTGTTAAAACATTTTAAACTGAAGCTCCTAAAATGTAATAGTTTTAAAATTAAGAGCATTTTTAAGAATTGGAGGGGCAAAACAGTTTTTATGATATATTTTGTGATTCATTTGAAATCTGATAGAACAGGCAAAAGAAGTCATTTAACATTCTCGGATTATATATCTGATTATAATTAGAACTTTATCATACCACAAAACTCGTTCTTGGCTCTCTGGTCGTTTTATTCTTTATTATCAGTCTCACCAAGCAGAGTTAGATAAAATATGGGCAGTAGTTTTGATCGTTACTGATAGAAATTTAAAAATCTCTTTTATTTATATATGAGATACTGTGACATGTAAGGTGAAGATGTAGTCATAGAATTTCATCACTACACACGATCACCTCGTCTGGCCCTGTTGTTTCGCTGGGATAAAGAGGACTGCGTCCCCTGAAAGGTCACGACGTGCAGGACCCTAAGGCTGTGTTGAATTCACTCGTGGTTTAAATGGAAGCGACATTTGTGTAAAACCAGGCCACTGTTCCATTTCTGTGCTTGAACAGAGGAGTTTTCTCGGGTCCGGGAGGAGGTGCCACTGGAATTGGTTGAGGCTCACGTCAAGAAGGTGCAAGAAGCAGCTCGAGCCTCTGGGAAAGTGGACCCCACCTTCGGCCTGGAGAGCAGCTGCATTGCAGGCACGGGGCCTGACGAGCCAGAAAAGCTTGGTGAGTCGCTACTGCACCCAGGGACGATGGTAATCGGAATGTGTTCTGTGAGCTTGCCGACGGGGTTTGCTTGCGCCAGTGGTGAATAGAGTGATTGGTATAAACTTGGCTCTTTAGATTAATTAGTATGTGATTTTTTTCTCTTATCTCTTTCTTTTGTGGTAGCTAGAACTAAAATAATTGCCTCATAACTGTTAATAATAATCACAGTTGTGAAGTATCTGGTGCCAGTTTTTAGATCTAGGTTTTAAGCCTATAGATATCAGAATGCCGAAAGGACATTAGTTGTTAATTTAATTTATTTGTTGCTGGGTAGGTTTAAGATCATTGTTTTTTATTATTTTTAAATTGAGGTAAAATTCATGTAACAAAATTCTCTGTTTTAACCACTGAAAGGTATATAATCTATGTACAGTGGCTTCTAATACATTCTCAGTGTCGGCCATCACTTTAATTCCAGAACATTTTCATCACCCCAAAGTTAGTTCCGTACCAAGTAAGCAGTCACTCGTCATTCCTTCCTCTCTTCAGCCCTGATAGCCTCCAGTCTGCTTTCTCTCTGTGGATTTGCCTGATCTGGACATTTTATAAAGAAGTCATACAATATGTGGATTTCTGCATCTGACTTCTTTCACTTAGCATAATGTTTTCAAAGTTCAACAAAGTCCATGTTGCATAAATCAGTACTTCGTTCATTTTTATGCTGAATAATATTCTTTGAGTGGATATACCACATTTTCCTTATTTTGCATCTGACTTCTTTCACTTAGCATGTTTTCAAAGTTCAACAATATTGTTTTTTAATGAATGAACATAGGATGTCATTCCATGATTTAGGTTGTCTTTAATTTCTTTTAAGCAATTTTTCCTGTGTATTGATTTATATATATTTTTTTGGATGCTATCTATTGTAAATGAAAGTGCTTTCCTGATCCTAGGGGAAAAACATTTAGTTTTTCATCATTAAATATGATGTTAGCTGCTGGATTCTCCTAGATTCCTTTTATCAGATTTAGGAAGTTCCCTGCTATTTCCAGTTTGTCGAGTGTATTTACTGTTAAATAGTGTTGGCTTTCATCACCTGCTTTTTGTGCATCAATCGCGATGATTGTGTGGTATTTTTACTTTATTCCCTGAATGTGTTGTATTATATTAATTGATTCTTGCCTGTTGAACAACCTTTGTGTTTTCTGAGATAAATCCCACTTGATCACTGTGAATAATTCACTTAATATTTCATTGGATTAGGTTAGGATTTTTGTATCTATATTTATAAGGGGTATTAGTACTTTCCTCTGCTTGTGATATCTTTGGTTTTGGTATCAGGGTACTACCTCAAAGAATGAATTAGGAATTATTGTTTTTTTGGAAGAGTTTGAAAAATAATGATGTTCATTCTGTTTTTTAAATGCTCGATACAATTCGCTTATGAAGCCATCAAGTCCTGGGCCTTTTTGTGGTGGTGTTGATGTGTTTTGATTATTGTTCAGTCTGTTTTCTTGTTATAAGTTTACTTTAGATTTTCTATTTTTTTGAGTCAGTTTTAGTAATTTGTGACTTTCTAGAAATTTGTCCTTTTCATATAGATTATCTAATTTGGCCACGCACACACAAAATCATAATAACCAAAAATAGAAACAACTCAGATGTCCATCAGCTGATGAACGGGTAGGCAGAATGTTGTATACAGTGGAGTATTATGCAACCATAAAATTGAATGAAGTATAGACATATGCTTCATGCATGAACCTTGAAAACATGATAAGTGATAGAAGACAGCAAAAAGAGACAGTATATATGTACTTCCAATGATATGAACTTGTCCTGGATGGACAAACTCCGTAGAGCTTGAGAGTAGACCACGGTTGCGTAGGGCTGGAATGGACAGGGGTAAGTAAAGAGAGTGACAGCTAAATGGCTTTTTGAGGTGATGAAATGTTTTAAAATTTACTGTGGTGATGGTTGCATATAAATGGGAATATAATAAAATATATCGAATTATACTTTTAATGGGTTGATCATATGGTATGTGAATTATCTCAGTAAAGCTATTTTTAAAAAGTTCATTGTTCTTTTACATTCTCTTTTATATTCGTGAGGTTGGCGGTAATGTCCCCATTTTCATTCCTGATTTTAATAATTTAGTCCACGCTTTTTTTTCTTTTACTAGTTAAGATAAAGGCCTTATCAGTTTTGTTTATCTTTTCAAAGAACCAACTTTTGATTTCATTGATTCTCTCTATTATTTTCCTTTTTTCTATTTTATCTCAGATATTTATTATCTTCTTTTGCTTTCGGATAAGTTTGCTCTTTTAATAGTTTGTTAAGCTGGAAGATGGGATATTGATTTGCAGTCTTCTTTATTAATGTAGACTTTTATAGCTATATAAATTTCCCTCTCAACACTCCTTTTCCTGCATTCCATAAATTTTGATATACTTTATTTTTGTTTTTGTTATTCTCTAAGTATTTTGTTATTTCCTCTATGACTTCTTCTTTGACTCATTGGTCGTTTAAGAGTATGTTTAATTTATATTTGTGAATTTATTACATTTCTGTTAAAACTGATTTCTAATGTTATTCCATTCAGAGAAGATAATTTCTGTGATTTCTATTTTTTTTTGAAATCTATTGAGACGTTGTTTTACCTGGCAAATATTCTTTTTATATTCTGTCGTCGAATGGCATCTTCTGTGTATGTTTGTTATGGCTGTTGTTCAAGTCGTCTGCTTATCTGTTTTCTAGTTCTGTCCTTCACTGAAAGTGATACCTTGAAATCTCCAGCTATTATTGTCTGTTTCTTCCTTCAGTTCTCTCTGGTTTTGCTTCATGCATTTTGAGGCTCTGTTGTTAGGTACATACATATTTATAATCGTTACATGTTTTTGATGGATTGACTCTTACCATTATATAATGTCCTTTCTCTTTTGTAACATTTTTTTGTCTTAAAGTCTGTTTAATCTTATATTGGCATACCGTTTCACCTCTGTTTTGATCATTGTGTTTGCATGGAATGTTTTTTTCCATTAATTTACTTTCAGTGTCTTCGTATCTAAACTGGGTCTTTTGTAGACACTTTGTTGTTTGTTGGGTTTTAGGATTTTGCACACATAGGTTCTACCTTTGGTTCTGCCCTGTATAGCCACAGAACTTAAAAGCCATTTACCCTCGCCAGCTCTGAGTTCTCTTACCTGTAACGTGAAAGAAATGGCTGGATGCCCTATATGATGTATTGCTGAGCTGTGCCAGTCTGTGATACTGGACTGACGATATTTTTGCTATTAAGGACATTTAATTATCAATTTTTGTTTAATCAGTCTTGAAGAGGAATAAAATTTAAATATAAATTTATGTGTTTTATGTTTATAAATTTATATTAACATAAATATGGTTTATGAGTAGCCTCATAAACAATACCTGGCTTCTCAAATGGGAAATACTATATAAGAGGTTTATTTACACACCAGGTAAATGTATTCTTTTATATAGTTATCAGTAGTGTATTCTCAATGCTTTTTACATGGCGCATCGTTTTCTTTCCTTTCCATTTATTATGAAACAATTTGACGAGTAACTCAAGCTGAAGATTTAGTGCCGTTTTGCCTGCTTAGTTCCGTCTTTGTCTCAGTTGTATGCAGTTTATATAGCATGTGCTTCAGCTGCAATAATTTTTTTCCCTTTCATTTATTATAGAATAAAGATAATATAAAGTAAAAAATTTTAATTGCCAGACAGTACTCCACACATTATATGATCTGAGCCCTTGCTTCTCTGTTCTAGATGATCTGAGTAGATATCTGAATTCTCTTGAAGCCTAAAATCTTAAGGTTTCCAGGGATTTGCTTAGGGCCTACACCTGTTCTTTCTGCCTTCTTAAAAATGTCAATCTTGCAGTCTCACTTTGGAGATATGAAAATCTCAGAATAAATTATTGACCTAACTGTTCTTAACGTTGGTTACTTAATCTAGCATACCGAGCCTTTTAATTAAAAATAAGAGTATTCACAGTATTTCTTAGTTTGAAAATCACTCTTTTCCTCTGAGATGGAGACTGAAATTAGCAAGCCCAGCCACATCTCTGTCACTCTTTGTTGACTCTGCACTACAAGGCAGTGCCCAGCATGGGCAGGGGACCTGGGCCTGTTGAATGCCTGGGAAAAGTCTTACTTTCCTCAACTTTTTGTGTGCCTTTGGTTCGTTTGTAGGGTCTTTTGGTTCCCTGTGGTCGTGGAATTAAATAGGGTTGGCAAAGTTTTCTTATTTAATTCAAAGAAGTTTCTATAGTTTGTAGAATCAGGGACATGTTTTCACATGTAAATCTGTTTTAAATTTTTTGGTAGGTGATACTACAGAGCAAATTTAACCATTTCTAATTTAGTGGGATTTAAAACAATGAGGACAAAAAGATATCTAGCACCCTTAATTCTTGTGGGGCTAGATTCTCCTGATTGAAAGTGAATGTATGGTTTCTGCAGTGTGCAAAGCTTGGATCAGACCGCTGCAGGAAGGACTGGAGACTGCACGAGGTGATCCTTTGAGAGCCATAAGTAGTAAAATTGATTCATAGTATCTGAAAGTAGCCTGTCAGGTAACCTCCCGGAGGCCCAACATGTACTCAGTAGTTGTTGCAAAGGAATTTGTGTCCTTTTCCCATCTAATTAAGAGCTAAGGAAAATGCCAGCATAATGTGAATATTTCCAGATGAGTTGTAAACCGCATTCTAGAGCTAATGATGGCCTGTGAAAAGTTACTGTGATTTATGTTGATCTGTGACTAATAGAATTAGGAAGTAGCAAATGGAACTTCCTGTGGGATTGGCTCAGCAGAGTTGTGGTGGGAAGTCAGCAGTGTGCCCGCCGTCTTTCTGAACCACATTCTAAGCAGGGAGTGCAGAGAAAGGACATATTAAATTTACATTTCCACTTATACTTTATATAATAAAACAGTGCCTTATTACATAGAACAATGATCTGAAGTAGAATGATGTACGATTTTTCTTATCAAGAGAATATTGTACTTGGATAGTAGATTGATCATACTTTTTATTATGACGCTTAATTTACTATGTTACACCTGTTAAATACTAACAATGGTGAAATAATAATATAAGAAAAATAAATGTTTCCTTGTGAAATAGAAGACTTGGGATTTCTCATTAACCTATCTAACTTTTCATCGTGGGTTTGGATTGGAGGGAGTATTTGGTGAAATAAAAGTGAGGGTAGATGAACACTAGGATTGAAATACCTTATTTTCATTTATTAGGCGATTTCTCATAGGAATTATTAGGAAATGAGTGTTAGCGTATCAAAAGGGGCATCTTCAGTCACTCCCCTTTAACTCTAATCATTCATCAGTATCTGCTGATTTCTCTAAACTTGTATGGTTTTTTGTTTTTGTTTGGCCAGAGACCATTCTATGAATAGAAAAAGTAGTATTGATATTTGAGACCTTTTGTACTTAACTAAAACTGTTACTAGGTTTTATTTGCCCTGGGTTTATAGGAAAGGTGGGAGGAGTGAAGACAGATATGAAAAGAATTTTTAAATATTTTTCAGAAGTCATTGGAAACCAACACTTCTGAGTACTCATATTTGTCACACGCTATGTACGGGTTTTCTGATTGGTCATTTGAATTTCCTTTCAGGAGAATCCTTCAGAAGAAGTGGCGTTACATTTATAGTCAAAGGAAGGAGGTTAGGTGTTGTCAGGTTACATAGGCTTGTGAGAATATGGGCTAAATTTTGAACATAAATCTCTCTGACCCCAAAGCTCAACCTCTTTTCACCATAGCACCTGTCAGAAGTACAATATGTAGGAATGCCTGCGTATTTTTCACTCACTGAACAAGGACCATCGAAGGCCTCATAGCTCCATAGTACTGTACTGCCTTGTAGGCTCTGGAAACTGCAATAGAAAAAGACCCAGGCCCTTCCGAAAACCTAGCCTCTACATGAGGAAACAGACAAATGTACCAGAGGGAGCGGCTGTGGATGATTCATTTATATAAGATTAGGTGCTGAGAAACCCACAGCAGTCAGCGTGATTCATACACTAGAGTATGAGCCTATAACATAAGCGTTCTTGGGTAGGAGGTCAGTCTTAAACTTGATTTCCTTTCTCCTTGTAACTCATAGGGATAAATAGGGCTGTAGATATGTTACGTCATCTCATGTGTTCTCGGCGCTAGGGCACTGCTGAACAAAGCAGACCAAAATTCCTGCCTTCATGGACTTTATATTTGAGAGGTGGAAGATGCATGAGAATCTAGTATATAAAACTTAGAATGTGTAAGTTAAATGTGTAGAAAGAGTACGCTGGCTGATAAGTGGAATGGTGAAAACAAAGCAGGGACTGGGTAGCGGGTGAGAGTGAAGTGTGGGGAATGGCAGTTTCACATGGGCAGGGAATGTTTCGCCAAGAAAACATTTGAGCAAAGAAGTAAACAGGGTGAGGAAGGGAGCCGTGTGGACGTCTAACTCAGTGCTCTGGGCATTGGGAGCAGCCAGTGTACAGGCCCCTGGACAGGAGCTGCCCGGCGTAGCTGAGGAACAGCGAGGGAAGTCGCGGACGGGTAGCTGGATTGCAGGATGGGCAAGGTCATGGGCGATGATGCGGGCCCTTGCAGGCCCTGGCAGAGTTGCAGTGTTTACTCTGGGTGAGACGGAGTAAGTGGAAGGGTTTGAACACAAGAGCGTCAGCGTCTGACATATGTTATTAAAGTTTCATTCTAAATATTAGGTTGAGAATAAACCCCATTTAGGAATTGTTAAATTGATTTATTTTCCAAATAACTTATCTGATATATTTGATTATCAAAGATGACTTTTTAGCTAAGGCTTTTATTTTAAAGAGCTTTATTAAATTTTTCTTTACTTGACTTGTAGACTAAACAGAATAACCTTTCTGATAACCTGTTTGCTTCTGGCCAAACATACTGAATTGTGGATAAGATTAGCACAGCGAAATCTCTTATGCCTACCAGTTAGGTTCAACTTTGCCATTTTTATCTACCTAGCAATCTAAATAAATGATTTTATTTTTGGTGAATTATTTGCAAGTAAGTTGCAGATGTCATGATTCTTTGCATCCTAAATAAGCCAGCATGCATCTCCTAAGAATAAGGACATTTTCCTACATGACTGTCAAAATACAATGAATCTTAGCACCTTTTTCAGTCATCAGCGCCCCTCAGAGTTGAAATGTGCATGCATATTCACGGGCCTATCAGGAGTCTGTCAAAGACTTATTATTGATTGTAACCCCTATTTATATTTCCTGTCCTCAAGTATTGATTTTATTTAGTTAATCATCTATTTATTGCTACTGAATGGATTTACTGTCTTGATTCTGGTTTAGAGAAATTTGAGAGATTAAGTTAATTGGTGCTTTTTTTTTATCAACGGGCAGATCGTCATGGATTGTCCACTAGTTACCAAATACCCTGTGGAATGCAGCGCCCCAGAGTGTGTCTTGAGGCATTTGTCACATAGCTCTGTGTAGAGAAACCCAGCTAATCATTCCTAGTTTTCAAGAAGATTAAGAGCTCGTCTCTAATTCATCAGGAGATTAAGAGCATCCTGACAATAATGATGTTGAAAAGGTCACTTTCTAAGAACATAAAGTCCAGAAGTGATAGTTACAGTTCTTGCTTCAGTTACTATTCCTAGCGGATAAAACTGCCTCATTCTTCTCACCGTGAGGATTTTCATAACTTTCATAACATTTTTTAAATAAGGCGCTTAACTTCTAACACCATGTGTGAAAAGCCAGGCTAGTGAATCTGAGAGAACAGTGGAGCAGTATTCATTCTTCAGATGTACGTCATGCGGAATGGCTTCTCTCTTCTCTTTGTCACTGTGGTATTTGAAGGGCTCTTTCAGACCTGTTTCAAGAGGCATTGAAATATAAATTCAAACTTCCGAGCAGCTCATAATGGACACTTAACCTCTAGAGACCAGCTAATACTGGGTAGGCGTTAAGTGACTTGCCTAAGGACTCAATATTTATTAGGTGGTAGGATGTGTATTTTCAGGAAGAAATTGGCTTTCATTACATAATATAATTTTCTGCCTTTTGGGTGACTGTTTTATCCAATCAGGCGTTTTGGTTACTTTATATAGATCTCTTGCTGTGGGCAGTTATATACAGGTAATACCCTCTAATAAGGGCTACGTTGTGATGAGTGACAACATACACGGGAAAATAATTCAGTGTTGGAGGATTGTGGCTAGAGAGAAACAGTGTTAATAGCTCAAGGATGACTGTACATAGGAAGTGCTGTAAGAATTAACACAAGGGGACGTGTAGTTTTAGACCAAGGAGGACTTTATAAAGAAAGTAGGATTCGAGCTGGATGTTGAGAAAGAGGTTTAGAAGGTCACTGGATTGGAGCGAGTTTGTGATTCTGTAGAACCGTGTGAATGAACAGAGGTGCAGAGATGGGAACGGAAGGTCGTTCAGAAGGTGGGAAGTAAACCAATTTGGCCACAATACAAAGTTCGAGTAAATATGTGGAAAGAGCTCAGCCTACAAAGGCAGGTCGGAGCGAGGCTAGAGCATTTGGCAAGGCTCACGAGCTTGGTGGCCTGCACAGGGCCGGCTTCGTGGAATGCTCGAGCTTCCCCGGAACGACGCCAGACTGCCAGGTTCCTGCCGCGGGCCTCGTCCTGTGCTTCCCCGAGAAGACGTAAATCACTGGACGAGCAGATCTCAAACTTCTTGGTCAGGACTGTTTTGACTCTTTAAAAATACCGAGGAGAACCCCAAATGCTTCCATTTATTGAGATTATATGTTAATGTTTACTGTATTAGAAATTAAAACAAAATTTTAAAACGCCATACAGGTACACATTCCTGTAGCTGACTTCATCGTGCAGCCTTGGGAAAGCCACGTTCTGCACTTGTGCAAGATGAGAGTGAAAAAGCAGATGACATCTCAGTGTTGCTGTGAAAACTGTTTTGACCTTGGGGACCATCCCCCCACACCCCAGGGTACCTAGACCACACTTTGTGAATCACTGAATTAAACAAACACCCTGTCCTGGGAGGACACTCAGTTTTGGGGGAGATATTATAAAAAAAGGAATACAGCCATGAAGAGAGGCACACATGGAAGAAACACAGGCTTGGGTTGGTTAGGGAAGGCTTCGCAAAGGAGGGTGACCTTTCAAACAATAAGGAAAAAGGAAAAAAGAATGAACGCAGGTGGCATAGTCTGGAAGTAATACCAAGAAGTCTGGAGAGCAGGTACTGTGGCCAGGTGCAGCCATGTAGCTGTGTGTTTGGCTGATTTTGAAGGGCTTTTATGTGGTGAACACTGAGAGGCCATCAGAGAATAGACATAACACAGTCCAGTCTGTTTTTGAAAGTAACTACTTGCGGTTTACAGATGATGCACAGGAAATGGAGAAAGCCCCCACCAAATAATTGTCGTTCTTTCCAGGGAGCATTACTTAGTCATATCATACTTTATTAAAGGCAGATACTTCACAAGCATTTATTTGTCCTCAAAGCTAACCTTCCCAGCTCCCTCACCTCTTTGGGAAATGGTTTCTCAATCTCTCTTCATTTTGGTTTTGCTAACCATATTATTACTGGACTGAAAGGCACCTCATTGCAGAAGCCAGGAGAAAGGGGTGGTGCTGGTGAAGGAAAGTGTTCTGGACTGGTGGATGAGAGAAAGCAGGAGCTTAGCTCAGCTCTCTAAGACAGGTAAAAGACACGGATCTCTCTCAGATAAAAGTAGGTTTGGTAGCATGGGGCAGACAGGAGGGAGGAGGCACAGGACTGATCCGGGGCATCATTGTTGCATCTGTGGGAGGTGGAGCAAAGGACAGAGCAGAACCTGAGTGGGAATGCCATTTTGTTTCTGGTCTCTGAAGATACTTTTAGCATGGACGTTAGCTCTTTGACCTTCGGTTGAGGTTCATTCCAGTTTAGTAGGCATAGTAGTTATCTGTTGCTACATAACAAATTACTACAGAGTTAGTGGCACTAAACAAGATACAGCTATTACCTCATAACTTCTGTGAGCCAGAAGTCTGTGCACAGCCTAACCGCTGAGGCTCTCCCTGGCTGCAGTCAAAGTGGCAGCTGGGCTGCATTCTCGTTAGGAGGCTTGACTGTTAAAAAGAATCCATCTTGAAAATCACTCCTGTTTTCGGAATTCATTGACTTCCGGTTGTCAAACCGAAAGCCCCAGCTTCTTGCTGGTTGTCATCTGGACGATGCCCTCAGCTCCTAGGGGCCACCCACAGTTCTTTGCTATTTAGGCATCTCCTGCGTCGCAGCTTCTTCATCAAGCCAGCAAGGAGAGTGTAGAGCGAGTCTGCTCTTTACACAGGCTCTTACGTAAGCTAACATCCCATCACCTTGCTATGTTCTTTTGGTTAGAAGCAAGTCACAGATGCTGCTCACACTCAAGGGAAGGTGATTATACAAGGACACACAAACCATGAGGCAGGGATCGTGTGGGGCCACTCTGCCTAGAGCCTCACCCCGATGGTAGGCATTTGTGGGTTCTGACATGCCGCCTATTTGCCAGTATCCCCAGTTCCCAACATTAAAGTTGAGACCTTGACAGTCAGACATCTACTGAGAATCTTTATCCATAAGGAGGGCTGTCACATTAGCATGAATTTTCTATCACGGGGGTTAGCAAACTTTTCCTGTAAAGGGCCAGATAGTAAAACTTTTAGGCATCTGTGGACTAGATGGTCTCTGTCGCAACTACTCAGCTTTGCCTTTGTGTGAAAAAAGCAGCTGGGTGTACCACGTGACACATTAACATTTTAAGAGAATGGGACAAGGGCAGGTAATTTTATAAAACTCTCTGGCCCTTTACGGAAAAGTCGAAGGTCACACAGGAAAGGGAGTCACAGATGACATACCAGATTGGGAAGGGTCTTTAGCAGTCCAGGACAGAATGAGAGCCCTTTGTTGTCACTGAGGAAGCACCGAAGGCCATAGAAAGGGCTCCTGTTAATAGAGAGATGAGTCCGGGGTCCAGTCAGCGGGACTTTCTGATAATGTCAGGGATTGTCCTGGAGCACTTGCGGGGAGCCAGACAGTTGTAGCGTTTTCCATGAAACGGTTTGTTTACTCCTTAGCAGTATGCTTATGAAGGAGGTACTATATATTATTCTCCTTTTGTGGAAAGGCAGACTGAAACCCTTGTCAGCTAAGTAGCTTGCCCATAGTCACTTGAGCTAGTAAATTGTGGGGACAGGATTTGAACCCAGTTCAGTCTGGATTTTTTTTTTTTTTAGTGCAAGGACTAACATTTTGGTTCTTGGGCCAAATCCAGGTTACCACCTGTTTTTATTAAGCCCACAATAGAAGAATGATTTTGCATTTTTAAACGGTTGGAAAAAAATCAAAAGAATAATAATAGTTCATGACACATAAAAATTCTGTAACATTCAGATTTCAGTGTCCATATGTTTTATTCAAACACAGCCACACATTCATGATCAGACTGCTTTCGTGGCAGGTTTTGTGCTACTACGGCAGAGTTGAGTGCACTTGACCCGTGAACAGCGTGGGGGTTAGGGGCACCGACCCCTGAGCCGGCAAAAACTCATGTATAACTTAAGTTTGTCCACCACGTATTTGGATTCCCAGCCTTGGGTTGAAAATATAGTTGACCAACAGTTGCCCACATATCGGTGAACCCATACAGGTCCACCCGCGTTGTTCAAGGGTCAACTGTAATTGCAACTTAGACTGTAGAGCCTGCAAAACAGCAAATGGTTGTTATTTGACCCTTTACAGAGAAAGTTTACTAACAGCTGCTCTCCAGCATAACATCTTAATTGTAAATGAGGATGTTGATGTTTTCCTTGGCTCACCTGGTATTCCCCTCCTAGCTCAGTTACCTGGTCAGGTTTTTTATTTTCTCCTCTTTTTTGTCTTTGGCGCACGGCCCACAGTTTGTTATGTGCCTTCTTGTTTAAGTTGGGGATTTTATCTTATTCATTCTAAGTATCGTCTTTACTTAACTCTGCAGACATGGGTCCGACCACACACTGGAGGAAGGGATGCTCAAACTTCTAGTTGATCAGCACCAGCAAGATGACACGGTTACGTAGAGGTGGCATCCTCTTAAGGGTTTATAATTCAGACCGAAGGAAAGCCAGGCAGGGGGCAGTTTTTTCTTCTCTTTTTCTAAGAATATGTCTAATAGTTTAAATACATGTTTTGTGGAATAGAAACCACTTTACATACTCTTCCAAATGATACCTTGAGAGAAACAAGTTATAATTATACTTGGTAAACATCTTAAAAGTCTGAGCACTTGTCTCTCTTCCTAATATACTTATTTTGCGCCTTCTCTTTCTTTTCTTTATCTGTCACCCCAGAGATTTATCAATTTTATTAATCATTTTGAAGAACCAAGTTTTGGGTATATGGATTCTCTCTGTTGTACACTTTGTATTTGTTTTTATTGTTATTGTATATTTTTTGTATTTTGTTTTTATATTCCTTTGATTTACCCTTGTTTTTTTCTCTCTACCTTTTATATTGTTATTCTTTCTCTGCTTTCTTATAAAGGACATACCCAGCTCATAAACTTTGAGCCTTTTTTCTTTTCTAATGTAAGCCTAAGAAGGCTTTACATTTATTTCCTTCTAGGTGCTGTTTTTACTGATTCCCTCGATTACATTGCCAACTACTGAGAAATTTTATTTGTATATTTTAAACACCTAATTTCAGTGCATTGTGGCGAGAGAACTTGGTGAGAAAATGTCATTGACTTGAAATTTATAAAAACTTGCTTTATGACCTAATTCGTGATCAGTATTTAGTAAATGTTCCATGTGAGCTTGAAATTAATGTGTATGTATCCTATTTTTGGCGGGTGTAGAATTCTACACACGCACATTAGAAGCATCTTGCTGTGTTTCACGTGCTCTGTCTTAATTGAGAGAAATACCTTCGAATCCCCCACTGTGTTGTGCACTTTCATTTTCTCCCTGCCTTTTTGTCAGGTTTTGCTTTATATAGTTTGACATTTGTATTAGGTTCCTAAAAGTTTTAACAAATTAACAGTTTTCTAGTGAGTTAAACCTTTTCTTGATTATGTTGTTACTATTTCTAATAACGCTCTATTCTTAAGTGCTTATATTGACTAATAGTACCATGGACAGGCGACTGTTCCTTGGATTCATTTTTGCCTAGCGCATCTTTTTCCACGCTTCCATATTTTCCACCTTCCTTTCCTGTATGTGGATCATTTCTTTAGATATGTTTTACAGTTTTGTAAATTCTCTCTTCACCTTGTTTGCACTACTTTGATCTTTTGATTATTTTTTTAAATCTTTGGTCTCTTTAATAGTATCTTATTGATTACCGATGTTTGCGATTATCTTTTATTCATTTATATATCACATTCATGGCCGTTCTAGATTCAGGGCCTGAGAGTTCTCAGATTGGCACTGCTTGGGTTCTGAATCTGTTGGTTGATGTTTCTGCACGGTCTTAGTGGCTTCCTTTTGCCTTTTGTGAGCTCATTGGCTGGAATTGAAATTGGAAAAACTGCCTGCAGAGAATTCTGCTGCTTATATTCAGTTACCACTGGCTTGGGATCCCATTGACCACCCTTGTGGCTGGCTCTGTACAGGAATCCCAGATTCCTTTCCCTGCCCTGGACCTGACTAGTTCGTGGCTCAGCTTCCTCTTGGTGAATTGTTATAGGCACCTCTGTCTCGGTGACCCCACCCCTCCGCCTTGCCAGAGAAATGCTCAGATCCTGACCCTACTTTCATTCTCCTGTCTGACCTCTGATACGTTAGGCTTTTAGCATTTTTTGGAAGGTGATGATCCTTAAAAGCTCTTCTACCTTATGTGAGATTCACAATGTCCCAAAAAATGTCCCTTGGAGCTCTTAGTCTGCCTTAACGTTGGAGGCAAGATGATCTGATTCTGTCCTCAAGACAGAGAAAAAGGGTTTTCCTATTCAATAACTTTAACACTGTTAGTCAGTTTTCAACATATTTATTTAGATGTGTTTACATATTCTCACTGAGGATAAATACTATTATATACAAGAGGATATTTAAACTATAGGATATTTGAATGTTTTTATTTTAATTACATCAAACCCTCATTATGTTTGAAATATTTGTTTCTGTATAAAGTTCTAAAACCAAAACTATTTATCTGGTCGTGTTATGTTTTTGTCTTAAGCATCTCCATTAATTTCGTATCCGTGGGATACAGTAGTGACCTCGTCAGCGCTGCACTCAGGACTCTCCCTGACGTGACGTTGTTTCCCTCTCTCTGATTTCTCGTATCTGTCCTCCCCTTTCTCGTCATCACCAACGACTTATGTTTCCCCTGCACCTGGAGTCTTTTTGTCTCTTTTCCTTGAAATGCCCTTCTCTCTGTATGCACCACCACTGCCATGTGCACACACCCCCAGCTGTGTCTGCCTAGAAAATGCTTGCGCAGCCATTTACCCTTCCCTGACTGCCACCGCTGTGCCCTCTGCGCTTCCCACAGCATCTCATGTGTGCTGGTTTGTGTCCTCTCCAGCCAGAATAGATGCTCTTGAGTTTCAGTGAGTATCTAGCTCAGCATTGTTTCTCCAGTACCTGACTCGTCTGTTAAGTAATAACAAAATTGCTTTTGCCTTTTTTTACTTAAAAAATTTTGAACTTTTTATACATAGAGGAAAGTGAAACTCTTCTGTGCATTTTCACAAATTAAAACATCCATTTAAACAGCCCCCAGATCCAGAAACATCAACACCCGAGGCCCCCACTCCCAGACTGGCTTTCGGACTTGCATGGTTAACTGCTGCCTTGATTTCTAACACCTGTTTTTGAACTTTAACTCAATAGAATCATAAAGTATATGTTGTTTTTGTGTCAGACTTCTTGTGTGAGAGGCTTCCATATTACTGTGTGTGGTTGTATTTCAGATATTCTCATAGCTATATAATAGCTTTTATTATTTTTCCTTATGATATTACTTGTTCTTACTCTTTTGTTTGTAGAAGGAACTGAAGAGGAAAAAATGGAAACAGATACTGATGTTCAGCAGCCTGAAAAGGTAAAGTCTGTTTGAATTCTCCCACGACAGAAAAGCCACAGAGAGCATGCCTTTCATGGCATAATGGTTTGGGTTTGTTTTGAGCTTTTAGTCCCTCTCAGGGGACTATAAATAATTCTGTCAGCCAGTTAGACTTTGGTGGTTTTTAAAGGATAGTTCTCACAAAACATAACACAGGACGTTTTTCATTTATTCATTTGGTGAAGATTGATCCTCTCCCAACCTCTTTTGTATCTCTTTCAGTTGAGAATATGAATATAAGAGTTGTAGTTCTTGTGAATATTGAATTGTGGGGTTTAGGTCCTATACTTGTGCCAGAAGAGAATTATAGAATACCCAAGAATTTTGTAAAAGAGTTAACTGTCAGCAGAAAGATATTTAGAGAAGACTTACAGAGAAGGTGACATTTAATGTAGATTTTAAAGAGCAGGTAGAACTAGATTGAAATAGAGGATAGGGAGTCGAAGAGTCTAGCTAGCTGAGGAGGGGAGACACTAGCACCAGTGTGCCGAAAGCATCAAAGTGCCCAGTATGTTTGTGACCCCACGACCCCTGTCTCATATGCAGCCCCTTCAGGATCAGGAGTACATGATGAGCAGTCAGTCACTATTAAAGTGAATTGATAAAAGCAGGATTTAAGGTCTTAATTATATGCGGTGTTTTAAAATTGTATGTAGATAAGGATGATGAGGACGTAAAATTAATGACAATTCTTACAATGTTCTAAATACTATGCTTTGTATTTCATATTTATGAATTAATCTGAATTCCTCATCAAATCAGTGATAGTCTCTTCATCAATAGATTATACTACAAACTCGTCCAAGGTCACAGATTTCAAAATCAGCACATGATACCAAATGCTGACCAGAGGAATTAAAGTTTTTGGTACCCAGGGCGGGCTCACTGATGCTCTGGTGTGACTCTTTCTACAAACCATTAGCAAATGGCTGTGTTAAAGGGCTTCGTTAACTTTTTATCTCGGCAGCATTTCATCTGGCTTCTTGGCTGATAATGTGCATTTTAAATGCTCTTGGTCCTTTTGGACAACAGATCGATCATTTATTTATTAAGTAGTTTTCTATTTAACCAGTAAGTAAGAAATGAATTCCCTGACAATTCCTTTGAATGTTGTAACCCTGGCCTTCCAGCAGAGGAGCACAGAGGGCAGGGACTGTGTCCTTCGGGGTAGGTATAGTATCTTGAGAACTCTCAGGTGTTGAAGTAGTGGAAAGTACTTCTCTGAATTTATTAATTTCTAGCTTTTCTCTACAAGGCACTTTTGAATCTAGTCTACTTTTTGTCAAAAATCGTAGAACCTTTAGTTATTCTATGACACATCACTCGTAAAAGGGCATTTTTTGCTCACTCTCCGTCCTCTTTTGTACCCCTTTCAGGCAGAAAACAAAGGGGAGAACGAAGTGGATGAAAGCGATAAAGCACAAGATGGAGACAATGAAAAAACTAGCGAGAAGGAGCAGGATAGTGAAGTTAGTGAGGACGCCAAATCAGGTAATCTGAGGAGACTCTTTAGACTCTATCACGTAAAACTGTAAAGGCCACTGGAGAGACGTGGGCAGTTCAGTTGTGTAGAAATAATTCCTTATTTATTTTGCGTTGTTTCTTAAGGGAACGATGTGAGTTTTGTTTTGTAAGTTAGTGCCAGTGCCGGCGCCAGTAGTTGCCTTGTTTCCCTCGGTGTACGGACAGGTAAGTTGCTCTGTGCTACAGAAGTCGCCACACACACCTGCCATCGCATTTGCAGTGACAGGTGCTGGCGGGCCTCACCGCGCCTGTCTCATAGGGCTCGCGGCAGCGCTGTGTCCTGGGCTTCGGATTTCCTCCTGACCCTGGGGTTTCCCAGAGCACTTCATTGGGGGTCGAACAAACATGTCGATCTTAGGGCTTAGTCCCCCTGGATCTCCCTTTATATCCAAGGGAACTACACACACAGCTTAGAGAAGTGAAGGCAAGACAAAGCGTACTATTGAGAAAATCCGTCTCAGGCAGACTTACATGCGTGGAATGGTTCCGCAGAAATCTCAAAGATCTCTTTGTGACATCAGTCCTAGTTTGTCATGTGGCAGAGGTAAGAAAGAAGATGGTTTATTGAGATTGGGCACACTACCAATACAGCTTTCTGATTTTTTTCAGAGGAAAAGGAGACCGAAGAGAACAAGGAGCTCACTGATGTTTGTAAAGAAAGAGAGAGCGATATCGGGAAGAGGAAAGTAGAACATGAAATTTCTGAAGGAAATGTGGCCACGGCTGCTGCAGCTGCCCTGGCCTCCGCTGCGACCAAAGCCAAGGTTGGCTCCGACAGCCCTGTCGTGGCTCTTCCCGAAGCCGCGAATGAGCGTGCAGGTTTTACATTATGGGGAGCATTTAGTGTAAAGAGCCTTGCACTCAAAGGGAGCTGGCCGTTTGCTTGAATGGCACTTCTGGGTCATGAACAACCCCTTTGGAGGGGGTGGCAGAAGGTGGCTCCGGTCCCGAGGGGCAACTCCCTTTCCCCACAGGGACTGCATCGTTCCGCCTTGCAGGGACTGCAGAGATTGAAGGCGCCGTTTAAAGTCTGTTCACCTGCGGAACTTGTCTTGGACTGTTGTTCCACTTTCTGCCAGATTGAAATATTTGTGATTTTTAAGGCAGAAATCTGTTTCCTTGTATAAATACTTCACCCTGCTCTTACAGACTGAAAGGAGAGAGAGGGAACCTAAAATAGCTCTTTTCTTCTTGAATTTGCCAGCTTTTCTGGGGGTGGCTTTCTCTATTTATAACACAGTTTTGGCTTCACAGCATATTTAAGAAGAAAAGGGAATGTGATTTTCCCCGCTTTTTGTTAATTTTGCATTTTCAAGCATTCCAGACATGAATATGTGGTTTTAAAAAACCTTTTTACCGCTTCTCCATTTTACACTCAGAAGTAGTTTCCTTCCATCATAAGTGACCACGTTTCAAGCAGTAGTTACCAGAACGTGCCTGACCGTTTTATCTTGAGCTGTTCTTCATCGGTAAGGCGTTCTTTCAAGGTCTGTAAGACTCCAGACCACTGAGCTGCTGCAATCTTCTCCAAGCGTTCTTGGGTGGAGCATGATGTATAAGAGACTCCTGCCTGACTCAGCCAAACCCCAGGACCATTGTTTTGAGTGTCCACCCATCAGTTGCAGATGTGGACGGTGGGGAGGGGCATGTATGGGCCACGGTCCTGCGTAGTCATACTGGCCAATCTCTTCCAAAGATGATCCTGACTTTGTGGTCCTCGAGCACGATCCTAGGTAAACTCGTCCCTTCTGCCCCCACCCCTAGGAGTTTTGAGGTGCACCCTTGTCTGGGTGAGCACTGGTGTAGACACCAATTTGGGTGGTGCTCCATGTTCGTTTGGTTTTGCTCCTCTGTTGGAAGCATTTTTTGAGTCTTTGTGTTCAGCCGCGTTTGGGGTCTCTGACTCTGAGCCTCTCGAGTTCTTGCTGTTCACGCGGTTTCCAGGCCGTAACGCTGGTCTTGGGCGTGCACGTTCTCTTCTGTGAGGAGCTGAAGCCAGGACGGCTGCCCTCCCGTGTGTTCCTCAGGGTGCAGCACCGCGGTCCCCATCCACCAGTCTTCAGACCTGCGGCCCAGGTCACCTTTCAGCCACCAAATCAAATCCTCCGCGCGCTTTAGTTCACCGACAACACCCGGCCCCTCCCTGCTCCCCTAGGTCTGTCCCCCATTATGGTGCTTGTCTCCTTGCCATTTTCTGTCCTTCAACCAAAGTTATCTTTTTAAAATTTTTATTGAAGTATAACTTAACATTCAAAATAGATACAGAGGTCTTGTAGCTACCGAGTTTTTTGGAGATTGGGCCCACCTCTGAGGCCACTGGCAGCACACGCGTCAAGCAGTATGACGTCACCCGGCCGTCCAGAGTGGTCGCTGGCCTGTTTGACACCGTTGATTAGTTTCTCCTATTTTTGATTTCATACAAATGGGCTCATACAGTAGAATCTTTAGAGAGATAAATGTGAGCAAATACTTTATTAGATAACCTTCCTATCTCTCTCAGGCTAGAACATCAAACTCTTTAGCAGGGAATTCAGGAGTTGTCCATGGTCAAGACCCTCGTCAGTTCGCAGGTGTCATTTCTTGCCTGTCCATTCTGAACTGTTCCCTGCCGTCCTGCCAGACAGAACCCCGTCTCTCAGATCCAGCTGGGCTTTTCTGGATACTCTTCCCTCTCACAGAACGTGGTTCTCTCTTTTCTGTCATTTCTCCTCTCTGTACCACTCTGCGTGCTTCAGTGTAGGTTGCTGGAGAAGGAACTAAAATGGCAGATTACCGTAAAAAGTTTTACGGACGCTTCATGATGTTTTCATAGCTGATGAAAACGTGATGACCTCATAGCTGTTCACATGTGCAGCTTCAGGACAAAAGTGCGTCCTCTGTGCACTGCTGACTGCCGAGCCAGTCGTTTGCGTCCTCTATTGTAGAGACGCTTCTATGGATCGGTTTCCCTGGCACGTAGACATTTTATACAGTAGTGTCCGGAGAACGTTTTCTTTCCAGGTCAATGAATTTTTAGTCCCTCAATCATCATTCACTCTTATTTATAATAACTGGGAACTTAGATTTTTATTCTCAAAACACCTACGTTTTCTACTGATTGGTGAGAGTGACACAGATGCTCCTGCTACATGACTTGGCACACATGAACTGTTCAGGGCCACTTACAGCTGGATCTTACACATTTCACAGCACACACAATCATTTTTGTGCTACATGGTAATTAAGGGGTAAGGAATTCACTTAAATTACTGTAATTAGAACAACTTATCTAGCCAATCCAAGTTTTCTCTTATTCCCTTTTTGTTCTTCTGTGTCTATAAACAGCTTTGTTATTATGAGTTTTCTTGATACATTTAATTGTTTGTCACTCTGACACGGAGCGGTAATCAGAGGTTCTGGATCGAGCCCCAAACAGAGAGGGTGGGCCTGCTCCCCGACATTTCCCGTCCTTGCCAGCGAGGCACTCGTCGGTAGCGTGCCTGTTTTTCCATTGCACCTGCTGACAAGCTGTGAATTGACCCACCTGAAGAGTGGTGTGTGGGTGCCCTGGATCCTTTCCATCTGGGTGTTTAGATTTAGCTGGAAGGAAGAGTCCAGAACTATTGCTGAAATAAACTAGAAATTCCAGAAACTAGAACATTCTCTCAATTTCAGCAGCAGTAGGATTAAATTCTTCCAGGATCACATATGCTTAAGACCACGGACGTTTCCTTCACATTAGCCTACCACTGTGTCATGCCCGCATACCCTAAATGGCTAATGGTTTGTTTGCACGGTAACTAGGGGTTAGTTTTGGAGGAAAAGGAAGATTCTTTCTTACCTCTCCGAAATACCTTTTACCTCCTCCCTTACGCCTGAAATTCTTTCTCGAGATAGGAAAGTTTTCATTGTACATTTTAGTCATAAGGCTTAACTAGATAAGTGTTGATTAAAATTGATGACACTATTTGCATTGATTATTGATACCACGTCTTTTACTTGATGCTACTGGGGAGAGACAACAGAAGGCAATATTGACTATCTGACTGGTTTGCCTACAGTCAGCCCTGTTTACTTCCACCTTAAATGATGAAATAGAGACTAATTCTGTTAGACCAGCTAGAATCTATGCTTTGTTAATGTAAAACTTACCTTGACTCTATTGTGACTTCTTCTTTCTTACCAGTGATTATATGTTTTTTAGGTTCTACATTTCATACATCCGGGGCACACTGAGACCTCATCATTCTTAGGTTTTATAGAGCCGGTGTGTGGAGGCTTGGGGCTCTGTCCAGCCCTTCTTTTGAAAGGCTCTGCCTGGCACTGTTGCCAGACATTGCAGGCATCCACAGCCTGAGGGTCAGCGGGGCTCCCGCTCCATTAGCCATTGCTGTGTAACTACCACAAAACCTAGTGGCTTAAAACTGTTACCGTTTTATTATATCATGATTTTTACAAGTGAGAAACTCAGGCAGACTCAGCTGGAAAAATTCTGCCCCACGTGGCATTGGCTGTGTTGAGTCAGTGTTCGCTTCATGGCTGACCTGCCTTGGAGGCCTGAGATGACTTCACTCACAGGCCTGATGCCTAGACCACCTGAGGGCCTCTGTCTCCGCACAGACTCCCTAAGAAGTTATCTCGGGCTTCTTCGTATTAGGGCACTATGAGAGTAGTTGGACTCCTTACGTGGCAGCTTGTAACAATGAGAAAAGTGTCCTGAGTGACAAGAAGGAGAACTTGCCACTGTCTTACAGGTTAGCCCCCTACCTGGCGCTGCGCTGTGTAACTTCTACCCAACTCTCTTGGTCAAAGCTTCTGACTGGGCTTTCTGGGCTTTTGATTCTCCTTTGTGCGTCTTCTACCTTTTCTATTAAAAAGTTAGCCCAGTTTTGCTGCCGAGTGGCTTTCTTGACCAGCAATAAGAGTTCCAGAAGGAAAGGATGGTAAAAGAGGCAGGAAAAGAATTGTAGCTAATCAGAACTTTCCACATTAATGGTAAACTTTAACTTATAGGTCTAAGAAGATCAACAAAAAAAAAATACAGGAAATAAGCTCTGAAGATATTTCGAGGCTCCCCGTCTCGTAGAGTGGGTCTAAGAGGCATACCCTTCAATTCTTAAGAACCCTGCTATGCTCCCCTGTGGAAGGTCTCTCGGCCACACCTGGAGCTTGTTACTCTGGTCATGCTTTAATGGTGATGCTCTGGATTCGATCTTTGTCCTGAAGCCATTTCTTAGTTTCAAACTCTTACTGGGAGTAACCAGAGATAAGAAACAGTTTTATTTTCAAACCCCACTCTGTATCCTCTAAATTGTCTAGGCCAGCGGTCCCCAACCTTTTTGGTACCAGGGACCCATGTTCCTTTGAGCATCTAATGCCTGATGATCTGACGTGGAGCTGAGGCGGTGATGCCGGTGCTGGGGAGCGGCTGCGAATACAGATGAAGCTTTGCTGGCTCGCCCACTGCTCACCTCCTGCTGTGCGACCCTGTTCCTAACATGGACCGGTACCAATCTGCAGCCCAGGGGTTGGGGACCCCTGGTCTAGGCGATTTCTAACTGAAAACTGAATCGTTTTCTTCTTAACTGAAAGGTGTCTTTCTCTTCTGGTTGTTTAAAATAAAAGAACGTCTACATTTTGCCTGGTAGTCACTCCAGCTAGATCCACAAGCTCACACACAGAGGTGACAGTGTTTCCAAACTTTGTGCTAGTATATCATATCATAAAGTATATCATAAAGATCTTAACTTCTCTCCAACTTCCAATAGTATTTCCCCTCTCTGTCCTTAAGCTCTCACCACTGGTTTTCTTGAGGTCCTTTGAGCTTGCATCCACTGCATGACCCCAAGTTCACATTTAACTTTTCGTTGAAACAACACTTAAGTTCTGGATACCAAATTATTTTCTAGGAGCAAAACTTAGTGGTTTAAAAAAATATTTCATGACTTTGTGAAATTTGAGCACCAAACAGCTGGGCGATTCTGCTCCATATGCATCAGTTGAGTCATTTAGTGTTTTTTACCTCACAGTAGGTCCATCTAGAGGGTCTGAGACAACTTCCTTCAAGTCCTAGTCTTTGGCAGAGTAGCTGTGTTCTCTTTCTCCATGTAGTCTCAGGGTCTCTCCCTGTGGCCTTTCCAGCAGGGTGATCATAATTCTTACATGGCAGCTTGAGACTCCCCGAAAGAACATTCCGAGGGACGGGACAGGAAGGTCCCTGGAAAATGGCACTACTTTGTATTGGGCAAGGCAGTTAGAGAGCTTGCCCTGATTCAAGAGACCCTGCCTCTCAATGGAAGGATGGCCATTGTGTTTGCTTCCATCTTTAAGTTTCCACAATCCCTTATAATAATTCTCCAGGAAAGTATCCGCCAATATATCAGTTATTCTTTATAGGCACTGGGAGATAGTGAAAGGCCTGTGGCTTTGGAATTTAAATTGTAGTTCCAGCTCTGCCGTTCATTAGTCTCTTAACCTTAGGCAACTAAAATAACTTCTAAACTTGTATCATGTTGTTTGAATCAAAAGTACTGCCTTTTGGACAAGATTATTATAAGAGTCAAAGTATAAAAAAGCATTTCTGTAAGTTGGAAAGTGCCATACTTTGATTATTCGTTAAACCAGTATATGAATGTTCATTATGTGCCAGACACTACTACAATGCTAGATTTATCTGATGCCTAAAATAGATATGGATGGTCCCTGCCTCTTAGGAACCTGTTAACCTTGAACCTCACGATCATTTGAGTTGAGCCATTAGACTATACATTTAGTTGTAAAGAAAAGAAAGTTAGAGTCTATATATATAAAATGCTGGAAATGTAACCAGTGAGTAACCAGTGAGTTTACTAGGTGAGATCTAATTAGGAATTACATACTGTTTTAAAATTTCTTGGAATGAAACTCCTGCCTTCTCAAGCATACACACACTTACAACACATAAATTTATTCTTTTGCATATTTGATTTTCACACAAGATGTGTTTATAAATGGGTTACTGCCTGAATAGATACTTTAAGCCCTAACAACAATAGACATTTCGTGTGTAGTATCACAGAGTGATTTTAGAGTTATTGAACTCTTTCATCTCATAGATGTAGAAAGAGACCCACAGAAGTTAATGACAGGCTGAAAGTTATATTACTGGTTATTGGCAGAACCAAAACCAAAACCCAGATGTGCATACTTGGAGTCTGGTGATCCTAGTCAACCCAGAAACATAATCCGACATAATTCTCCATACTAAAAAAAAAACATTTTCAAACATTTTACTATTAAAAACCCAACGGCTAGCTCAAAAAATAATAATAATTTTTTTTTTAGCACCTCTGATACACTAATTGTGATTTAAGTTTCTAATTTCTAAGAATCAAAAAATAACAGAAAAAAGAAGGAACATTTGTACAGTACTGTTTTATACAATGCCGTTAACTCCTCCCTGAGCCTCAGTGTGTCACCTTTTTTACGGCTCAGCTTCGTTTCTAGGCACTCTTCAGAACTGAGTTCAGTTCCCAGCTCACTTAAATGCGACTCTTGGCAAGATGTTTAACTTCTCTAAGCTTCACTTTTATTCTCCCTGAAATAGAGATAATGCGTTTCTTGGTAGGTTATTATTAGAAGTAAAAGAAGTAGCATAAAAATGCCTAGCATGGAAACGTACCATGGTGTCTAGAATGACGTAAGTGCTTAATAAACCTAGTATTTCCCCCCAGTCCCGTTAATGTATGAGAACAATTAAGCTTCACTTTTACCATCTTCTGAGATTTTTTTTTTCCCCCCTTAAAGCAGACCTGATTAGTATTTGGACCCATGAACAACTTTGCCCAGTGCTTGGTAACATTATCTGATCACTTCAGGGTCCTGTGACAGCTTTGTCATTTCCTTCAGAATCTGTTTCTAAGCCTCTTCGACTTTTCCTGGATTGATTAGGTACAGGTATTCACCACATCCATAAATTAGCAAAATTTCTGAGTCTTAGTAGCAGGAAGTATGCGGTTCTGTGAAAGAAGTTTCCTTCTTTCCTTCTCCCAGACGAGAAAGAATCTCTTACCAGTAAAAATATGAATAGTCTTGAAGTTAAATGAAAAAAAAAGGTTCTTCCTGTACACCTAGAAGTATAGGACATTGAGACATGGTTAACAAATTTATTAGGATTCAGTCAGAATTTAGAAAGACAGTGCAAACAAACTGCTTCTTTCACAGAAACTTGCTGTTTCATTTGTCCCCTTATAAATAAGGTGGACAAAGAGGAGAGGCTGCAGTCACTTGGTTTCAGTAATCAAAGGGTCGTTATTAAGGCTTCTGTGAAAAAGCCAAACTTAATGTGCAGTGTTAGTTCTTTTCTCCTGTTTCCATCCAAAACCCAGATGTTATTAACTATACCCGTGAATAGTTCTCACCATTGAAATGGGGTCATTTTGATACCTAAAGAAAGTTTAACTAGAGATCAGACTGAATAATCCTGTAAATCTTTAATACTAAACTGTCGAAAAACCTAGAGATTTAAGTTTTGATTTGCTTTTTTAAATTTTTCCCTTACCCTGAGTTTTTTACTAGAATTTATTTCTTTAGTTTGAAGGCAGTGGTTTGCTGGTAATATTCTCGTTCTGATTAACTCCATGGTGCCCAGGTTTACTTCTAGAGATTTCTAGTGATTTTTTTTTAACCTCAGACCCAGATAAATTCTAGGCTTGTGATCAAGGCTGCCTGTCTCCCTGTCCTCTCTACTCCAAATCTCCTTTCCTGATTTCCTTCTTCTCTAAAATTGCCAGGCATATGTAAGTATGGGGCTTTTCTGGGCCTTTGCCCTTGGGAGTGAAAGTCAGGCGGATAGATACAATACAGTGTGGCAGGTACCGTCACGGAGGCTGTGGAGCCGTGACGCAGGGAAGCTCCGCCAAGGAAGTGATGCCTAATGCCAAGTCCTAAAGATGCGTTGGGAGTGGTCCAGTGCAGGTGGAGGAGGGTCTGCCACCACATGGGTTCCAGGGCAGGGTCACAGCTCACGGTATCAGGTACCTGCTGTCGTGTGTGTCTATCCTCACAACCATCTTGATGGGGGTGCAGTTTTCCATTTTCACAGATGAGGAAATGGTCACAGAAACGCAAGGTAACTTCTAGGCCATGGTGTCGCGGCAGTAAACACCGTGGCCTCCCCTCTCCTCTCATAACCTTTCTATTAACCTTCGGGCAGTGCAGCTTAACAAGAGAGAATTTGTACTCACTGGGGCTGGAGTGGCAGAAAACTCAGTGTAGAAGGAGACAAGGTAAGTACATATAAAACTATCAAAGAACATTAAAGCATCTAATTAAGGGCTAAGGGGGTCCAATTTAAATTCTCAGCAAACTGAATATATGAGGTAGTAAAATAACATTTGCCTAAACACTAATTCAGTATCTCTTCTACCTCACACCTTTATATCACCTAAAAGACTCTAAAGGTCTTCAAACCATGATGTTAATCCCTTTTCTGCCACGTGGTAGTTATATAGCCTTTGACAAGCTTTTTTCCTTCCCACTTTATATTTGGAAATAACTGTAGATTCATGGAAGTTGCAAAAATATTACAGAGCAGTCTTGTGTATTATTCACCGGTGTCCACCAATGTAACGTTTTTAATTAACCCAATATTTTTTATTTTGTTTTCTCCTCTGTGATCAGGTTAATTACATGTTTGTTATTCTTTTAGTGTTTTTTCTAATGAATGCATGTTGCATTCTTGAGTTATTACAATTAAATCCAAATTATTTTTACCACTTCTCTAATGCGATGGAACATAATTCACCTTTCCTGGTTGACTGCTTCTCAGTTTCTTTCTCAATTTCAGTGTTTTCTCTAATGGAATAGATATTTTCCTCCTGTTCAAAGAACTCCCTTTAGAATTTCTTACTGTGCAGGCCTGCTAGCAATGCCTTTTCTTTTGTTTTACTTCAAAGGTCTTGGTATCACCTTCATATTTGAAGTTTATTTTCAGTGGGTATAGAATTCAAGGTTGGCAGATACAGATTTTTTAACATTTAAAAAAATTCCATGCTGTTTTCCATTGTAACTATTAATAAGCTAGCTACAGTCCTTATTGTTGTGTCATTGGAAGTAATTGAAGGTAAAGTGCTTTTTTTCTTTTTTCTGGATACTTTTAGGATTGTCTTTTTTGTTTTCAAAAAAGACAATCCTAAAAGTATCCAGAAAAAAGATACTTTTTTCTGTGTTGTACCTTGATATGATTTTTGTTGTTCAATTTTCTCTCCTTGGGGTTTGTTAGGCTTCTTGAATCTTCAGTTGATTTGTTTCATCTGTTTCGAGGCATTCTCACCCATTATCTTTAAATGTTGCTTCTACCTCATTTTCTATCCTCTCCTATGATTCCATTTACATAACTGTTCAACTTTTTGCCAGTGTCCCAAGTCTCTTATGCTTGGTTCTGGTTTTCTTTTTTATTCTTTTCATTCTGCTACAGTTTGAATATTTTTTTGTCGACCTGTCTTTCAGTTTGCTAGTCAAGTCTGCTTTTAAACCTATTTATTGAGTTATTATTTATTTTTTAGTCATATAGTTAATCAGGTGCATGTTTGTTCTTATGTATTTATTCTTATGTATGTATTCGAAATCCGTTGACATTCTCTTTTTATCCTTATTTTTTTACATCTTTTCAAACACAGTGACCTTAACTTATTTCAGAATTCTTGTCTGCTAAGTCCAGTGTCTGTGCCATCTGTGGACCTGCTTTTTTTGGTTGAATGCCAGGCATGTATAAAGGATTCGATGCTCCCAGTGATGGTGTATCTGTATATAAGGTTCAGCCTTCCTCTGTCACGTTAAGAGACTTGAGAAGGTGGGAGGACCGAGTGGAACCTAAATGGCAGTTTGGTCATTCTCTCTTTGGATCACCCTTGTTCCTTGGGTGTGACTTTCTGAACTTTTGATTGAGATTTTGAAACAGGCTCTATCTCCTCAAAAATGAGTGCAGGAATTTCTGTTCTTTTCTATGAAGTCCAACCTATCAATCTTCTCTTTTATCATTTGTGCTTTTGGTTTCATATTTAAGAAATCTTTTAACCCAAAATCATATAGATTTACTCCTCTTTTTTCTTCTTAAGATTTAGATCTATGATCTACTGAATTAATTTTTGTGTATAATGTAAGATTGTGTCCAATTTCATCATATTGCCTTTGGATGTCCGGTTGTCTTAGCCCCATTTGTCGACTCACCCACAACCCCCTTTTAAACTTTATTATGAAACTTTTGGAATATGTACAAATTAGACAAAGCAGTGTATTGACTCTGTGTACGCACCACCCAGGTCGGTTATCGACATCTTGCCGGTCTTGTTTCATTCATCCCCACTTACGTTTGTCCTGTTGATGACCCCCTGTGAGCTTAGGGCTGCTTTTTTAGGTTGAGTCTGTGATTCCTGGATATCGTGTCCCTGTCTTTCTCTGGTTTTACACTGTTAACTGTGGCATATCCTTCAATAGCATGTGTAGGAAGTGAACTTATTGAGTCCTTGATTTCAAAAATGTCTTTATTTTGTACTCAATTCATACAAGTAGCTGTTCTTGAAATTCTAGATTGAAATTCATCATCCTTCAGAATTTGGAAAGCATTTACCATTGTCTTCAAAAACCTAGTATTGCTTTTGAGAAGTTCGATACAATTTGAACTTTTGTGTATAAACCTATTTTTTTTTATTTGTTTGCCTTTCTGGAAACTTCTAGAATTTTCACTCCCTAATGTTATTAAATTTCCAAAGTTGTTCCTTGCTGTGGGTCTTTTTTTTAATGTTTGTTTTCTTGTTACTTGGTGGTCCTTTCTATTTGAAATCTTATGAATTGTAGTTGGGGGTATCCCCCAACTTCCTGCGTAATTCTTAAAAAAATATAACATTTTCTGCCAAAGCCCACAGAGTTCCGTTCTCATGAAAATAGATCTAGAAACTGATAACATGAGTCTCCTCCAAAGGGGAGGTAAAGTGGCCGCGAGGCAATACAAGCGAAAGGAAGACCTGACTTCTCGTTTGATACCGCCTTGTCAACTTCCATTTTATATCGTGTGCATAAATTTCTTACTCAGAAATATAAACTGCATAAACACTATACACCGATAGCAGGCTTAGAATCATGTAATTTTTATTTAAACTTTTGGTGTAATTGGTGTAGCTCCAAGTAGTTTAGGGAGGCAAACATCATTAATAGCTGCAGATTATTTGCACTTCTGAATCTACTCTTTGATGGGCCCATTGTATAAGACTACATTTCTCTTTTTCAACTATAAAAGAATGAAAAATAACACTTTTTAAAACGTTGTCTATCAATTTAGCTCCCAAAAGCTATATTAAAATCCTCCTGTATGTAGCTCCTTCTAGATTCTGTAAGAAACACAAATTGTAAGATGGCCGCTCCATGTTCCTTCTGAAAACCTGGTGTAGAAGCAAGATAAGCACGTAAATTTAGCAGATATGATAAAAGTGAGTGCGAAGCGGTGCTGGGAGTTAGTTGGTATAAGCTCTTGGATGGCGTCTGGAGAAGGTGGGCTTGATCCCTTGCCAGGTAGTCAGAGTCTTGGCCAAATATGAGATCCCTGTCTTCTCTGGGTGATGTGCTGTCTTCCTCTGCATGCTGCAGAGTTCACAGGAAACATGGGGAGGACTCATCATGAGTTCCGTGGCAGGCGAGCGGCACATCCTTCCAGAGCCACTGCCTGTCTTGTACTAGATTTGATTTTCTTGCTCTGGACCCTCTCCCTGAACTAGGGGTGTAATATTGTTCACCCCTCCTCTCCGTGCACAGTTCCACTCAGCAGAGAGAAAGCAGAGGCTTTCCGCCTGAGTGGTGGGTGCCGAGGGAGACCACTGCTTCCTGTCCCTGGGTAGTTCATGAGGAAGGAAGGACAGGGAGGGGAGGGACCGAGGGTAGGGTGAGGGTAGGTGGTAAGTGGGGAAGTGCCCCCCCCAGGCCACCTGTGTCCCCTCTTTGCCCATCGGGGGCTCTGGTTCAGCCTTCCCTCCTCAATGGGCTCTTTGAAGGGAGGGATTTATCACAGGAGGGGTTTCCTGTAGTCCTTTGAAAGGGCTGATTTATACCTCTAAGGACCAGAAATCTAAGGACAGTTGGTCTTTTAGATTGAAGTAGATATTTGGTAGTAACATACAAAGGAGACATCTAGGGCACCATTCTTAATAATACAATTCCCACTTGATAAATAGCACATCAGCATTTTGTTACTCTTTTTAAAGCAAATATTTGACTACATAATTTGATCTTTTGTGTTTAGCACCTGGCTGCCGTGGAAGAGAGAAAGATCAAGTCTCTGGTAGCTCTCCTAGTTGAGACACAGATGAAGAAACTGGAGATCAAACTTCGGCATTTTGAGGAGCTGGAAACGATCATGGACAGAGAAAAAGAGGCTGTAAGTAAGGGGAGTTGTAAAGTGGCTTTTTGACAGTTGGATTCTGACCACCTTTCTTAAAATACAAGTTAGATAAAATAAGCGGTAGCTTACTCTGCTGGTCTCTGGGGCAGTCTTCTGTCCCTTTTTGTTTGGTTTGCCCTTTCGAAAGGATTATCAGGCAGTGATGATAAATGAAAGGAACTCTCTTCACGTTCTGAAACTAATCTAAATGCCAACTTCTTATACCTCAACTTTCTAGGTACATGATGACATCAGAGTCTCCACTCTTAGATTTATTACCTACTTGTTACCAGTAAAGTGGACTCCATCTAGATCCATTATCTGATTCAAGAATTTTCTGGATTTCTTGTCTTTAATATAATATCAGAAAGCAAGAGAGCCTCTCGTCTTGACTGAGAAGCGTATTTCTGTGATCCCTTTCAGCCAAGCCCTCCCAGGACCCGACGTGGCCCCCAGTCTCTCCCTTCTGCTCCATGTAGAGGGCAGGTGAGGGGGAATGGCCCACGTTGAGCCCACATATTATCTGAGGCAGACGTTTCATATTAAGATGTGGCCCAAACTGGACCAAGAGAATTTTGAACAAGGCCAGAAATGAGAAAGGAAGCAACAAAAAGTAATAAACATGGAACATTTGGTATCTCAAGGGAATTTTTGGAAAAAGATTAAGCATTTTAGAGAAAATCTTTTTTAATGAGTTGACTAGAAAAGGAATTGGTAACTTTCTGAGTGAGCAGTGAGTTGAGTTTGAGGATTCCGTTAGGTCTATATCTCTTTGATGATTTTGACATTTTATCTGTACACGAGATACTGGTGTATAAATGGCAGACTCTTAAGTTCATCCCAGAGCGCCTTAGTGGTAGGGTCTGCTGGGATGTGCTAAGCTGTTTCTCAGTGCTCAGCCTCTCGCTGATCCCCAGGTAGCCAGGGGCGGTGTGGAGCGGCTCCACTTCTCTTGGCCCTTCAGAGTTTCCCTCATGCTATGGATTTTTAATAATTATTTATCTCAAATTATATAACTCTACTGTGTTTTTCTTACTTGCATCTATTTTTTATGTTAAATTCCAATCAGAGTACACGAAACATTTTCCAGGATAGTCTCTGCATAAAACAGAACAACTGAAAATGTTGGGAAATCGTTCTCCTGAGTCTATCTGCCACCCAAAGTTGCTGTGCCCAAACCCTTCGGTGGCGGCCTGCCTTTCTTGGCCAGCATTTGGAGCAGGAACAATGTGGACAGACAGCCCCTAGCCCTAGCCGCTGGGTGTCAGTAGCACATCTGTATTAGTTACTGCTGTGTAAAACATTACCCCAAAGCCTAGTGACTGAAAACAGAAAACAGTATCTCACATGGTTTCTGGGGGTTGAGCAGCTCAGCTGGCGGTTCAGGCTCGGGGTCTGTCACGAGGCCACAGTCTTCTCCAGATCCCCAGGGCAGAGGGCACACCTGTAGCTTGTTCCCTTGGCTGTTTGCGGGAGGCTTTGGCTTCTGGCCACATGAGCCTTTCTCTAGTGCTTCTCTTGAAAGGGTTTCTGCCCTTTCAGTGAGAGAGCAAGAACATGAAAGAGCACCCAGAATGGAAGCCACAGTGTGTGTCTCTGTCTGTCTGTCTCTCTGATTATCTTTCAGTTAGAGTTGACATACATTTATTAGTTTAAGGTGTACAGTATATTGGTCGGACATGTATATAACTTACGAAGTGATCCCCTGATGAGCCTAGTTCCCAGCCTGCTTCGTACGTAGTTATCACAGCATCGTTAACTATACTCCCTAGCACAGTGTCTTTCATAACCTGAACTTAGAAGTCACGTCCCTTCACTTCTCCCATATTCACTTGGTCACACAGATCAGCCCTGAGTCCAGGATCGGTTCAGGGTCAGACAGGGTTCAGTGGGGAAGATGTAAACATTAGGAAGCAGGATCAGTGGGGTCAGGTCGGGGCTCACACTCATTGACCAAACAGAGCCCTACAAACTTCAAAGTGTCTCATGTTTGTTTTGTGCACAGCTGAGACATAACCTATTTTTCCACCCCAGCACTAGTGTGCTGTCCTTCCCTGTGGGCACGCAAAGCCATGACTGGTTTGGTACCGATGATGTCCTCACAGGGCTGCTGTGAGGATTAAGTAAGAGAAGTGTGGCAGGCGCCTGGCACAGTGCCTGGGACACATAGTAAGCGTGCAGTAATATTATATGCCTCTTCATGCAAACCAATAACAACCATCTACATAGTACATTCTTAATAGTTTCAAGCCTTGTTTGTCTTTATGACCATATATTCGACCAGTCACTGTGCCAAACCACTTTATGTACATTTTCTCATTTAATCTCTCAAAAACTATGTGAGAAAGTCATTAGCAAGAAAATATCAATTGCTTTGAATCTCCGTGGACAAGAATCCAGCAGTGATGCTAGATGAGACTGTTAGGTCACTTCTTTGTTAACCTTTCTTATAGACGAAGAGAATGGGGCTTGGATAGGGCACATTTTGTACCCAGATGACATAGTTCACAAATGACAGGGCCAGGTCTCCAACCTATATTTGTTCAGCTCTGTTTTTATCTAGCACTTTATAAAGCAACAAGCCATTTTTATCTCATTTTAACCTGGTGACTCAGATATGCAAGGTTTTATCATTCTTTTATTATGACTCAAGAAAGTTGAGACTGGAAAGTGATCGAGCCAGCTAAGTGCCTTCTAACTCACCACCTCGAGCTCTTCTGCCTAATTCACGGCCTCAATTCACTTTCGATGTGCTCCTGCCCATTTTTACTTACCAAGCAATTGCTTCGGGGCATACTTTTTTGGGGTTAAACAGTTGGCTTTGTTTATATAGCTTTAGATTTGAAACATCTTTGACTTTAATAATATGCTCCTTAAGAATCGTTATATTCTCAAGCATCAAATGTGAAATTTCTTTTTTTTTCTAATGACTTAAAATCGGATGTTCTCTTGAGTATTAATTATTTAGTAATTAAGAATAAGGATATAAAAATTTTAATCTTTTGAAGATGTTCTGAATATAGCTATAATTGGAGCTCAGTAGCTATTGTTACAGCCCTCGTATAAAGTACTGATACAGGAGGAAGGCAGTCATGGAATGTACAAGGTCTGTCAGGGGAATGACATGATAATAGTATTGATTCCACTTAAAGTGAGGATACTGAGCTGGCACTGGGTTCACAACTCAGAAGGGTCCCCTCATCTGAGCAGCCTTCAGTGCCAGGCAGATAGCACACATCAGTCATCGGGTTTCAGACTCAAGCTTTGTTGGGGACTGGTCCCGCCTAGAGAGAACTGGAGGGGCCAGGCCTGCCTAAAACATTGCCATTTGGGTTAAAAACAACTTTGAGGCCAATGACAGTAGATCTGTGAGCTGATCTAGTTTATAACTTCAGAATTAAATGGTCTCTGAATTTCTGAAAGTCTTTTGTCTGGGTATAGAAACTGCACACCTTCAGAAAAGAGAGACATTGTAGGAACTCAGAGCTGTAAGAAACCCAGACCCTGCCTTTAAGGAGGATAGAGGGTGGATGACACACTCACACACAAAGAGACCAGATACTCTGGGGTAATAGGGCTGTAAGAGGAAGGGAGGCCTTGGTTGGCTGAGATTATCAAGGAAAGCATCTTGGTAGAGGAGGGGCTGGTCTGAGTTGTAAAAAGGGACCAAATCCAGAAATGTGAAGAGAACGGCGTGATCACTGAGGAGACTGAAGAGTCAGCCTGCCCAGAGCTGGTGGTTTCTGTGGCCTAGGTGATGAATTAAGTTTGTTTATTCGTTCAGCAAATATTTATTGAGCTGCTTTGTCTAGCGGATACAGTGGTGAATAAAACCCAACAAAACTCTTTGCCTTGGTAGAGCTTAAATAATGAATGAAGATTTTTAGAAGATGTTATGTGCTGTGTATGCGTATGCACACGTATGTGGGTATCTATACGTAACTACGTGTTACAGGCTGGGGAGTGGAGACTGAGAGGCGAGGGAGGGATTTCAGTGTAAGTGGTGTCAGCCACGTAGGCCTGACTGAGAAACTTGACAGCTGGGCAAGTGCTTCTTAGCACTAGAAGCAGCCAGCATAGTGACTGACATGTTTGGGGACTAAGGAGTAGGTGCGTGGGCTGGAGCATAAACAAGTAGGAGGAGGTAAGAGGATAAAGTCAGAGATAATGGTGACCAAATCACAGAAGTCCCTGTAAGCCACCCAGAGGCTTTTCCTGTTCTTGATTCAAATGTAGAGTAATTACAGGGCCTGTTATATGCATTCAGTGAAAATGTGGAGTGAATGCGGAAGGCTGGCCTGCCTGGCGTTCCTTACAGTTCAGCAGGGATCGGTCTGTCCGCCTGTCATAGAGAACAGATTACAAAGTGGCAAGGTTAGAAAGGGAACACTGGTGAGAAGGCTGTTCAGGTAATCCACACGAGATGACACTGGCTTGGAGCAGGATGGCGTGAAGTGAAAAGAGACGGCCAAGCTGGGTAGATTAAAGGTGTTGCTAATAGGATGTGGGTTTAGCAGAACTCATTGTACTCTGACAGATTAAGGAAGAGAGAATAAAAAGCCAAAAAAGGGGATTTTGCACTGCTCCGGGAGAATTATGTTTGATTTTGTTTTACCTGTTTGTAGTAACGCATCTCGATGCTGCTTGTCTTATGTATGAATCTGTTGTTAGACGAGCACTGTTGTATTATGGGTAGTTTCAGCTGAGATTCAGAGAGCGGTACCCAGTCGCAGGTTTAGTTTGGAATTGAAAAGGTTGATGGCCTCAGGAAGCAAGCACACTGTGACAAGGATGGAGTGATCAGTCACAATCACCTTTGGGTTTCTGCCACCAGAAGCACACAGGGAGGTAGCAAGATACAGTTGTGTCTTGTTTTCCCACAGGTGTAAGAAGGAATGGATGTGTGTAGCTTGAACTTTTTTTTTTTTTTTTTTTTTTAAGTGGAGGACTGGTCCCTGACACCAAAGAGAGGTGTGATTATCTGCTTCAGTTCTGAGGCCAAGTCGTTGAGGCTTTAAGCCTCAGCTGATATTTCAGTCCTTGGCAGTGTAGATGAGTTTCTATGCAGCATCCCCCCCACACACACACACCCCTTCTTTTACTCTTTCCCACTCCTCTTCCCTGCTTTATGCAAATGACATTGGGAGAAGAGCTCTGTGAACTTCAGCTGCACTGGCAGCTGTCTGTGTTTGGGGTCCTGGTGCAGAAGAGTGCTCTGTTGTGCTCGGGTTCTGCTTGGACTCGCTGTTTCATACCCGGTGGAGGAGGGTGGGGAAGAGGAGGGCAGGGTGTGAATGCAGCCAGCGGACGTGTCTTCAGAGCAGGGCCATAGGCAGCTTTGCTTGAAACTGAGTTCCCTAGAGCCACAGTGGAGCCATGAAAGAAAGTGAACAGATTCACTCGCACCTGATGTACGGGAGGAATTGACACTGTCAGTTTAGTTATTGGAACCTGGTCTTCCTAGGTGGTCTCCCATCCAAGTACTAACCAGGCCCAATCCTGCTTAGCTTCCGAGATCAGACAGGATCAGGTGTGTTCAAGGTGGCATGGCCATAGCCAGCATTTTGTTTTGTGATTACAGAAATATATAATTAAGAGTAAATTAAGAAGTCTCTCTTACCCTCAACTTCATTCCTAAGAATAATCACTTAATAATTTGTTGTCTTCTAGAACATTTTCAGTGTGTGTATAACATTTGTACATGGACAAGAGTGGTTTTTAAAAAATGTAATTGGGATTATGTTGTAAATCTTGTTGCAACTTGCTTTTTTCCCCTCTGTGTAACTGTACATGAAAAATAATACTTTAAATAACTGTCATTATACACTCAAGCATACAGTTTTCTAGGATAGATTTCCAGATGTAGACTCAATGGGTCATTGGTTAAATACGCTTAAATTTTGCTCGGTACCGTAAAGCTCTCCTCAAAAATTCCCAGTTCACGTTCTTCTCATTGCCACAAAAGTGAATGCAGTCTTTAACTGGATTCAATAACAGTAAGGTGTCCGCGACAGGACAGGTGTTCCATACTTCTTCTGCGTGTGCCCCAGAGCAGGGACCGCCCTTCCGGAGCCCGCTGGTACCCTGCTCTCACCTCTCAGGACCTGTTCGTTTCACACTGGAGCCTAAGCTTATATTGGGTTCTCCTTCAGGTTGTGCGTGTGTCTGTTTAATCACTTACCCTTTTTAATTCTTTAATTACTCTCTTTTCATTACCTCCTATGTTTTGAAATGACAAATGAAGCTCATGAAAAAATAGTATAATTAAAGTTAGTTCATTTGTAGGTAAAGAAAATGGGACAATGTGTTTTCTCCAAGGTTAACACTTTGATAGTAAGGTCAGTTCCCTAAGAAAGGCTGGTTTGGTGAAAAACCACTGGGCTAGGAAATGCAGAGATTAAAATTTCCCTTACGAGACATAAAATCTCCCTCCAGTAAAAGCGCAACTTTTTTGTAAAGCAGGTCCTGACCTAAATTCCGTAGTTCTTATGTAAGTGCAGGCAAACAGGCCTTGAGCCAGGCGGTCCATACCACTTGTGGCTCAACAAGAACACAGGTAGGAGGTTCTTTTCTGGCAGCCTCTTCAGTCTGACCTCAGCAAAGTCCTACATTTCCTAGAAAGAATAATTAGAAGGAAGCAAAACCCAGAACCTGGAGTCAGAATCATTAAATCCCTTTTTTATCATATTAGTCTGCCTCTTACTGACATTATCTCACTGATTAGTCTTCTTGCAGAACTAGGCTTCCAGAGGAGTCTCTTGCCATTTACATCTTGCAACTAACTCCTTTCTCATCCTGCAAACAGAAAGTTAACCCAGGCCAGGCTTTCCCCTCTTGGGGTCACCCTCCCTAGGAAAACGAGAGGCCGCACAGGCCTGTTAGAACCGGGTGGCATCCTGTCACTCTCGTCCTGGTAATGCTCAGCCGCCCACCTAATCGTTTGTTTCAGATCTCCTTCCTAGGGAGACTGAAAGCCAGCTAACCAACAGCCAGGACGTAAGCCTTACCATCTCTCCCCTCCAGTTCCCCTCCCGCTCACCTGCCCATGCGTCCTCATGCTGAGTATGGCCTGTCTTGCCATGTCCCATCCATCCATGGACATTCCCTCGTTGCTGCTCCTGGTAACCAGTGATGCTTCTCTCTGGGTCACAGGGACTTCACTCCAAGCACCTCTCCTGACAGCCCAGATTCTTATGCTGATTCTCATGAATGTTCCATCTGGTTTTTGCTAAGGATAGTTTGTAGTATTTATCTGTAGAACTGGCTGCTTCTGAAAGCTAAAATGTTACATTTTCTTAACCTATTAAATGCCTTGGAATAGTGCTTTCCAACAGAAATATCACGTGAGTCATATATGTAATTTAAAATTTTCTAGTGATAGCCTCATTAAAAAATCAGTATACAAATATTTCAACATGTAATCAGTATGAAAAATTCACTTTTTTCTTACTAAGTCTTCAAAATTCAGTGTGAACTTTATACTTCGCCACATCTTCTATCAGATTAGCCACATTTCAGGTGCCCAGGAGCCTTTGTGGCGGTGGCTGCTCATTGGACAGCACAGCTCTAACACTTGCCTCCCAGGGCCTCATATCTTGGTATCGAAAATGGCGAGATGGAACATTACTGAAAAGAAATAGATCTATTAACCCTCCTTATGATTTTTGTACTATTTACTTCCAGAAATATGGATTTTTATTTTTCTTCTTTTTCAAGTTGATTTTCTTATTGAGTCCTGAGTTAATTTTGATAGCATTTAAGGTGGGCTCCATTCTCTGAACTACCCAAGCATATGGTTTCTGAATTTCCTGGCACATTCGACGTTTTTTCTCTGTATTTTAATTTGGGTTTATCTTGAATATTGAAATGCTTATATTCTTCAAACCAAGATTCATGTAAATTTTTAATTAGACATCTAAAATATACTGTGACTGCGTTACCTAGTATAATTTTGGATACTTGAAAGCTAACAGTGGCACTGCCAAAGTTCCACATAAAAAAAAGTATATCTCTGCAGCTAAGGCCACATCTCCTCATCCAGAAGATTTAACTCTGGTGTTACATTCAAAAATAGTAACTCAAAAGTAACACATCCAGAGGCGAGCACCTGGGAGGGTGGGGTGAACTTGAAACACTAGCATCTGAGGGACTGTTAACAGGACAAGAGGGGCTCGTTTCACCTGGGGAAGATTAAGGCAGTCGTGGGAACTTTTTAAATAACCAAAGTCCTGTCAAACAGAGAGGGTTACATGTGTCCCGAGTGGGTGAAGGTTACAAGGAAAGGCAGACCTTAGGCTTAACAAAGAGAAGACCTCCACCCCCAGTAACAGATGTCCAAATGGAAACACGCTACTCAAGAAATAATACCTTTCCTGTCACTGTAGCTGTTGCAGGGTGGCTATGTAACTGTGGTGAGCTGGAGGGAATTCAGGTAGCAGGTAGATGTCCTTCCTGTGTGTCGTCCATTCCTGAGACCCTCCCTGGTGTCATGTCTCTTCCCCTTTTCTTAACAGTTAGAACAGCAGAGGCAGCAGTTGCTTACGGAACGCCAGAACTTCCACATGGAACAGCTGAAATACGCGGAGTTGCGAGCCCGCCAGCAAATGGAACAGCAGCAGCATGGGCAGAACCCACCTCAGGCACACCAGCACTCAGGACCTGGGCTGGCACCGCTGGGAGCAGCAGGGCACCCCAGCATGATGCCCCATCAGCAGCCCCCTCCCTACCCTCTGATGCACCACCAGATGCCGCCGCCTCACCCCCCACAGCCAGGTGAGAGGAGGCTTGCTCACAGATGAGGCTGGGCCATCCGTGTGGCACCGGGCATCCGAGGGGTGACCACACCATTGGCGATTTCTGACTAGGACTGTTTAGAATGTCTTGTCATCCAGGAATCGTAGGCAAGTGAGATACGATTTTATAGCCATCGCCACGTAATGCCTGCCACGTTCTCCTTCCAGAGTCCTCTTGGCATGGTGCTTTTCCGTGGGTGGGTTGGCCTCTGAATGGGCAGCATATCCCAGAGTTCCTTAAAAATTCATCCTTGGATAGTCTATATTTTTTAAAAAGAACTTACAGACATTTTTAAAGATAGATACACAGAAAAAGAATAGTACAGTGAATTCTTATGACCCAGCTTCCAACATTACCTTTCTGCCATTTTTAATTTTTTATTATGGAACCATTCAACTGTAAACAGAATAGTGTAATAATCCCCCAGTACCAGTTGCACAACTTCAGAATTGTCAATAAATTATCAGTTCCTCCTCACTGATAGGCTGGGCCATCGGGGTGAGAGACTTCAAAATGTATCTCTAACCAATGGAAATCTTCCTGTTTAGTATAACCTACTATGATTACACCCAACAGAAGTAACCTTAGTTCCTAATATTGTTGGTTAAATGTCTTTGAATGTGTCATTTGTTTGAATTAGTATTCAAAAAGGCCTACGGCTGAGAGTTCTCTTAGATCTGTTTTACTGTTGACAATTCCCTCCCCCCACCCCTTTTCTTCTTTTTTAAACACCATTCACATTGAAGAAACCGAGCTTTTTCCCCTGTGGCTGTCCAGTTGTACACTCAAGGTGCACAGTGTCAGAGTGCGCGCCAGCCCCCTCTTCTCCCTCCCACACATCCCTTGTAAGCCAGAGGGCTGCTCTGGATATTTTCTCAGGTTCAGGTTCACTTCTGGGAGATAGGCATTTTCCTATAATGTCGGTTGCCTCTTGTGATTGAGATTGGACAGTGCTTCTGGTCTTGCTAGTCTGACCATCCCTTACAGAGTTCCCCATCAGATGTGTCACCTAAGGTTTTACCTGCCATTGAGAAAGCTTTCTAGATCAGTTGTTTCATCAGGCATTGCAAAATGGCGAGATTTCTAAATTTATTATTCCTTCTGTGCTTATTTACTTAACATTTCTCTTGCATTTTTATAGCAGTGATTCTGTTATTTTAAAAAACCTTCCTGCGTAAGTCGTTTAGTTATCCTGGACATCAGTCCTTATAGGAAAGGCCGGATAAATGCTGCATCATCCTTTCTCTTTATTTATGAGTTATTTGAATAAAGAGTTACTACCTACCGTGCCCCCTCCTTCTCCAAAGGTGACTAGTAAGGGTTTTTTTTTCCTGTTGTATCTGTATGCTTTCAAATTGTGACTTTTTGTATAGTTTATGTGTTTCAGTCATTCTTTTTGATGCTCAAGTTGTCCTCTTTAGCTCGTGGGAGCCCTTTCAAGTTGGCAGCTATCCACATTTTAGCCACCTTGAAAGTTGAACTCAGGATTTTTTCAATCTTAACTGCTCGGCATCATTAAAACTAAAATGTACCTTTAATTTCCGCTTTCTCTCTCCACCCCCCATATCCCTTCCCATCTTAGAGGACAGTGTGTATGGGTGTGTGCTGTGTATTGTGGTGCTCTAGTAAGTCATCCTGTAAGCTTTTCATAATTACTCTCTAATAATGTGCCAAGTGCCCAGAAAAGCCAGGAGTTGTGCTTCCTGGTGTGGGATACAGACTTTTTGGCCAAGGCACGTGGAGGCGAGCTGAGATAAATAGAGAGAGACCCTTGGAAGCATGAGAAGGTCTCAGCATGACTAATGTCATTGGCCTGATCTTCTCAAGAGACAGAGTTTGTAAGTCTCCTTGTGGAAATAACCAGGCATGTTGGAGTCACACCTGAAAATCCTACGATCTGACAACTTGTATTATCAACGTGAGTCTTTAATTCACAAACCTCAGAACCTGTTTCAGATACTAGTTTTTATTAGCTTTACTCAAAAGTACGGCTGGGTTGACTTTGAGGAGCATGCGTTTTCACATGCACACATACACACAAAACACATTGCAATTGCGGGATTTACTGCTGTCATCAGGCTTGCCACTTGATCTAGGTGGTGGTTGTGGCTCTTAAGAAGTCCGCCAGCTCACAGCACGGGATACTGTTCCTCCATCCTCTCTGTCGGCTTGTGCGGACCTTAAATTCTCTGTATGAGAGCTCATTTTCTCCCAAGTTAAGCTTTAGAAAAACACGAATACCTACCAGAGTGAAGATCACAAAGTGACTTTTTAAAAACAGTAGGTATTTTTTAAATTTAGTTCCTAAAACTGTTGGGATAAATAAATATTAAGGAGGAAGTTCACTGTAGCGACTTGATATTTGGTTTTTGGTGATGTTGAAGCATCATCATCTGCAGTAACTTCCCGGAGAACTTCTAAGTAGCTCCAGCACTTGCATTTAGTTTCTAAAAGATGGGAGAGACATGCTCTGTCTTTTCACCTAAACTGCATCCTGGTGAGAATAGATGTTTGCACATCAGGCCCTTTACCCACGTGTTCCACTTCGTTCTCAGCGTCTTCACTGCACTTGAAGAACGGACACCTGGCCACGGCCTTGAGGGCTGCATAGTGGGGCCGGGGTTTGTATGGGGCTCCATCTTATCCCAAAGCAGTATCCCAGCACTGCCCCCCATGACAGACGCAGATATGACTGTTCTCTAAGGCAAGGCCAAAAAACAAGAGTTCTAAAAATAGCCTTTAGACTAGAAATAGCTCATTTTGCTATTTTCTTTCTCAAAGAAATAGGTGTGAGTGAATTTGTAAAGAAAACAATCACTCTGTATGGGAATATATTTTAAAAATCTGCGACAAGATATTTTCTGAAAATTTTTTATTGAAATATAACGTACATATGGAAAACTATACAAAATCATAACTGATGTGTCTTGGTAAGTTTTAAACTTAACAGAGAGAATATGCGCGTAGCCAGGGCCCACGAGCGCCATCACGTTCCCAGTCTCCGCCCGCCCCCTGCCCGCCCTGAGGGTAACACTGTCCTGATTTCTACCCCACGGACGAGCAGGCTGGCTTGAATGTTACCTGGGTGGACTCACCAGTGGACTTTATGTATGTCTGACGTCTTTCACTCCACACTGTGTACGTGCGATGCAGCCACATCGTTGTGAGTGGTGGTTCCTTCTGTTCGCTCTGTGTTCCACCATGGGGCTCCGCCACGGTCTCTGAGTCCGTGCTCCTGTGGACAGTTTCAGTTATCACAGAGTAAGTGCTGCTGTGAGCATGCACGGGTCTTTGGTGGGCAGAGGTGCACATTTGTTTGTGTGCCCCCCCAGGAGTGGAATTTGGTGCACACCTAGAATGGGTCACAGGGTATACATGTACGTGTTCACCGTGTAGATGCTGCCACGGTTCTTCCTCAGTGGTCATGCCAGTTTACGCTCTAGCAGTGTGCGAAAGCTCCAGCAACTCAAGTAGTCATTTTTCTTAATTGCCCCTTTTGTGGGGCTGCTTTGGGTTTGAAAGTAAAATTGAATCAGATATATTACAGAGTAAAATTAATAAGAATAAATTAAACCCTTAATTAGTTAAAAGTTGCCTTAATATTATCATTTCAGAAAAGGCTGGTTGTAACAGGTGAGTCCACCGCACCATGTTCTAGAGATCAGCTAACGTGGCCTTTCCGATCAGGGCAGGTGAGGAAGTGTGAGTGTGGTCCTTCCAACTAGTGTTTCCTAAGTTCTGGAAGAGGTGGCGGGCCACAACGTTTATGCAAGAGCTGAGAATCATCATCCAGGTCCCGTGGCTAGCTTTCGGTGTTTGTCCAGACTTCATGGTGTGTGAAAGAAGGGGGAAAATCAGCCTTAGGAAGCCGGTAACGGTTGGAGAGGTGGGAGGGAAAAAGATCAAGACAGATTCATCACTGAGTGTTTAATTTGTCCAGCTCTCTGATTTCTTAGAGTTTATATGATTATGTAGATGGATAATCTTTTCTCCACAAAACTGGCCGTCAGTTTGCGGTAGAGCCCATTAAACCAGCAGTTCAGTGTTGTGAATCAGCCAGGCTGTCACACCCATGGGCCCAGCACCAAGATGGCCGGTATAAACTGACACCTGTGTGTATTCCATTTAGTTTCTGCCGCTGCAGTCCCCTCTCCCCCACCTCCTCCCCCTCCATTAATTCATTCAGATGCTTACAATTTTGTATAGAGAGTACTATCCGTATGCCGGTCTCTCTCTTCCTTGGCTCTTTTATTATTTGGTCCTATTGCTAACTCACCTGGGAACTCCAGCTCTTTGTAGGTTTTGTCTTCTCCCTGCTGAAGTATCCCAAGTTTACTTGTTCCTACCAAACCAAAAGGCAAAGAAGTACCTGTAGTATAATATTTCTGGTGTACATTTGGCAAATGGAAACTTGAGGAGGCCGCAGCCATCTTTATACCACCCTTAGATTTTGCTGATCTTTATGAAATACACTGCACTGCATTTCATCTTTTCATTTAAATTGCAAAACTGTGTGATTTCATGGAGCGATTCCTAAATTAAAGCCTTACTAGTCCTCCCTGTGGGGCTGCCATTCCAGGTGGTGCAGGGTGGACAGTCAGAACAGCAACTAGTCCTTGAGTACAGGCACAGTGCCACTTGACCACCCCCCGGGCCGCGGTGTATGACAGCACGTGGGGACCAAGAAGCGGGGTGGCCTGGGCAGTATCTGCTGCTCCCTGAGGTGCTCTTGATCATCCTGCTTACTTGAGAAAGGAGGGTGCCCCGGACTGCTGGGGTCTCCTTTAAAGTCAGGCGGCCGGTCTTCCAGTGGCCTTGGCACATATTTAAAGGAAGATTACCTATCTGTGGGTTGAGGCAGAAGGAAATGACAAAGATATGGTGCGGGCGTGCTGTGGAAGTTCCCTCCCCGAGGCTCTGGAGTGCTCGCGTGTGCCTCGCGGATCTCACGTGAGCCCCCGACTCCGGGGAAGCCTTGTGTGTCTCTGTGTGTGAAAAGCAGAGGGGAAAGGACAGCCTCGTGTAAATACCTTATTAGAGTATAGCATTTTTAGAAGTGCCAAAAAATTCAAAGTAGGAATTGATCTGATTTGATGAAAACTCAGACATGGTAGAGATGCTGGTTTAATTATAAAACTAGGATATTTTGCATCCGTTAGTAAAATATTGGTTGTTCAAGGAAATTTAACCAAGGCAATAGGCACTTAGCTTCTAAGCCCCCAAAGTAGACCCACTTACACAACCCTACCCTTGGGAATAGTACTCAGGCGGGAAAGAATTACAACCAGACGGCACTCCCCAGCCCACACTGGACTCACAGCCCCACTGAAACGGAGAAGGAATAGCTCATCACGTCAGCCAAGTTCTTCTTATCTGTGGTGCCTCTGGTCCTGCTCGCATCACGTGACAGCAAGGTTGCTAGCCACTTTCCGGAGTAGCAGGTTACCCTCACAAAGAGAACAGTGCCGGCTCAGTCCTCAACAAAGAGCGACTGTGGCAGGCGCCCCCGGAAGCCGCTGCGGGAGGAGCAGGCTCGGGAGCCCCGGCTTTCCCTCGCAGGCCCCGATTGTGTTATTTCCGTTCTCCGGGGACTCAGCCAGAGCACGTGCTGTGGACAGTTAGAAGCAGAGCAATGAAATGTGCTCAAGATCGGAAATGCAGAGGTTCCCCTTCCTGGTCTCACGTTCTTTTCCCACCTGGCTCTCCCATCCTAAAGAACAGAAATTAAACCCTTAAATAATATTCCGTTAGGCGTGGTGGACGGAACACTTTAGTAAAAGAGCTAATAAACCTGAGAGGGTGTGAGGGATTTTTCCACTAGGCTAAACCTAATTTTAGCAAATCTTTCCGTTTTTTAGGCTTCCGATGCCTGCTGGTTTGTTTTTTGGTTTTTTTTTTTTTAAGCTCGTATGTAGGTCAGACTCCCACCAGTTTGTGCTTTGATGCTGCTGTTTTGAAGCCACAGCTCTCTGTCTTACCTCCCTCTCTGCCAGAGAGGGAAATACCGGAATTTTTTTAATGGAAAATAATATACATGCACACACACTTTTTATTTTGTTTCGTAAGGCCTGCTCTTGTACATTTCAGGTTCGTGTGGGCCAGACTTGTTCATGTTTAGTAAGAATTAATAGAAATGCCTTCTGACGTGGTCATCTGTGTAAAAGTGATGAGACCTATATCAGGCATGAGAAAAACCACAATGATGTTTAGATTTCAAAAGAATAGGGGTTGCTTTACAAGAAATTAAGGTGTTTTCTCCCAGTCCTCCTAAATTCTACTCCATTTCAAATTGATCTTTAGAAGTCAGCTTCTCAGAGAATGGGCCTCAGGGCCAGACAGACCTGAGTTTGAATCTCAGCTCAGTGTTTGTTCTTATGACATTGGGCCAAATTACAGCCTCTCTGAGACTTTGTTTCCTTACCTTGAAGCTGGGCCCTTTCCATCCTGCAGTCTTCCTAATGACCTGGAGGGTTCAGTAAGACGTGTCACTGCCCACTGCCTAGCAAACGGCAGCCCACATCAGGGATCTTGTCTCCTCCCTGTCATTTATGTAAATCCACTGCCCTGGGCACACCAGCACTGTGAGTTACATAGCATGTGACAGCAGTAACCTCTGGATGGCACAGGAACATCGCTCACTCTTAGTGCTCCTTGCTTTGCTGAGAAATGTCTGTCTGTGAAAGGTCCCTTAAGCAGAGGTAAACTATTTTTTCTCTAGTCTTTTTTGCTGCCACCTCTCCCAAGGAACCATTGTCCTCTCCTCTACCTTGAGCATCCATATACCAGTGGCTTTGTTGCCCTATTTGTGACAGAAGACAGAAGAACTTTGTTTTTCAGAAAGCTTTGTCATTTATAGCAAGAGAAAGGTGTTTTTTCAACTGTTGGCCTTATAGCCTTGGAAAACCCTAAAGCTGCCCTATCCTAGCTTATTGCTATAAAGATCTAGGGAAATAGGTAAATGGGCCCCCGCCACTTAGGAGGTGGCTTTGAGAACAGCACTGCTGCTGGGCCTGACAACAAGAGCCTGCAGGGTGGTCCCAGCCCGTGTAGGATGGGAGTCACCTCATGGTCTGTGTCATCTGTCACCGATTCTCTTCTTTGCCAGATTGTTTCTCTGCTGGGATGCACACTCTGCATTCTATAATCTACTGGAAGACGGATGGACCACCACCATCACCACCACTCCCGGCCCCCTGCCCCGACCTTCACCCACAGGTGCACTGTAGTTACTAGGACCTTCTCTGGAGCCAGGGCACCCAGATCAGATCTGGGTTTCCCTCCTTACACACTTCGTGACATTGGGCAAGTTCCTCAGTCTTTGTCCTCCCCTTTCACAAACTCGATGACTTAAAATAACAATTCTTTCACAGTTGTAGGAGGTAGACGTCCTATCTCTGGCAAGGCCGTGCTTCTTCCGGGGGCTCTAGAGAAGAGTCTGTCCCTTGCCTCTTTCAGTTTATGGTGTATGGCAGCGTTCCTTGGCTTGTGGCCACATCCCCCTTTGCTCCATCTTCACCTCTCTCCTCTCCTCCACGTGTCGTCTCTTCCACGTGTCTCTTAAAGGACATTTGTCATTAGATTTAGGACCCACCGAGATAATTCAGGATGATCTCATCTCAAGATCCTTACGTAAGCACATATGCAAAGACCCTTTTTCCAAAGGTGGTTCCAGGCATTAGAACGTGAATGTATCTCCGGGGGCCACTGTCCAGCCCCCTGCAAGGTGCTAAAGTGAGTGTTTGTTGGATTAAACAATTATTTATTGCAGGAAGCAGAGCAGTCTCTTTACTGTGATATAGTGAAGAAAACGATGCCTGGAATTAGAATATGCACCTTAAGATTTTTTTTAATGCTGGCTGTTACATTAAACCTTTTCACATGAACTGTTTCCCTTGAGCGCAGCATCATGCGGTAGAAAGAGAATTGGATTTAGAGTCAGAAGACTTGGGTCCGATCCTCCTACAATTTCTGTGACCATAAAGAAGTCTCTTAACTTTTTCTAAGCTGAAAATATTTGCTGCTCCTCTCAGAAGTGAATTAGAGGCGCGAGGACATAGTACGGCACTGCAGCAGATAAACAGCTCCTGCGATCATGTAGAAAGCCGCGTGGCGAACATGGGCGGATACTTAGTTTCACTCTGTACAGTCTCAGGGCGCCCTAAATGACTTGCGCAAGGACACCCATCCGCACTGGGTGACGTGGGAGTGAGGCCATGTGTTTAGTGTCTGGTGGACTGCATCTGCATCCTTCCTTACGAGGACGTTGGGTGGCTACTGACTGGTCAGTCCCCACCTTGCTCGAGACATGAAAGTATAAAACTCTGTCGTCCGGCTGAAACCAGAAGTGGTTGGCACTGCGCAGGTGCGTATCGGACCAGTTAGGTGAGCACACGCCTGGCGTGCTCCTCCTCTTCGTTCGTTTCTCCCTTACCCAGTGCCCTTCTGGCTTGTTCGCAGAGGCCAGAGGCATGCTTCTCGACGCCACCGTCAGCTTTCTGGAGAGAGCCCTGAGAAGGGCGGACAAAATGCTCTTCCTGGCTTGCTCAAGTCCTCTTGTCCGGATCGCACGGGTAAAAGGAGGTGGCCTGTGCCCAGTGGCGGACACGAGCTGTATTCCCTGTTCTAGTGCGTGGTTTCCATTTGTCACGAGTCCATTAACAGTGTTCTTCCGTGTCCAGGTTAGAATTCTGTAGGTCTGGGCTTAAAAGTAGCCTCCAACAACAACAAAAGTATCTCTTCTCTCCCATCTCCCTGGAGAGCCGTTGGAGAACCGTGAGCAGAGACGTAGAGTGGGGGCCTAAGTATCGCACTTTAGTAATGGCCGAGGAGGTGACGCACGGTAGGAGGAGGGCAACCAAGGGGTCTCCTGAAAGACAAAGGTGCCCCTTTAACAAGTTTGCAGGGGTCTGGCCCTGATGCTTAGAAGAATATGGTTGGAACCACTGCCCATTTGAAACGCAGAGAAGTCTCTACCTTCCCATCACCCCATCTCCGTGTCCTGCTACAACGGCGGCCAGTCCCGCATTTCATGTTGCCAAAGCAGAAGTCCTTTCTGTTCTCTCCACTCCATCCCACTGTACTCCACACGCCCCGTCAGGTGCCAAGCCCGGCTCCTTTCCCAGGGCTCTGCAGTCGCCCCTCCTCCTGGCTCTCTTCGCCCCTTCGCCATCCCCAGGATGCCCGCAGCCTGCCTCACCCCACCCTCTCGGAGCCCCTGCCTCCGTGGAAGCTCACTTCCTCTGTTCCAGGCTCTGACTCCTGCATCCCTTCTTAAAGCTTTCCATCACGGGAAATCAGGCCCACATTCCTCTTCTCCAGAACTGCTGACCTAGACCCCTGCAGCCTGACCATTGGAGTCCCCCACACCGTCCTGGGGGTGACTCATCCAGAGAACTCTGCTTTGAACATGCAGGTGATGGGTAATAAGACGACGCAGCTGCATCAGAGGGGCTGACGAGGAGGGAGGTGCTCCATGTACCTGGGAGCTCCCAGGCGTCATGGAAGCGACACTCATGTTACTTTCTGATCGCTTCTCTCAGGCTTGGCCGTGTGCTTGGGAAGCCTGCTGTTGTTACCCTGTCCCTAATCCCCCTCCTCCACTTTGCACAGTCTCCAAAATCCCAAGTCACCCTTAAGTTTATCTTGATTAACTGGAGGGTTTCTTTTGCTCGCTCCTTCCGTAGTTTTCCCTGACGTGCCTGCCACCTGTTCGTGTGCACTTATCCTTTGTGTGGCTTAAAATGGACTTGCCATTTGTTCTTTTTATCCGTCATTCCCTGGGTTGACAGGCGCTCCCACACTGCCTCATCTGTCCTAGCGCCGAGGCCCTGGCACCTCATCCATGAACGAAGCTTGGTTGTAAGAGGGATGGTGATGTCAGGCCAGCAGCGGGCCCCGTACCTGCGCTCGCTTCTTCTGAGGCAGCTTCACCCAGCTGTCCCTCGACGGGTGGGTCTCAGCGGTCCCTCTGCCAGGCTCCTGTGTGTTTGCATTGGAGAGCACCGAAAGGTGCCCCAGATAGTCCAAGACTTGCTGTCCTGCTTATTCTGGGGCATAATGTTGACGTAGTATGCTCAAAAATTAGTCCCCCAAAGGCAGGGGACCACCTGTACCCCTGACTCTCGTACCTCAGTAGGGTTCTCTTCATTGACACCCCTGTAGTGAAGGGCTCCGCTCCGTGCGTCCTGAGTCAGGGAACAGACTGGAAATAGCTGGTGTGAAGCTTGAAGTTTTGTGTGTCTTAAGACAGGCCTTTCTCTGAGCAGCGATGCAGAAGGCCTCACTCGGGTCATCTCCAGTACTGCTCTCTTTTTAATTGCCAGTTAGCCATCCCAGCTCCCAAATTTGCCAAGATTAGACCTTGAGCGTTCTTATTTCCAGCTATCTCAGGGCCGTGTCTAGAAAGGGGGATGGTGATGTATATAGTTCCGTAAAGTTGATCCTACAGAGATAACTAAAGTCCCTAGATTTTAAAGAAGAAACAACATAGATTCTTTTACCTCATTCTGTGGAGAGTATAATTTACCCTTATTTGAAACAGCTTCAACCTTGGTTTGTGCCCGTTAAACTGTTCTCCTTTGTGGTTCTTTAAAACCAAGCCCAGCAGCCAGACCAGAGTTCGAAGACTAATAAATACCCATCATCATATCTGGAGCAGAATTGGCAAACCCCAACATGCAGACCAGAGCTGGGCCATAGACGAAAAATGGTTTTTACAGTTTAAATAGTTGGGGGAAACTCAAAAGAAAAATGTTGATGTCACGTGAAAATTATGTGAAGTCCACATTTCAGAGTCCATAAATAAAGATTTGTTGGGACACAACCACACCTGTTTGTTACACGTCATCTCTGCCTGCCTTCATGCTACAATGGCAGAGTCGAGTACTTGTGAGAGACCACATGGCCTGCAAAGTCCAAATATTTATTATCTAGCTCTTTTACAGAAAAAAAAATTGCCGAAAGTTCTGAGGGCTCAGAAACTGAATGCAGGAAGTATTTTACTGTTCTTGTATCTAGCTTCTATCATTGATTTCAAAACAGTAGGAAGAGATAAAGGAGTCATCTTTCTCATTCTCTTCCCCCTCCCCCACCACACCCCATCTGGTTCTCCAGGGCCAGTGCTTCATGGTGAGGGGTGGAGGGAGAGATTTTTTTGTGACCAGGACTTGGAGATTCCAATCATAATCCCTTTTCAGTGGTGATTTCACAGCCTGTGAAGTTCAGCGTTGACTGAGCTGTGGTCCTTGGACTGTGCACTGACTTGCTGTTAAAATCCTTCTTGTCCACGGCCATGCTACCCTGAATAAGCCCGATCCCGTCTGATCTCAGAAGCTAAACGGGGTCGGGGCCTGGTTAGTACTTGGATGGGAGACCACCTAGGAAGATCAGGTGCTGTAGGCTAAAAAATAAAAAAATAAGG
>NW_011889052.1:652154-663943 GCF_000151845.1 Pteropus vampyrus | reverse complement strand
GGTCCCTCTGCCAGGCTCCTGTGTGTTTGCATTGGAGAGCACCGAAAGGTGCCCCAGATAGTCCAAGACTTGCTGTCCTGCTTATTCTGGGGCATAATGTTGACGTAGTATGCTCAAAAATTAGTCCCCCAAAGGCAGGGGACCACCTGTACCCCTGACTCTCGTACCTCAGTAGGGTTCTCTTCATTGACACCCCTGTAGTGAAGGGCTCCGCTCCGTGCGTCCTGAGTCAGGGAACAGACTGGAAATAGCTGGTGTGAAGCTTGAAGTTTTGTGTGTCTTAAGACAGGCCTTTCTCTGAGCAGCGATGCAGAAGGCCTCACTCGGGTCATCTCCAGTACTGCTCTCTTTTTAATTGCCAGTTAGCCATCCCAGCTCCCAAATTTGCCAAGATTAGACCTTGAGCGTTCTTATTTCCAGCTATCTCAGGGCCGTGTCTAGAAAGGGGGATGGTGATGTATATAGTTCCGTAAAGTTGATCCTACAGAGATAACTAAAGTCCCTAGATTTTAAAGAAGAAACAACATAGATTCTTTTACCTCATTCTGTGGAGAGTATAATTTACCCTTATTTGAAACAGCTTCAACCTTGGTTTGTGCCCGTTAAACTGTTCTCCTTTGTGGTTCTTTAAAACCAAGCCCAGCAGCCAGACCAGAGTTCGAAGACTAATAAATACCCATCATCATATCTGGAGCAGAATTGGCAAACCCCAACATGCAGACCAGAGCTGGGCCATAGACGAAAAATGGTTTTTACAGTTTAAATAGTTGGGGGAAACTCAAAAGAAAAATGTTGATGTCACGTGAAAATTATGTGAAGTCCACATTTCAGAGTCCATAAATAAAGATTTGTTGGGACACAACCACACCTGTTTGTTACACGTCATCTCTGCCTGCCTTCATGCTACAATGGCAGAGTCGAGTACTTGTGAGAGACCACATGGCCTGCAAAGTCCAAATATTTATTATCTAGCTCTTTTACAGAAAAAAAAATTGCCGAAAGTTCTGAGGGCTCAGAAACTGAATGCAGGAAGTATTTTACTGTTCTTGTATCTAGCTTCTATCATTGATTTCAAAACAGTAGGAAGAGATAAAGGAGTCATCTTTCTCATTCTCTTCCCCCTCCCCCACCACACCCCATCTGGTTCTCCAGGGCCAGTGCTTCATGGTGAGGGGTGGAGGGAGAGATTTTTTTGTGACCAGGACTTGGAGATTCCAATCATAATCCCTTTTCAGTGGTGATTTCACAGCCTGTGAAGTTCAGCGTTGACTGAGCTGTGGTCCTTGGACTGTGCACTGACTTGCTGTTAAAATCCTTCTTGTCCACGGCCATGCTACCCTGAATAAGCCCGATCCTGTCTGATCTCAGAAGCTAAACGGGGTCGGGGCCTGGTTAGTACTTGGATGGGAGACCACCTAGGAAGATCAGGTGCTGTAGGCTAAAAAATAAAAAAATAAGGGATTGTAAGCTGACAAGGTCCTTGTGATCTGTGAGGTCAGCTAAGGGTTGCCTCGCCTGAAAAATAAAATAAAAATCAAATTTTTCTCTCCATCCCCTGTGGTCTGTGCTTGGCATTTTGTGTCCTCAGGAAGATACTTGATAATCTAATGTTCACCCAAACTAACCAGAATGAACGCTTTCTTTTAGGATGCTATTTTTACAGCTACCTGGCTATCCCAGGGTTTACGATAGTCATTCACGCTGCAGACCTGCCCATTACCCCCCACCATCAATCAGTCAGTCCATACTGGACATAGAGATTATTGCAGATTATTGCTCTGGTGATATTTCAGATCCTTTGGAGGGTAGGTTAGATATTTGTCTGTATATATTAGTCTTGGGCAGTGAGTTGGTCCTTCCTTCCTAGTACACTTACCTTAATACTTTAAATCTCCCTCCACAGGTCAGATACCAGGCCCAGGTTCCATGATGCCTGGGCAGCCCATGCCAGGCCGAATGATTCCCACCGTGGCAGCCAACATCCACCCCCCTGGGAGTGGCCCTGCCGCTCCTGGTATGCCTCCGATGCCAGGGAACGTCTTAGGACCCCGCGTAACCCTCACGGCACCTAACGGCATGTGTAAGTCCCATGCTGGGGGATGTATACCCCAGTGTCCCTCTGGGAGGGTTTCTCTCCGTGGTGTGGCAGGTCCATATGGACAGTGCCACCTGTGACAGTGGGTTCCGGAATGTCAGATTTTGCTCAGTGCTCTTCAGCACCAATGATTGGCAGGTGCACAGGTGCTAAATTCAAAGTGCTTTCAGTCATCAGGCTCACGTGGCCCGTACTCATGGCACCGAGGTCTGAGGAGGCGAGAATGACACCCCTCTGGCTCCTGTGTGAGTCTGTCCAGTGTGGATATCGGTAAACACAGAGCTGCTGGTGATTTTTCCTACAAGAGCCTTTTATCGATCACAGGGTTCAAAAGTGGTAGATGTAAAGAAAAGAAGAGGAACCAGTTTAAAGCAGGAATAAGAATTAAGTTTCTCGGAGCCACATATTCGGAGTCGCTGCCTAGACTAAGGGAAGAGTATTCAGGGCAGCACTGAGGAGGGTACAAGGTCCCAGCGGGCTCAGCGGAGAAGGCCCGGGTGCCGCCGAACGGTGTCCGACAGTGTGCAGGAAGCCAGGTCGTACCTCCCGCACAGCCTTGCATCGCCCCTGCCTTGGCCTCCAGAGAGTCGCTTCAGAGGCTGTGGCCCGCCCTTGACTTCTATAGACCTTCTGAGCGAGAACAGTCCCAAAATGCAGCCACATCTGTGATCCTGGGTTCATTTATAAATTCACGTATGTGCCAAGGAGTTAGCCTCCTATTCATGATAGAGAGACCTGGGATAAATAAGAATCCCTGGCCTCCAGTTGCTATAGTTGGGAAAATGAGAAATGAACAGTTGGATAGTAGTGTAGGCAGAAGTTACATGAGATGGTGAAGTGCCTAGCGTGAGTGCCCTGTAGTGCCCTGATAGTGCCCAGGGCTAGGATGTAGGCCATGCGGATGAAGGTGTCTCATTTCTCTCTGGACCTCTAGGAGCTAGGTGCACAGAAGGAAGATGGGAGTCTAGCTGGGTGTGTAGAATCACAATAACAGGAGAAAAAAAGAAAGATCTCCCTTGAGGCAGCGATCAGAGGTTGCAGTATAGCAGGTACCTCTTCTCCTTGGCAAGAAAATGCTTGCCTTGCCACCTTACAGGCAACATACAAATGGGCCAGCCTACCAAGAGAGGTGACCAGTTTGTCCTCCCCATTGCAGAGATGATATTATTGGTCTTTACTAGTGTGTCATATCCTGCTAATCACCCATGATTTATGACCCTAAAGGGCCCTCAGTGGAGTACCTTGAGAAAGTGGAGGGTTCCCCCCAGCTGACCCCCCACTGCTTCCTTCCACACATGAGTGTTTCAGGGATCCTGAGCTGCACCTTGGCCCTGGGGCCCTGGGGTCCTGGGCAGGCCTGGCGGGTGGGCTGCTTTCTTCCCCTCCTCAGGTTTTCGGTTTTCTCCACTGAAAGATGCTGCGAGGGGTCAGATGAATGGGCTTTGGACCCTTTGAAGAGCCCTAGAGGTCTGGCAGAAACCTCGTGGGGGAAGTTGGGTGAATCGATGAAAAGCGGGGCTGTACCTTAATTATTTGTTTTATATGTTTCATTTCTGGCATAATCTAGAGGTTTTTAAAACCCTGGATTAAACGATCTCTAGGGGTCCTTTGTATGCTAAAGCAGCTGAATAGAAATAGCAAAGAGCCCCAGACAGCTCATGCTAATTGCTCCCTTCCGGACCTGACCTAGTTTGGGCCCAAAATCCAAGGACTGCATTTCAAGCGCTCTGTGGCCTCCCAGGACTGTCCACTTTGTCAGCAGCTGTCTCGAGGGGAGTGCTCTGGGCCTGGCGGACACAGATAATCATCAAGAAGTTGTTGATAATCTATATTTTGTGCGCAGCTAGGCTAGGCACTTGAGCAAAGGAAGACAACTTGCCCAGGAAAGAGCTTATCATTTAACTGAAGAAATAAAATTAGCAGAGAGAACCATTAAAGTACAATAAAATCAAAATGTAATTAAGTTCTGAAAGGAGCTAGAGTGATTCTTGTGGAAGAGGTGAGCCTTGAAGGAGGGCAGGACAGATTGAGACACCCACCACCACCACCACCCCCACTCTGGTCAGGGGAAGCAGTGTGAGCCATGACCTGGACGTCCAAACAGACCGGACCTGCGTGCACCACGGTGGCCATGAGGCCTTGTGGACCACATTGGTTACCTGCCATAGAGGAAATTACTTCCTGTGTTGTTCAACTTCGAACGGGCTCTTTCCCAAGCCCCGGCTTCCAGCAGTGACGAGTTACTCTTGGATGTGTTTGCAGATCCCCCTCCACCGCAGCAGCCGCCGCCGCCGCCACCGCCCGCAGATGGAGTCCCTCCACCTCCTGCTCCAGGCCCACCAGCCTCGGCCGCACCCTAGCCTGGCAGATGCAGGGGACGTCCACGCCCAGCGCCACGAGCTGTAGTGGAGATGACAAGACGCGTTCCTCAGCTTCCTCGCGTTTCAAGATTTTCTTCTCACAGGCCCAAGCACACATCCCATATCCTATCTCTCCATTCCTCTTGCCACCCCTCTCCATGCTCTGACTCCCCTCGTGTTAGGTCCTCAGCCAACACTCAGGGGAACCTCTGGTGACAGTGTGCCCTGGTCCATCCTGAAAGTAAGCTGAGTCCCCCCTCTCCTGGCGTGGGGCATACTGGCAGTCTGTCTGCAGGTCCTATCGACATGAGTGTTCTGTGTCTCTAACATTTTTGCTCTTCTGCAGTTTTTTGCTTTGTCTTAACGCTTCTATGGATAATGCTTTATAATCATCTTTTTTGTTTGTTTGTTTTTTTGTCATTATTGCTTTAAAGGAGAGCATTCTAAAGTAATAGGAACCAAAAATGGTGGTGGGCAGAGGGTATAGCCAGAGGGGACACACCTTAAGACATTGTAAGTGACCTTATTTCTGCTTATCTGAGCTAAGAATGGTGCTGTTTGTGAATTTTCATGAGGCTTTTGCCACCTATAGATGCACCAAAGTTAAAAGCGATGGGGAAAGGGACACCACTGAGTTTTGTCCCTAGTGAGGCCCCCCCCCCAGCAGAACACACCCATTTAGCACTCTGGTAGGGGAGAGCACAGGCATTAGAATGGATCCACCCCTTCCCCAGGCCCCCTGGTTCTGGTTTTCTATGCAGATGGCTTATTGGAGTAGGGGTGGGTGTTTTTGTTTTTCTGAAGGCAGTGTGACTTTGAGGGCTGGGATTGCGGGGGAGGCATTCCTTAGTCCTCGAGATGAGCCAGGAAAGTTGTGGGGGTCTAGGGCAAGGGCCACCCAGTGAATCTAGCCCACTATTCACTGCTCATATGCATTCTTTCTCTCCCTCTTTAAAAAAAAAAAAAAAAAAACTTTAAAAAAGAAAAAATACAAGTAGATAATGCCGAACATTTTAGCTCGTGGGACTTGGTTAGGATGGCTGGGACGCAAGTCCCCACACTACCTCTTGTAGTAGCCGGGGTGAAGGGTTCAGTGGTACTTTAGGTTTGGGATGGGATCGGAGAAGTGGGGCAAGATCCTTGGCCTCTCGTACCTTCTCCCTTCCCTTTCTGAGATCTCACATTCCATCTGTCTCAAGGTTGTCAAGGAGATACTGGGGGTATCAAGGAACTCACTTGGCAATCAGAGCATCATGCTTTGAGGGTTGGGGTGCTCAGGCTGAGAGAGTAGAATGCCATTCAGAGGAAGAGCCACACAGATGCCTTAATTTGAGCCCATTTCTATCCCTGCTGACGAGTGACTTGAGAGTTCTGGTCTTCTTGTCCTCTCTCCCCCGTCCTTCTATAGGTGGGGAGAGGGTCTTCTTGGTGGAGCTTGATTTCCAAAGCACCTGGCCTCTTCACATTCTCAAGCGGCAGTTTCATTTAGAATGCAAAGTGGAACATCTTTTGGATATCTTTTCTATGTATTTTATAAAGCTTTACACATGAGAGGGTATAGGTAGGTGTTCGTGAAACACCTTAGAACTTTTTTCCTTAATATCAGAAAGCAAAAAAATAAAACCACAGTTAAGATTTGCCTTTCAAACCCTCAGGTGTTGCCTCTAACCAGGTGGCCCTGGTCAGCATCAGAGTACTGGAACCAAGGAGGCCTTGTTCCTTCCGTGTGTTGGTTTTGGACTCTTGGAGTGGAGATGAACTTGTTCCGATTGGAGTTTAGTTCCAATGCATTTGCCTCCAGAAAGACCCCAGTGCCTTTGACAGTGGCCAGGGTTTTCCCTATTTCCTGCCAGTGTTTTCCAAAGGAAACTCATTCCAAATACTTAATCTTTCCACTGGGGTCTTAGAAGGAAAATGGAATTCTGGTTCATACTGTGGTCCCTAGTAACCTCAGGTCTTTAATGTGATCATTTTCAGATTTAAAAGATCCAGGTGGAAATATTTTTACTATGCTGGTAATAATTCTACAGAATACCTGAATTCTTAACACTGTTATGTTTCAGTATAAGTGGTGACTTTTTATGTCTTTCATCTGGTTTCGTTCCTGTAATACAGCCACTCGATTTTGTGAGGGGGGAATAATATGTGGTTTTTGTACAAACATTTCTCAGTGTGTTATTTTGGAAAAATGGGAGTTTGGGGAGATTGGAGGAAATTGATCAAGAAGGCCTAATTTCCCCTCTTTTTTGGTGAATAAATGGAACATTTCTGGATTTGAGTCCCATTCTCTGCCTTCCATACCAGTGTTTTCATGTGTCTTATGAGGAGCCCAAATCTTTAGCCTCATCTGGTCCTGGTCAGCCGTTAAAGTTCAGGACTCGGGGCTTCCTGACTGGCCACCTTCATGGTGCGGAAGGAACGTGCAGGTGAATGTGCCTCACCCCCTGTTTATTTCCGTGGTCAAAGTGAAGAAAGGAGCAGAAGTTCTCCAGGGAGGGCGGCCAACATCCCAGTACCTCGAAGAGGCGTAGTTTTGCTCGGTGAGCTAGAGCATGTTCGTCAGGGTGCGGCTTAGCACCCGTCGAGGCAGGCCTTGAGGGCTGATGATTCCACACACCCTGACGTGCTCTTAAGGACAGCATCTCGGTGCCCAAACCCTGTTCACAGAACAGAAGGAAGCCATTGTCTTCAAGATGCTTGTGAACCCAGTGAAGCAAAAGCAGCGGATTCTGTGTCTGCCGTGAGGTGAGCACTTCGCCTTTCACAGAAGTGTACCCGGCCGATGGTGCTTCGCTCTCTGACCATTTCCAGCTCTTCCTCCAGACCATTTCCACCTCTTCCTCCAGTAGACAGAGCTGGAGCCATCCGGGCCTCAAGGAGATTCCTGTTCTTCCCTGAGGGTGATGAGGGAGGTTAATCCTTGATCCAAACTAAAGATCTTGAATGTAAATTCTTTTTAGCAGGACACATAGTCTTCCCCAGGTTCCTCAGATCCTCACTGTAGAGTAATGCTCCCAAACGCGATTAAGAACAATTTTCCAGCTTGAGTGAAGATCAGGATCCCCTGCAGGACTGTCAGCATACAAGCTGCTGGGCTCTCCCCCTCAGAGCCTCTGATTTGGTAGGTCTGGGGTGAGTTCTGTAATTTTGCTTTTTTTTAACAGGTTCCTAGGGGATCCTGAGCTGTCTGGTCAAGGGACCACACTTTGGGAACCACCGATTAAGAAGGTTGTGTGGTAGAGCAAGTTCGCTGCACTTGACAGTTCTATGAGTCCATTAGTCCAGTAGACATTCGAGGGCCTGCTCTGTGCCAGGCATTGGACCTTGCATGCAGTGAATTTGTAATTATGAATAAGATGGGCAAGGCACCTGCACATCCAGGCCACATACACTCTTGTAGGGTGAGGGACACCAGACCATTTCATAAATAGTCATTAACAAATGTGATTGTTTTAGATAGTGCCAAACGTTGATGAAAAAACTAATCAAGAGTTTTCTGGGATAATGTATATTGGGTTGGATATTCTTCCATGACTGCTGTCTGCTGGGTGTGGTAACTGAGGGTTGACTTCATCCCAGGAGAACCCCATCTGAATAACAAGAGCACCTTTTCATCTGCATACACAATGCCAACCTCTGAGATTTCTTTCTGCAAACTTCCCTTTGTGGCTTTTATTATAAAGCACAGCTGTACAGTTCCTGTTGAAGAGGGACTTCATCCTGCGGACAAGGTGAGAGCACCTGATCCCCTGTTAATGGATTATTTAAGGAAGTCATCCTTTCCACAGGATGGAAAGGTATATCCTGAGGGAAGTGCGTTATTTTTGAGCCCAAGACTCTCGATGTCGGATCTCCTTGCGAACGGCTCCCGTGAACATTTCCCTTGGCTGACTTGTATGTCTGCCACCGTTCTTGTCATTAGAAAGCACCTTTGATCCTGAATTCCTTGAAACAACTGAGACAAGACTGCCATACCCAAAGGATGGCTAAAAGAAGAGTTTTGAGACTCGACCTAAACGGAAATTCCAAAATCAGTTCTAGCTAGCTCGCTCCAGGACCACCCAGCCCTGTTCAGCTTTCATGAGACTCCAGGGGCAGAGAGCCTTGTCTTCCTGCTCCTGGCCTGCCTTGCAGGACTGGAGCCATCTTTACTCCCTCCTGCCCCCAGAGGCCTTTTCAGGCCCTTCCAAACCCAGAGAGAACAGCCAGGTGACTTCTGGCAGCCACCTTAGCCACCACGCACCCTTAGGGTACAGCCTTTGCAGGCCTCCACAATGTTGCCTTGAAACAGTACAGTGAGCACTTTCACTAACCTCAGGAAGGAGGAGACAACTGAGAGGAAAGAGAAAGCCTCCCACCCTGGTTTAGAAATCTGCCTAAGGCACCCTCACTGCGGGCTCCTCCAGGCGGGTGGGAAGTGGCAGCACTCTTGGTAACATCCTTTTTGCACAGGCTGATTTCCGTGGCTGCTTTGGTCCTGGCCCTGAAGGATTGCCCACGGCCATCCACGTTGGCATTCCTTCTCTTGCTTATTCAGCAGTAGCTACAGGGTTCCCAAGAAGCACTTAGAGAGGTCGCCTGCTGGGGCAGCAGAACCCAGGCAGACAGGCCTTGTTGCTCTTCATCTGAGGTTCCCGTGTGCTGACTTTGTGCTGTTATGCCTCCTTCCCAGCTGACTTGACTTTGGGGTAATGAAAATTACAGGCCTTTCCAATCTTGTAGCAGACCCACTGCCCAAACAAGATGACAGCCTCCAAGTTGTGATGTCCCTTTCTAGGATGGGAACACACATGGTTCAGAATCCAGAGTTCCCTGCAGCAATGAGGTGGGGTTCACACAAAGAACTCAGGCCCCCAGCCTTTGGCTCTTCCCTTCCTCCTGGTAATGGTGCATGAAGATTCATTCCCACCAAAACGGTCACAGCCAACTGTCCTGCAGCCCAGAACTGGTGGGTGTCTCTATCCAGCACACTATCAGGAAAGGCCATTCTAGATGTCTTTTTCTGACTCTGATCTAGGACACGAGTCTTGACTTGTTACTGTTATACCCTGTGGTGAGATCATAGCATTCATTTGAATGCCCAGAAGTGTGGGCCTTGTAGGGAGAGGCAAGGCTTCCATTCTGCCAAGTGAGGTCCTACCTCTACATCTCGATTCCTCCTCAGAAATTAAGAAGCAAAAATGAAAAGTCTCCATATCAAAATGAAAAGGTTTGAAATGAAGATCTTAGTTCAAGTCCTGGCCTTTCCACATTAGCATGATCTCAGTGCCTGTTTGCAAATGTGTAAAATGACCAATAAGATTTTCATAGTATAGTTTTGAAGAATATGGCAGTTGGACAACTAGGAAAATTAAGAAGATGTTAGTAGTTACTACTGAGGACTTAAAGCCAGGAACCGTGCTGCTTCCTGTGCAGACTGAACTATATTCCCAGCCATGACAACTGGAGCAGCTCCTGCCCTAGACAGCAGCCCCTGGTGAAGCCAGGGGCTTTCTATGCACAGGGAGGCAGGCCGTAGCCATGGCAATGGGCCCTGTGCCTGCCTTGGTACTGGAGGCAGGGTGCCAAACCCAATAGGAACCTCAGAGGCATGCAGAAGCCATTGCTTCACAAAGCATCCCTGATGCCCAAATGAATGAGTTTTGAACATGGGGACATGGTAAGCCCTAGAGGTCAATTTCCTTTCTACTTTTCAGCTCCTTCATCTTATATATATCTTCTTTAGCCTACCCTAGCCCTTGTCCCCAAAAAAGATATTGCATGCTTTTGATAATACTATGGTTACCACTTTGACATATATGAAACTCAGGTTATTCTCTTGAGGTCACACAGATCTGATGCCGAATCCTGCTCTTCCCATCTCCACTGCCTGGATGAGCTCCCATTCAGCCATGTGTGCTGGGCTCAGTTTCTGAAATTGCTGGTGAAATCTGCTAAGGAGGATCGGGATGAAACTGAATGGCAATAGTTGATTGAAAATCCCAAGATAAAGTGGTAACAGGATTTGCCCCCAGAGAAGGGAAGTTTTTTCAGGAAGGAGACGTTTCATATTTTATACCATATGCTTACTTTAATATAAAAGTGAATTTTAAAGTATTTAAAATGTTCAACAAAATTATTAAAACGAACGAGTAGGAAGAGTTTTAAGAAAGGGGTAGGAGAAGGCCCCCATCCAAACCCTTCTTGTGAATAACACGGGAGTGATTGACATACACCTGGCATTAGAGGACCCATCCATGAGGCCTCCATCCCACACAGTGGACATCCTCCACTCTGACCACCACTATCCAAAAGTCAATGAGACACAGAGATAAGCTACAGACAAGGCAAGCAGAGATGAGGTTGGAGAGTGCATTAGTGCCTCTGGTCAACAGGCTCGTGTAAAGCCCTGTCCAGCCCTCTGCTCGGAGAAGGTTGTATTTCAAACTGGTATTTACTGTCCCCAGAAGCAGCACGAAGCCATGGAAAGACCCCCAGAAAGTCCTTTTGCAAGAACCTCCAGACCCACAGTTCTGAGTTGGGAGTTCATGCATTTGTGCCTTCTACCAGCCTTAGGGAGCCTGCCTGGCACTGTGCACTAAAGTGCCTTTTCGTCCAGTGAGATCAGGACTTGTCTTAACTGCTTGGGGTGGGCTGAGAAGGCTTCACAGAGGGGAAATGCTAGGAACTGAGTTTCCTGAGTTAGAGTTTGCCAGGCGGACCTGGAGGGGAGGAAACACCAGGAGAAATAGACTGCAGCAGTAGTTTCAGTGAGAAAAACAGGCTTGAATCAAGGCAACCCCATCCAGAGACGTGTACCAGAGAGATTAGGAGATTGACTTTCCATCTTAGTCACCTTTGTGGTTCTAGGGACAGGAATGGGAGTGTCTTAAATGAGAGTTGCTACATCTCCGGCTGTGACCCCGAATGTCATCATTTGGGTCAATAACACATCAACTGGGATGTTGACAGTCGATTTGGTGGGTAAACTAAGTGACTAGGCCGCGACTCCCCACCAAGCAGGGCTCGGGAGTGGTCCTGGGTCACACAGTGAGATTTGCACAGGGGCCCCGCAGACTACTGAGCTTCTGGCCTGGCATCCGCGTGTCCCTAGCTTGAGCTCTAGGCTGCTTGGGTCTACCCAGGAACTGAGCTTTGGTGACCTGGAACACATGGAGCGATGTATCTTGGGAGGGAAGAAGTGACCGGGAGTAAAGACCGCTCCCCAGGCTGCCTTGAGCAGGCGAGAAGGAAGGCGAGGTAGCCGCAGCCGCAGGAAGGTCTTGTCCCGCGCCTCGGGACGCATTCTGGCGGCCCCGGCTGCGTGAGGTCTGGGCTATGGCTGCGACGGATTA
>NW_011889052.1:641648-650504 GCF_000151845.1 Pteropus vampyrus | reverse complement strand
GACCCTGACGCCCCGCCCCTCTTGCTCCCGCCCGCAGCGCGTGAGGCGGGCAGCGCCGTCGAGGCTGACGAGCGCGTGAAGAGCGCCTCGGCGTGGGAGCCGCGTTCCAACGACACGCGGGAGAAGGCGGGCCCACCAGCCGCTGGGGGAGGTGAGACCTCGTGGACCGCGCCCGACGGCGAGCAGGCGGTGCTGGGCCGTGGGGCTGGGCCAGAAGACGTGCTGGAGGCGTCGGCAGCGGTAACGGGCACTGCCTGGCTGGATGCTGACAGCCCGGGCCTGGGCGGAGTGACTGTAGAGGCCGGCAGCGGAGACACCCAGGCCCTTCCAGCCACTCTCTCTGCTCCTGCGGAGGCTCTCGAGCGGTCATCAATGCCCCGCACCATCCCTGACGCTACAGAGGCCAGTGGACCACCCTCCCCCACCCCTGGCCACAAGCTGAACCCAGTCTCAGAACTCCCCAAGGAAAATCCCTTGGAGGTTTGGCTGAACCTGGGAGGCAGCACACCTGACCCTCATGAGCCAGAGCCCACGTACCCCTTTCAAGGCACACTGGAGCCCCAGCCGGCGTCAGATATCATTGACATCGACTACTTCGAAGGATTGGATGGTGAGGGCCGTGGCGCTGACCTAGGGAGCTTCCCGGAGTCTCCAGGAACTTCAGAGCACCACCCTGATAGTGAAGGGGAGACCCCTTCCTGGAGCCTGCTTGACTTATACGATGACTTCACCCCCTTTGACGAATCTGACTTCTACCCCACCACCTCCTTCTACGACGACTTAGACGAAGAGGAGGAAGAAGAGGAGGATGACAGAGATGCGGCTGGAGGTGGAGACCTGGAAGATGAAAACGACCTTCTAGTGCCCACTGAGAAGCCTGGTCTGGGGGCTGGGACAGGCCAGCCCACCAGTCGGTGGTATGCTGTCCCTCCACAGCATACTCTGGGGATGGTCCCCGGCAGCAGCATTGCCCTCAGGCCTGGCCCAGGAGAGCCAGGCAGGGACCTGGCCCCAAGTGAGAATGGCACTGAGTGCCGCAGTGGCTTTGTGCGGCATAATGGCTCTTGCCGGTCAGTGTGCGACCTCTTCCCAAGTTACTGTCACAATGGCGGCCAGTGCTACCTGGTGGAGAACATAGGGGCCTTCTGCAGGTAAGAGTGTGGCACACAGGTGCACAGGGACTTGTAAAAGAACTCCTGACAAGTGTGAGGCAGACTTGGCAAAGTGGGGGTATGACAGGCACAACTTCCAAGAGGTTGTGCATCCGTGGGATTCCCAGGTCAGCAGATGCTCGCCTGGGCATCTCGTACAGAATTCCTTGTTCACTGCCCTGCCTGTGATCTCGTCACTAGGAGACGTTCCTCAGAAATAAGATGCTGTGTTCCTCTAAGTGTTGTGCCTTTTACCCAACCACTAAACTATAAAGGCAAAATAAGGGTTTAGGAAACAGGTCTTTGCTGGCTTGAGGGGTTTTCATTGGGGAGTTCTGTCTACACTGGCAGAAAGAGTAGGCCCATAAACTTGCTTGGCGGGAAAGATTGCTGCCGAGCACTCCCTGTGGGCCACGCGTGTGGTAGGAGGAGGGCCCGTTTTCCTGCGGGCGTGAGTGGGGGGCGGGCATGTCAAGTTAGAGCGAGGGCCTCCTCTGTGGGAGCAGACCCAGAGAGCAGCCCCTCAGGCCATGTCGAGTGCAGAGTCTTTCTTGGCATAGCAGACATGGTGGGGTGTTTTACTTTTGGGTTGTGCCATTTTCCCTTCCACCTTGATTTTTGTTTTCCTTGGAATACCCAGTCCAGGATGTTTGAAAGACTCAGAGAGTTCAGTGTCCCTAATGACATTGTCTGCAGCCTCCATCCCATGCCTCATCAGTAATTACCCTGTATACCTGTCCTCACGGCAAGGTCATTAACCTGCTGGAGAGCCCACTGGCTTATTCTGGAAGAATCGCAAGTCAGGGGCGGTCTGGGTGGTTTGCTTGTCCCCATCCTTACAGGCCCTGGAAGTGGAGTAGCACCCTCAGATTGCTCTGGGACGTGTTTCCTTTGGTCCTAGGAGGGGCATTTCTGTAATCTGGGTGTCTTTTTTGAGTGTCACTCCCAATGTGTCTTTTCCTTGGCCTTTCTGGAGGTGTGTGAAGAATTCAAATTCTGAAGCTCTTGATGTTCCGATAAAAAATAACATAGAAAGCGTGAATGTTGTGCCTTTGTCATCAAAGCTTGAGTTCCAGTCCCTTCCTGTGAAGTCGTTTCCTGTAAATGATCCTGACATTAGAGTCACTCATATAGGATGTGTCCACACAGTTCTGATTGGAGTTCTTGAGCCATTGCCAAAAGGAGGCATGTAATCAAGAAATTATGGCAGTAAGACCTTGCTGGTTGGTTAAAGACTACCAGAAATATGGATAGTCTGTGCTTTTGCTCCTTGGACTTTAGTTGGGGGGCACTGTAGTGCTGAATTTAGCATGGAAGCTGTGGAATCTCTGTGCAAAACCATCTCTGTCATTCCACTGGAGGTCTGAGTTTTCACCTTCAAAGTAAGCTCCCCATCAGAGTATGAAATTTGGAGCCCTTGATGCTCCTGGAAAGCTCCCCAGACCTGCTGGCGCTCTCAGGGGGTTACCGAGTGGAAGAATAAGCCTGTTCTCACTGAGCCGCATGCCTGTGCGACCATGGATCCACCGTGGATCCTGCCTCAGCAGGGCTTCTGCACAGGTCCACCCCAGGTCCCCTTGCTCAGCATCCTTCCCAGGACCACACGTGGGCCTCCTTACCAGAGATCCCTCCAGCTGTGTACACCCAGGCCGGCTCTGGCTCGGAAACTGCTTTGCATTCCACTCACAGGAGACTGCTGAGCCCTTAGTTGCAGACTGCAGTGTGCCTTTGTCTCTGTCACCCTGACCCACTGCAGAGAAACGATCAGAGCTATGGCAGAACTTCTCGGGAATAGTGGGTTAGAGGGATCGGCCCTCCCCGCCATCCTCATGCAGATAGCCTCCCCATGACTGCAGAGGGTCATTTGGAAAAGAAAGAATTCCCTGTTAGCCATGTCTCCCCACCCCGTTCTGGGTGTGGAGTAGCCAATTCTCCTTTCTCTTGTCTGTTATTCACCCTGAGGTTCATGTCCTCCCTCCTTTGCCTGCCTCTGTATCCTTCCACATCTTTCTTCTTTGAAGCAGCCTGGTTCCCATGGAAACAGCAATGTCATTGGAAGAGTTGGAGCCTGGGAATGTCCCCAAGGGCAGGAGAAAGTCACTCAACAAAAGGACTAAAACCCACCCGGAGGGTTGATTCTCACTAGGCTTTCATGACAGTTCTCATGGTGATAGGACAGGAAGCTATAGGGGCAGAACTTTGGAGGCTGCAGAGGTAGGAGTGGAATATACATCCATCTTTGTGCTTGTCCTTGCCTGTCACTCCCCTCTTTTTCAGTGTCTGGTTAGCCACGCGCACTAGATGGGTCTGCCGAGCAACAAGATAGGTTTCCGTGGTAGGGTGGATCCTCCTGTTCATCTTTCTTTCATCCAGAGCCCCAGGTTGGCGGCTGAGAGAATCCCGTGATTGTTCTCATTGAAGCTGTGAGGTGAAAAACCAGGGTTCCCTTCCTCCTCCATCATTTCACAGCCACACGAGTGACCAGTTCTCTCCGTTTCTCAGCTCCCATGACGTACTTTTATGTCATGAATCTCAGAGCTGCCTGGCTCACTGCATAGGGGGTTTGTAAAGACAGGGCAAGAAGATCAGCTGTAAGGCCTGCACAGGGTGGAGGCATCACAGCCCCTCCAGACGGTCCTGGGAACAGGATTGGAGCGAAGTACTGGAGTCGGGGACCGGGCCGTGGCTGTGGCCAGGGCGGCCTGCCTGTCGCCGCGGTCTCACGCTGTCGCTGCTGCAGGTGCAACACGCAGGACTACATGTGGCACAAGGGGATGCGCTGCGAGTCCATCATCACCGACTTCCAGGTGATGTGCGTGGCCGTCGGCTCCGCCGCCCTCGTGCTGCTCCTGCTCTTCATGATGACCGTGTTCTTCGCCAAGAAGCTCTACCTGCTCAAGACGGAGAACAGCAAGCTGCGTAGGACCAAGTGAGTCTGCGTCAGCCAGCCCACCCCCAGCCCTGCGGCAGCACCCCTCCATCCCAGGTTGTGTTTTTCACACCAAAGAGTCACGCGAGGGTATCCATTCCTGCACAGAACGTGCTGGACCTGCAGCAGAGGCTAAGCCCCTGTGGCATGCCGCAGCTATCTGGCACCATTTCCCCACAGCCACACCCAGGCTGGAGGGTGCTTAAAGAAAAAGCATCCAGCATATATATGTAGCAACTCCCAGCTCCAATCCCCAAGTAAGTCCCTGTGCTTGGTCCCCCGCCCCCGCCTGACTATACCTGCGTCATCCTGGGTCTTTGACAGCCAGGGGCCAGTATGAGGATTCCACTCACAAATCAGCACGAAGTAACCCCAGCTCCCTCAAATCTCGAGGGAGCTCAATACCAGCTCCTCCCCAGCGAGCGCTGAGGAGAAGGGTTAGCACTGCTCTGCTGCATTGCTTTTCAAAGCTTGTCAACCCTGGGTTCACACAGAATGCAAGGAGCTTAAGGAAATCCTGTTTACCTCTCCTTAATGGAATTTGGGGGGTGAAGGGTGCTCGGTCTGACTTCCTCCGCTGTGGATTTTAAGGGCCACATGGGGATAGAGAGTCTCATTTCAGCTCTGCTCTTAGCAGAGGAGCAACTGCTGCCTGGGTGTGAAAATCAACATGCATTTACTCTTTAAGTCCATGCGTTGAATGCTCAATCGTGACCTTACACACTGTGAGAGAATCACTCTTCTCATTAAGTAGAGAACCTTCGGAAGTGTCACAAGAGTCACAAAAGGCAGAGATTGGAGTTCAGCTTCCTTGGGGCCCAAAAGAGAATTTACGCAGAACTGCACCCACCACCCTTTCAACTTGTCACCTTATGAATCCCCTCCCCCTGACCTGAGACTCCCTTCAGAGAATGTGACCGAGGGCCTTTCCCTGGGTCCTGGGAAAAGGACAAAACGCCAGCTGTTGCTCCTTTGCTGGGTAAACTCATGCAACGCACGGATGCCTGCAGCTCTGCAGCCTTTCAGCTAACCGTCATGGGGCTAAGGGGGCCTCTCCATTGTGCCTGTGCATTGAGGCAGGGCCGTATCTGTGCACGTGATCACAAGCCAGGACCCTTGGCTCCTCATGGCTACACCAAGGGGGTGTGTGGCAAAAGAGAGGGGAGAGGAGATGGGACCACCTATCAGGACAGCAGCTGATGAGGATGAAGAGAAAAAGGAGCAACTAACTGCCCGGGGAGAGGAGAAGCAGGAGCTGTGGCGAGGGACGGGGCCTTCCTGTGCGTTTTGCGCAGAGGACGGCTCGCGAACCCCTTCAGCTCAAATGCTGCCTCCCCGTTTCCCTCTGCAAACCTCTTTCCCAAGCCCGGTTTTGGCTCCGATCATGTTGCATGTGCTCCATGCACTACAGATACTACAGTAGTTTATTTAGTCTAAGATGCACATTTTTTTTTTCACATATTAACATCTCTGAAATTGGATTGTGTCTTACAATCGCTGGCATCTGATAATCGCTGTTGGCCAGATGGCATTCATGATGTGGTTGTAATTGCCTGGCGTGGTCATAGCTGTTCATATCGTTGTCAGTTCTTTATGAGTCTAAATGAGCTACTTCAAGTATATAACAAAAACTCTAGGTGATAGGGAAGTACTGGATCGTGATTTAAATGGTAGTTTTTTCTTAGTGATATGTCATATAATGGTGCATCTTATCACAGTTCACGGCATTTGATGAAATAGAATATTTGACCCACGAAGCTTTCGTCAGAGTTGGCCATGATCATTTCACTTACGTTTTTCCCTTTTCTCTCCCACCCAGCAAATTCCGGACCCCATCTGAGCTCCACAACGATAACTTCTCCCTCTCCACCATCGCCGAGGGCTCTCACCTAAATGTAAGGAAACTTTGAGACACTTCCGTACCCCCACCCACCCATGCCCGTGCCTTGGCTCACGATGATGACGTCATCTGTCAGGTCACTCGTGTGTTCTCCACGCCTCCCCTGTGCATGGCGAAGCCCCCGGCCGTGCCGTTGGTCCGTTTTGGAGTGTGGAGCCACTCCTCGGAGCCCTGGAGATCAGCTCGGGGCAGCCGGTCAGGGCGGCGAAGGTAGAAATCAGGGCTTGATGGCGTAGGTTGTACAGAAAGGTTTTTTTTAGGATGAGTCGAGATATTTAGCTTCATCTAGATTTTTGCAGTCTGATTTTTATCTTTCTACTTTCTATGTGAAGGAGAAAGACTGCTTTTATGGCTGTGGAATTTCCTGGCAGCCATCGAAGTAAGAGGTGGTCGTTCTTTGGGAATGAGTGGAAAAACCTCTGGGATGGCTGGAAAAACAGTGTCCCTGACATTGTCAGAGGCTCCGAAAAACTAACAGGCTTATGTCCACTGATTATGGCTGAGGAGAGCACAGAACACTGAGGGAACCATAAGTCTGGGGGTAAATTCTATTCTTAGGAGGATGGGCTCATAAATATCACTTGAAACCCAATAAAAGGTCCCAACAGACCATTTTCTTAAGGCCCTGGCCTAGTGCGTTGTCTGGACCAGACTAACCAGTAAGATACTGGGTATCGTCAGAGGAATTTCAGAAACAAAGCAGAAACCATCCAAGCCCCAAATCGTGTCACATCCAAACCCAAGAATTCTGCATGTAGCGCAGGCTCCGTACCCCAAGGTAAATGCATCGTTACACACGTAAACTGAGACTGTGCAGGGGGAAACAGTGCAGTGTAAGAGGAAATTCGAAGACGTTCTTTGCCATAATGGACCATAGAGTATCAGAGCTCACGGGAGCCATAACGGTGTAGGCCAGCACCATCCAGTTTCTGGGCGGTAGAATGTTCTGTAGCTGCATTGTGCCTACAGCAGCCAGGAGCTACCTGTAGGTGCTGCCGTATCAGACGGCACAGATCAAGACCATTGTCTCCTTTTTATAGGTGGGGGAAGAGTAGCCCCCGAAGGGGAGAGAGAGAATAAAGGTAAATGAGACCTTGGTCCCCAAACTCAGAAAAGGAAAAACTCAGCCTAGTAGAGGGATGAGCAAAGGGGTTAATTTAAATAAGAGATGAAAGAGGTTAAGTCAAGATAGTTTTTTAAAGTCTCCCATATAAAAGGTAGAGAAAGAACAGATATTATTTTACTTGGTATGCACCAAAATAGTAATAAGTTCAAGATGGGCACACTAACCCAGGAAACAAGATGTCCTATGAACTCTGAGGCTCATCACCACAAGACACAAGTGGCGTGAGGGCAGGCAGGGTCTCGCCCATGTCGGGACACTGTCCCTGCCTTTCCCAGCCCCTGTCAGTGACACTTGGTCGTCGTTTACGGAACATTAGTGAGTGGCCGACTGCAGGGTCTCAGTTCCACCGTCTGATCTGCCATCCCGTCTGTGTGGGGCTGCAGGTCTGACTCGTGTGGTGGCTCCTGCAGTCAGGGTCCTCACTGTCCATGGAGGATGGGGGCCCTGGGGAGAGTTTCCGGCTTGTGCATTTCCTGTACCCCAGGAACGGACGCCTTTCCTCTTCGCGAGGAGGGGGGGGAGGACGTAGCTTCTCTGGGAGGCCTTGGGCGCGTGGGCCAGTGCAAGTATTTCCACTTCTTGGCTGACCCAGCTTAGTGGAAAGCAGGGCATCCGTCCGTGAAGGCCACCACTGACCGCGAGTTCAGACTATGGCAAGCAGAAAACAGAGTGGAACAAGGGTGGCCAGCCGCGAGGCACCGTGCCTGAGAAGGGCCGTGAGTGGTCTGGGCAGCACTCAGGGCATCATGCAGGGCAGTGCAAGATGAGGCTCTGGTGGCCTCTGGCTCCTCTTGATCTTGAGGGTCATTTCCACCTGGCATCCTTCCCTTGGCTTGTGCCCCAGGGGACATTCTGTCCCCTCTGCCCAAGCTCTGAGCGTGTGAGGGGATGACTTTCCTGTCCGGCAGGGAATGTACTAGCAGATTTTCTACCTTCATTCCTAATTCTCTCCACCTAGCCCAAGTCAGACACGATCACGTTCAAGGTCTGTGGGCACTGACGGTTAAGACAGTTGCCACTTTATCATGAAGTGAAGCCCTGTTCATTGCTTCAGGCACCACACTGATTGCTTGAAAGTGAGGCTGGCAGCCGGATGAAGGTGAGAAAGCCTCCAGGTTAGCCGGGAGGTGGACCGAGGGGCACCCAAATCAAACCTGCCCATGTAGTCTCTCCCCATCCCTTCCCCTCAAATTTCCTTTTTGGTATTGCTGTCTCCTAAAATTTTGGAGAGTTCTATTTATCTTAATAGAGGGGTGATTTCTTTCACATAAGTAAAGTAGACTGAGTGGGTCATTTTCCTGCCCAGTCCCAGTCATCTCTGAAAAGCTTTCCAACCAGAAACGAGCTGCTTTGGGCCTGCGGTGGGGGAAGGCTCAGTCGCGGGGATCTGCTGTGTCCACGGCACTTCCCTTGCCCCTGCTGCTGGCCGGTGCCCTCCCGGGCTGCCAGGCGGCCCTGCAGCTGGGGAGCCGGTGGCCGCGTGAGTGGGAGCCCTTTGTGTAGCTGAGCTGCCAGCCCCGGAAGCATCCGGGGGAAAAGGGGTCCCAGGGGGGATGGCGAGTGTGTAGGAAGCTAGACACTGTCCAGGTGCACAGCGTGAATGAAGTCACCTGAAGTCCTCGGGCAAACTGCTGGGTCTCACAGCTGTCTGCGGAACGTCGTGGCTATGACTCGGTCCTCCTAGACTTGACAGACCTTCCGAGATTTCAGTTTGCTGCTGGGACTTGTCCATGGCGTCCCTTAGAGCAAC
>NW_011889052.1:633062-641598 GCF_000151845.1 Pteropus vampyrus | reverse complement strand
CCTGGCATCCTTCCCTTGGCTTGTGCCCCAGGGGACATTCTGTCCCCTCTGCCCAAGCTCTGAGCGTGTGAGGGGATGACTTTCCTGTCCGGCAGGGAATGTACTAGCAGATTTTCTACCTTCATTCCTAATTCTCTCCACCTAGCCCAAGTCAGACACGATCACGTTCAAGGTCTGTGGGCACTGACGGTTAAGACAGTTGCCACTTTATCATGAAGTGAAGCCCTGTTCATTGCTTCAGGCACCACACTGATTGCTTGAAAGTGAGGCTGGCAGCCGGATGAAGGTGAGAAAGCCTCCAGGTTAGCCGGGAGGTGGACCGAGGGGCACCCAAATCAAACCTGCCCATGTAGTCTCTCCCCATCCCTTCCCCTCAAATTTCCTTTTTGGTATTGCTGTCTCCTAAAATTTTGGAGAGTTCTATTTATCTTAATAGAGGGGTGATTTCTTTCACATAAGTAAAGTAGACTGAGTGGGTCATTTTCCTGCCCAGTCCCAGTCATCTCTGAAAAGCTTTCCAACCAGAAACGAGCTGCTTTGGGCCTGCGGTGGGGGAAGGCTCAGTCGCGGGGATCTGCTGTGTCCACGGCACTTCCCTTGCCCCTGCTGCTGGCCGGTGCCCTCCCGGGCTGCCAGGCGGCCCTGCAGCTGGGGAGCCGGTGGCCGTGTGAGTGGGAGCCCTTTGTGTAGCTGAGCTGCCAGCCCTGGAAGCATCCGGGGGAAAAGGGGTCCCAGGGGGGATGGCGAGTGTGTAGGAAGCTAGACACTGTCCAGGTGCACAGCGTGAATGAAGTCACCTGAAGTCCTCGGGCAAACTGCTGGGTCTCACAGCTGTCTGCGGAACGTCGTGGCTATGACTCGGTCCTCCTAGACTTGACAGACCTTCCGAGATTTCAGTTTGCTGCTGGGACTTGTCCATGGCGTCCCTTAGAGCAACCCCCCCTCCCCGGCCCTCTGTTTAAATCTTTCTAACTTCTCAGACTCCGCCTTTCCATGGCTTTGGTAAAGCTCTGTGAGCCGCCTCTCCTGATCGAGGTGTGTGTTTGGACAAGGAGGGTCCAGGCCTCAGCCCACAGTACTGCTGGGCTGGAGGCAGTGTGCCAGGAGTAGGGGCATGCAGCACTTCCCAGGACTTATGCCAGATGGAGGTCCTGCTCGCTCGTGGTGATGGCAGGCAGGCCTTCTGCTGAGGGAGTCTGCAGCCCTGGGCACAATAGGGTCGTGCTCTGGGAGACACACCTGGTCAGCAGAGCCCCATCTGGGTTCGGACCCTGCTCACCTGTTCCGTGTGTGGGCAGTACTAGCTTGTCTGACAGCGTTATTTGATACCCGTGCTCCTTATTTTTACAATGCAGTTCGCCCACCCGTTGGCCCAGAAGGCAGTTTCCTCATCTATCCAAATGCCCTGAGCCCTCAAGGGGCCGGGTTTAATCTGGGCTCCCACATTCACGGCGTCAAAACTCCTGACGCCCAGGTCTGTAAGGACTCCCCAATCCACTTCTCTTCACATCATGAGAATGTCCCTGTGCCCCCACAGGCCCCAAAGAGTGTACGATACGGTGGGGAGAGCCGCAGGCGGAGATTATCTTGAGTCTTATCCTCGTAAGTGAGTCTTCTCCTCATAAGAGGAAAGGCAAGCGTAGGCCATCCTGTCTTTGACATCCACAGCGCTCTCTCCAGGGTCTGCAATGGCCCAGCCCTCGAGCGTCCATGCCCAGCGCCCGATCTTTCAAAGCATGCTGATTACCTCGAATTTTGGAAGGGGTTAAAACAAGAAGGATCTGAGCTGGCTGGTCAGATAGGGACATTCTCTGCCCTTCTTGCCAGCCATGGACCTGCCTGGGTGGTTACACAGCCTCTTTGATCAGCAGAGTTCCAGTAGCCATTTGGGGCATCCGAGAAGGAATTGAGGCCCACTGGATCGCACTGGGCGTGACCCCCCTGGGGGCCTCAGGAGAAAGAGCCGTGGGAAGGCTGGAGTTGCCACAAGTGTTCTCTGAGCTCCCAAAATGCAGGATCGGAGGACTCTGTGCTGGTGTAGGTGTCCTGAAAACCTGTAACACGCAAATGCAGGTCAGGTTTGGCAGCCGTCAGAGGGCTGCAGGCAGCATACATGGGTAGGCGGGAGGGCACGGTAGAGGTCAGACGTGGGGGTGAGCCAGCGGCACAAATAGCATCTGTTGTAGAGAATGGCAGATCATCGGGGCCTTGGACTCATCCGGGCTCACACTGAGGAAACACCTTGTAAGTCAGCGTCTTTGTTGTAGATCAACTTCTGAGGGTAAGAGGCTCGCACGCCTCTAGGCTCCCGTCAGGACGTGTACTTGCTGTGGGGAGAGGGACCCGAGCTTTGCCAGGAGAAGCTCTGTGCCTGACTGTGGCCCCATATGCACCCCACTGTCTGCCTGGCCAGCCCTGTTCCTTGACCACGACCTTTCTGTGAGAACAGAACTCACAGGCGGAGGGCCGTGGGAGGGGGCGCCAGGCCGGCCAATAGGCGTCCCAACAGGTGAGACTGTAGAGGGACCAGGCCAAGCATTAAAAGGGGCTGTTTCTCCCCAATCTCTGTCAAAGAGAAAAGTCGTGATCCAGTCACCTGTCCAGTTTTCATGTCTCTGGCCAGCATTTTTGAGGATGACTTTCCTGAAAAGTAGCTGCTAGTGAGTCGCTGTGGTCCCTTCAGGTCTCGGAGTTTCCGTCCTTTTTTTCAGTTCTGCTTCTTCCAGCCAGACAGAAAAGCCCAAGCCCATCGTCTCCTTCCTGTCCACTCCCCTCACCCTTTTTCCTCTTCCAGGATGATCCTGGTGCTCCCCACAAAATCCAGGAAGTCCTCAAGTCCTGCCTGAAAGAGGAGGAGTCATTTAACATCCAGAACTCCATGTCGCCCAAACTGGAGGGTGGCAAAGGCGACCAGGCAGACTTGGAGGTGAACTGTCTTCAGAACAACTTGACCTAAAGCAGAGCAAGGAGATAGGCACTGAACTGGGGGGTGGGGGGTGGGGGCGGGGAGAAGCGTGGCCCCTCTTGTACAGAGTCTATTTCTTGTAACCATTTGTTAAACTCTTTTCTTTTTCTGATCTCATGGCATGCTTTAACGTATTTTGTACAGGAGGGTGAAAAACAAAAAAACAAAATAAGCAAAGAACTTGAACAGAATTGCATACGTGGGGTTGTTCGTCTGTGCTGTCTGTACATTGCTTCTGCTGCTGCGATTTCTAAACCTATACTGTTATTCAACTGACTTTTTTTTTGTACTTTGATCCACCTTTTTTTGAAATACCAGTAAAAAAACAAAGTTCTTGAAATAAAACTTTTTAAAAAGCCATTTTCCTAATGTCATTGTGTCCACTCCCTACTCATTCTTACCGTTTAAGTTGAATTCTTACTTTCATTGAAGATGTTTATTTATACATGTTTGAAACCCCTGTGTATTCGTCAGGTCGGGCTCCCATAACAAAGTGCCACAGACTGGGTGGCTTGAACAATAGAAATTTTAAAAACAATTCTGGAGGCTGGAAGTCCAAGATTAGGGTGCAAACAGAGTTTGTTTCTGACAAGGCCTGTCTTTTTGTCTTGCTAATGCTGTATGGCCTTCACGCTGTGTCCTCACATGGCCTTTTCCCTGTGCGTATTGGGAGAGAGGGAGCGGGAAGAGAGAGAGAGAAAGAGAGAGAGAGAGGGATCTGGTCTTTCTCCTCTTCTGATATCAGGCTAGGGCCCCACCCTGATGACCCCATTTAACCTTATAGGTCCTACCTCCAACACGGTCACATCAGGAGTTAGGGCTTTAACATACAACTTTTGGAGGGAGGGGGGACACCATTCAATCCATACCAGTCTGCAGCAGCTACTATTAAGAATACTCTTTTCTTCTTTCATAGATATTTATTCAGTCCTTACTCAGCCAGGTGCTATGCTGGGCGCCGGGAACTCTAGTTGAGTAAGGTGGACCCTACCGTCAACAAGTTTACCAGTGTACTTGAGAAACACACTTGTAAACAATACAGTACATGGGTCCTTATTGTAGTAGAGGTATATACAAAGCTGTGAGAGTTGGAGTTATGAGTTCAGGAAAGCTCAAGAACAGAGGTTTAAATTGGACTTTGAAGGATGAAGAGGCTTTTCAGGATGATACAGAAGAGGACATTCAAGGCAGAGGGACGTCATGCTATGTGACTAGAGATTGTGAGATGGAAGGGTCCTAGGTGATGAGGTTGGAAAGGGCAATTTAGGACAGAGTGTGAAGGGCCTTGTACGCCATTAAACACAGGGCTGAGGCAAGGTCGGGTTTATTTTCTGAGATACCTGTGGAGACAGTGGCGAAGGCAGAATGGGGATTATAGCAACCCAGGCAATCAGCGAGGATGTATTAGGAAGAGAGTTAAGAATTCGAATAGCCGGAATTACTGACTACTGAGGGAGTTTTCTAGAACTTTGCCTGTGTACCATGTGTGATAATTCCAATAGCTGGAATCCCTTTGAGTGTGTTTCTCTTTCCCAATTTCTGCTGGTTCTCCCTGATTTGTCTTCTCATGTGCCTTATTATTTTTTATTTTGTGCTGGACATTGTATTTGAAAAATTAATTGTTCATTGAAACGTTCTGAGGTCTAGAATAATTTCTTCTCTTAGGGAGGGTTTTTGTTTGCTCCTGTCAGGTGCCCAGGGGCACTAGAATTCTGGGATCACATTACTCCAGCTGCAAGGTTGGATATTTCCCAGATGACAGCGCTATCAGACTGTGCAATGGCTGGTTTGCTTTTGGTTCATCCTTACCCTTGGGACACAATCCCTGGGTTCACAGCCCAAGACAGGCAGTGGTTTATCAGTGCCCCACCTTTGGTAGGTCCTGTATTCCAGCTCCCCCGCCCCCAGCCCTGCAAACTTTCAGAAACACAACTCATCCTTAGTCACCTCTTCCAAGTAGACAGGTGCCTCCAGGGAAGAAGTGGCCTGAATGCCACAAGTGGGCTCACCTGTCTGGATGCCTGTCCTCTCTGGGATGTCAGCCTAGTCACTCTTTAGTATCTTGTTAGCTCTTTGATGCTTCTCAGATGTTTGCATAACTTTTTGGTTGTCCTTAGTGGGAGGATTGATCCAGTTTACCTAGACTCCCATTTACAGACAACAGAGGTCCTCTGTTTTCATCTTGGGACTCTTGCCCAGATGGCATTCAGCTGATGCCGTGAACTCAGTCTGCTCTTTGCTATTGGATAGGGCTGCCTATTGGGATGTTGGGTTATGGCCTGTGCGCATTATGGATTCCCAACCTAACCCTTATCCACTTTGGGAGATTGGCATGGTTCTGCTTAGGACTTCCTATACTCGTGAATTAAGGGACAGACCTGTCTTTCATGGATAGGTACCTCTGGCTCCTTTCATAAGGAGGCCCAGTCAAGAGAGATTGTATGTGAAGCACTTTGTAAGTTCTAAATCCCATCCAGACATAAGGGTTTGTTAGTATTGTGTTTTGTTTTTCCCACAAGAGTATTATGCAATGCAGATCAAAGCCCTTGGCTCTGTTCCACCTCACAGCACATGCAGGAGGGATGGGAAAACCCAGATCGGAAGGGGAGCAGGAGGCAGTGCAGGCCTAATGAATAGAGTTACCAGATGCTGCCAAGAGTCTTTGACCCAGAGGAGGAGCTGACGTGTTGGAATAGGATATATTGATGTCTGTCTGCGCCAGCCCTCCTTCCTGCCCGAGTATTTGTGCTTCTTGGTGATTGTGCTCCACAGGGCCAGCCAGCCTCCTCTCTGGGGACCTCCAGCTCTGCTGTTAGCCCCCTCATCACATCCTCACCGGAGCCTGGAAACTGGGTCTTAGGACTGGAAAGCACCAATGACAATATTAGAACCCAGACCTCGGACTTCTATTTCCGTGTCCTTTCCTCTGCGTGACATCACACCGTGGACACTTTACAGTTCCTTGTCCTTCCTCATATAGTTTATAGGAGTGAGTTGGTTAGCCTGTACACTGAAAAGCAGCACTAAACACTGGATCAGAGCTCAGAGCTAGAGGCCTCTCCCTTTACGAGTCAAGGACCTCTGAACCTAAGGATCTTCATTTGTACAATCCTGACCTTTTCACAGGACTCTTTAGGCATCAAGGATATAGTAATGAACAAATGGACCCAAAGCCCTGCCTGCTGGAGTTTACTCCTCAGTATCATGAGGCCGTACAAGGTAAGGCATTTGAAAGCAATCTGAGATGCAGAAGGGGCTGTACAAACCCAGCCTCCGGGCCTAGAGGTAAAGGTGAAACCCAGCAAGGGTATAAAGGGGGCTTTGCTGGTCAAGCGAGCAACGAGGCGTGTGAACAGCACCACTGCTGAGAACTCCAGCACAGTCCCTTCCCTCAGCCCACAAGCTGGTCGCAGGTATATGAGAAACTTGGGGGAAGAGCGGGAAACTCCACTAACGTGAATTTGGAAGTAATATTGTCTCCTGATGCGTAACCATGAGATTACCCAACGTACATGGAGCAAAGATATGCAAGGGTAGCCTACGGAACCAGATGCCGGCCAGACTAAGCAGTACTCTGGCCAAAGGGTTGTCAAAGCCAAAAGAAGAATGTGTCGATCGGAGGGGTCCGCCTCCTGGTGCCCATGTGCACACAATTCGGAGGCATACGCCTAGCAGCAGAACTGCCGGGATGGAATTTAGCCTACCCTTACCTTTACAAGATACTGCCAAAAGTGGATGTATCAATGAATAGCTCCACTAACAGTGGGTGAGAGTTGTTTTGTTTCATATCGTCATCAACACTTGATATTCTCACATTTTCAATTTTAGCCACGGGGCACGTGGAGGTGTGTAATTGAGATCTTAATTCGCCTTCCCTAATTAATAGTGAGATTGTGCCCCTTTTCATACATTTATTAGTCATCTGGATTTCTGCTTTTGTGAAGCACCTGCTTAACTCTTTAGCCCATTTTTCTACTAGAGAATCTTTTTCTTGATTCACAGGCATTCTTTATGAGCTCTTAATTAGTCCTATGTGTTGCAAATATCTTTCCCCACTCTGTGGCTTGCAATTTCATATTCCTAATGTTAATTAAGTTACTATTAAAGTTAATTTTTATGTAGTCAAATTGATCAATCTTCCTTTCTGGTTACGAAATTATGGCTGAAGAGTTGCTTCCATCTAGGATGCCGAAAGTCACATGAGAATGTTACTTGCACCCTAACCGCAAGAAAAAGTCAGAAAACCTACACAGTCACAGCTTCTTGAGACCGTCAGAGAGTGAAGGTCACAAGGCAGCCTGATCAGTTGAATTCCAAAGGTGACAAGCTCCTTCAGCGTCAGAACACATGAACTTTATCCAAGAGCAAGAGGCAGCACCATAAAAGCAGGAAAGAAGACAGTCAAAATGTTAATGAGTTCATAAAGGCAGAGTGTGAGCTAGCCTGACAGTTCAGAATCCCCAGGGGCTCTAGAAACAAGGGTTGTCTACAGCCATTCACAAGCTGTTTTCACAAGCCTCCATTGGATGCTCATAAGAAAAACAGGGAAAAGAGATGAGATTTAGAGTATCCCAGTTAGCACAGGAACAACACACCACCCAATTCCCAGACCTTTCTAGCAAAGTAGAAGCCTTGAGCTACTGGAAACCCTCCCGTTCCCATGACCAGGAAAAATGAACTGCCTCTGGGAGAGGGTAAAAGCCATCTGCCTCTGCAGGAGGGGCAGGAAGCCTCTCCCCACTATAAGCCTTGCTTCGCAAAACTGCTGGGGGAGTAGCAGGAATTCTGCCATTAGTTTCAGGCAAAGGTGTGAAGGAGGGATAAAAGCAAACCCATACCCACCTGCCCCTGCACTGAAACAAAGGTCTGCTATCACTGAGAGAGGAGCTAAGAAGTTGCTCCCACCCAAGACCCGCCTCAGATACAAATCAGAGTTTGGCTGGTAAGGAAGGGAAGGAGCAAGAAAGGTAAGAAAGCCCCACCCTGAGACTCAGGTGCACCAGGTCTGCCTAAGACTGAAACTGGTTCAGGAAAACAGAAAAGCTGCCCCCACTACAGGCTTTGCCCTAATTAACAAGAGCAGCTTACTGCCAGGTGACTGGAAAAAACAAGAAGAGACCCTCCATCTCTGAGATTCTAGAAGACAGGGCCTACTGAAAATAGAATGCAGAAGCACCAAGAAAACACTCCAACATCTCAGGCCTCACATTAATCAAAAAGTAGCAGTGGACCGCCCTTGGAGGAATTATAGCAACGACATAACTCAAACTCAGTTCTATCACCAAGTTGCTTGACTCGGTCCCTATCCTGAGAACCTAACAGAAAAAAAGAGACATGCTCATCTCCAGGCATAAATCCTATTTACCTAAGTCTCTACTGTTTCTTTTTTTACCTGCAATATCTGGTAAAAGGTGGGGGGGAGAAAAAACATTGTCAAAGTAATAAAGGGATCAAAACAACCAGACTCAGAGATGACCCAGATAACAGAACTATCAAAGACTAATTAATGTTAAAGGATCTAATGGAAAAGATGAACTATATGCATAAACAGATGGAGAATTTGAGTAGAAA
>NW_011889052.1:626964-631132 GCF_000151845.1 Pteropus vampyrus | reverse complement strand
ATAGTGAAGGATTTTTATGAATCATTTGATGCCAATAATTTTGTTGAAAAGGACAAATTCTTTCAAAGATAAATAGTACTAAAGCTCAATCAGAAAAAAATAGATAACCATGTTAGTCCTATATTTAAAAGTAATTAAATTGATCTTGATAAAATTTGCATAAAATTTTTAATTTTGATAAAATCTGAGAATTTCTGCTCTTTGAAAATGAAAAGATGAGCCAGAGAGGAGATAAAATATTAAAAAACACATATCTGATACAGGACTTGTATTCAGAATATATAAAGACTTCTTAACAATTAATAGAAGACAACCCAATATTTTAAATGAGCAAAATATTCTAACAGACATGTCAACATAAAAGATATTTTTGTAGCAAATGAGCACATGAAAAGATACTCAACGTCATTAGTCTTTAGAGAAGTGAAAGTCAGAACTACAGTTAGATGCCATTCCATAACTAGCAGAATTGCTAAGAGTAAAAAGACAATACTAAGTGCTGGTGAGGATGTGGAGCCACTGGAACTCTCAGACATTGCTTCTAGGAAAGCAAATTGGTACAGCCACTCTGGAAAACAGTTTGGCAGTTTCTTATATAGGTAAACATACATAGAACCCAGTAATCACACCCCTAGATGTTTATTCAACAGAAATAAACATATCCATACAGAGACCTGTGTATGTGTGTATATAGCAGCTTTATTCATAATCACCAAAAACAGAAAAAAAACAACTCAAATGTACAACTGTGAATGGATAAACTGTGGTATAGCCATATAATAAACCCTAGGGGCTGAGGGTAGAGGGAGAGATTTGACTGCAAAGATGCATAAGCAAACTTATGATGGAAATATCCTCCAACCTGCTCATCGTGGTGACTACACAACTGTATAAATTGGTCAAAACTCATCAAACTACACACTTCAAAAAGGTGAATTTTATACCTTGCATCCGTAGGCCCGAAGATCACTCCCAGGTTTAATGGTTCGCTAGCAGGACTCACAACTAAGATTTATGAAAGTGGAAGGATGTGAAGCAAAATCAGCAGAGAGAAAAGGCACATGGAGAGAAGTCCAGAGAAAACCAGGAGCAAACTGCCAAGAGTCAGTAACGCAGAGCACACTGAATTCCTCCAGCAATGAACTGTGACGACACATGTGAAACGTGAAATCAGGGAGGCTCATAAAATACTCAGTGCCCAGAGTTTTTAGTGGGGGCTGGTTATGCAGGCACCCACCGCTTAGCATGTACCAAATTTCCAGTCTCACAGAAGGACAGCAGGTGTTCGGCACACACCACATCGTTTACAGAACCAGTTTGGGCATAGTGAGCACTTTTATCACTTAGACTACTAAGAGCCCTTCCAAAATCTAAGTTCTCAGACCCCAGCCACGGGTCGGTCTTGCAAGCAAGGCTTTCTAAGGACTAACCTAACGAAAAACGAAAAGAAAGGAAGGAAATCACTTCCTATCATGACATCATGAAAGTATTTCCCAAATCATCATCTTTTGTTCATAATACACTTATTTAAATTGAAGGATAATTTTATGTTATTTTTAAAAATCTATATTTTGCCTTTCACATTTATGTCTATAATCAAGGGTGTTGGAGATGGCTCATATTGACTCATGAGATAGTTGTTAAATTTTCATGTATTTTGTGAGCCGATTGTAAACACAGCATTGATTAAAAATTAACCTACACAAACTTAGAATTAAATAAATTATAATACGAAGGTAATAAGTATGCAAATATTTATTATTTTCTATTTATTTTGCTACTATCTATGCTCTCGAGGTGATTTATGTCAATTGGGTCTGTATGTTGGAAACACCGTCTAATGCAGAGCTCCCGAGCTTTACATTTGCCACTTAGGGTCAGCCATGGTTGGAGTATGCACACCATGGACCTCAGTAAACACAGGTCAGGGATTGCTCTCCTTGGGGAGTTGGCTGTTAAGCACTCGCCAGCACACTGCTGTCTGTAATCTACATGGAACTGACTTTTGTAAGTGACATGAAGTAAGGATCCAATTTCATTTTGTTTCCCAAATAGATATCCAGCACTATTTATCGAAAAGGCTACAACTTCTCATTTTCCTGCTGACCTGAAATGTTACTTTTGCATCATTCAGATGTATATGTGTATATCTCTATATACATCATTCAAATGTGTATGTGTGTATACATATATATAAAGTATTTTCCTAAATCATCTTATTTTCATAATAATCTTTTAAAAAATAATATACATGAATGAGTGGATCTGTCTCTGAGGTCTTTGTTTTGTTCCTCTGCTCTGTTTGTCTGCCTCTATACCACTATCAAACTGTGTCTCCAGGTTCATAGTCAGCTTTGATATCCAGTAGACCAAGTCTCCCCCGCTTTATTTCTCAAAAATGTCTTGGCAAATTTGAGTCCTTTGCATTTCTATGTACCTTTTAGTACCAGCTTGTCAGCTTCCACCAAAACAAACAAAAATATAAACAAATATCCTTGAGATTCTTATTGGGATTAGATAGAATCTATAGGTCAATCTGAAGAGAATTGATCGTTACAATATTGAGTTGTCCAAGCAGTGAACATGGTCTGTTTCTCCACTTATTTGGATCTTCTTGAATTTTCCTAAATAACGTTCTATAGTTTTTTGTATGGAGTGTATTTGTTAGGTGTCTTTCAGGTGCTTGATGTTTTTATAGTATCGTAGCTGATATCTTTTCAGAGTTTTAAGTTTTCTAGTTTTTATTGTATTTTAGACAGAAATAATAATTTTTAATATTGATTCAATATTCAGCAAACTTGATACTCTTATAATAATGTATAGACAGATTATTTTGGGTCTCCCATGTATACAATCATACAGTCTGCAAATAATGATAGCTTTGTTTCTTCTTTTACAATTCTTATACATTTTAATTATTTTTCTTGGCTTATCGCACAAGCCCAGGACATTTCAGTATCTTACAAATAGATATGGTGAAGGCAGACATCCTTGTGTCATTGCCAGTCTCAAAGGGAAAGCCTCAATCTTTCATCATTAGAAATAATGTTTGCTGTAGGCTTTTTGCAGATAACAGATCAAATTAAACACGTTTTCTTCTGTTCATAGTTTGCTAAGACTTTTTACTTTGAATGGATGTTAAATTTTATTGAAAGTTTTTTCATCTGTTGAGATCATCATAACCGTATACTTTTCCTCCTTTATTCTTTTAATTTTTCTGATGTTAAACCAATCTTGAAATTTTGGAATAAATATAACTTGGTTGGATACATTAACCTTTCAATTTATTGCTAGGCTAAATTTGCTAACATATATTTTTAGAATTTTGGCTTATACATATGTTCATGAGTTAGATTAGCCCATAAATTTCCTTTCTTATATTATCTTTGTTAGGTGTTTAGTATCAAGGTTATATCAGCCTTCTAAAATGTATTGAGTAAGATATCCGCTTTTTATATTCTCCGGAAGAGTATGTAATATTGGCATCGTTTCTCCCTTAACCGTTTGGTAGAACATACCAGTGAGGCCATCTGGGCCTGCAGTTTTCTTTGTGGAATATTTTCTTAGTTATGGATTTAACTTTCTGAACAGTTACAGGATTGTTGAAGTTCTCTATTTTTATGTCACTTTTGATGTTGTATTTTTCTAGAAATGTTTCCGTTTCATCTAAAATGTCAACTTTTGGGGGCATAGTATTGTTTTCAGTATCCCCTTGGAATTTTAGTGTCTGTAGAATCTATAACTGTGTCTCCATTTATATTCCGGATATTGGTTATCTGTGTTCTCTTTCTTTTTCTCAATTAGGCACACAGAGGCTTGGCAGTTGCATTAGCCCCTTCAAAAATCAGTTGTATGAGTCCTTCAAAAAACCAACTTCTTGGCTTTTGTTGACCATCTCTGTTTTATATTTGTTTCTTATTTCATTATTTCCTGCTTTTATTTTATTTTTCCATTCTTTAACTTCCTTTGGGTTTATTTTGCTCTTCTTTTTCTAACCTCTTTATAGATGCTTGGTTCATTCTTTGTCAGTCTTTCTTCTTCTAATATACCCTTATTAAGATTAAGATACAAATTTTACTATAATTATTGCTTTACTAAATAATTTATTTTTATTTTATTTTATTTTTTGTCTAGTAATTTATTTTTTAAGACTATTTTTTAAGAACAG
>NW_011889052.1:622021-626524 GCF_000151845.1 Pteropus vampyrus | reverse complement strand
ACATCTTGGTCGCTTCCAAGTTTTAGCAATTATGAAGGAAGCTGCTAAAAACATTTATGTGCTGGTTTTTGTGGACATAAATTTTTTATCCCTTTGGGTAAATCTCAAGTACAGTTTCTGGCTGGATCTTCTGGTAAGAATATGTTTAGTTTTGTAAGAAACCACCAAACTGTCTTCAGTGTGGCTGTAGCATTTTGCATTCCCACCAACAATGAATGAGAGTTCCTGTCGCTCCACATCCTTGTCAGCATTTAATGTGGTCATTCTCTGGCTTTGGGCCATTCTCATAGGTGTGTAGTAGTATCCCATTGTTTTAATTTGCATTTCTCTGATGACACATGTTATGAACCATCTATTTATATGCTTATTTGCCATCTCTATATCTTTGGTGAGGTGACTGTGAAGGTTTTGGCTCATTTAAAATTTGTTTATTATTGAGTTTTAATATTTCTCTGTATATTCTGGATAACAGTTCTTGATAGGGTGTGATTTTTGCAAATAGTTTCATGCAGCCTGTGGCTTGTCTTCGAATGCTCTTGTTATTACCTCTTACAGAGCAGAAATTTTTCATGTTAGTGAACTCCAGCTTATCAATTATTTATTTTAAGCACTATGTCTTTAGTGTTGTATCTAAAGGGCATCAACATACTTAAGGTCATCTATGTTTTCACTTATGTTGTCTTCTAGAAATTTTATAGTTTTGCATTTTACATATAGGTCTACCATTATCCATTTTGAATTAATTTTTGAGAAGCACATAAGATCTGTGTCTAGATTCCTTTTCTCACATGTGGATGTCCAGTTGTTCTAGCACTATTTATTGAAGAGATTATCTTTGTCCTCTTGTGTTGCCTTTTGTCCTTTGTCGAAGATCCACTGACTATATTAATGTAGTTTTTTGGGGGGGTGGGGGGTTCTCTGTTCTGTTCCATTGATCTACTTCTCTGTTCTTTTGCCAATACACCACATTGTCCTGATTGCTGTAGCTTTATAGTAAGTCTTGAAATCGTGGGGTGCCAATCCTCCTATTTTGTACTTCTCCAGCAATATAGTGTTGGCTGTTCTGGGTTTTTTGCCCCTTCACATGAACTTTAGAATCAATTTGTCAATATTTATAAAATAACTTTTGGGGATCGCATTGTATCTATGGATCAAGTTGGAAAGAACTGACATCTGGACAATGTCAAATCTTCCTATCCATGAATATGGAATATCTCTTCATTTATATAGTTCTTCTTTGGTTTCTTTCACCAGAATTTTATAGTTTTTCTCATATAAATCTTGTACATATTTCGTTAGATTTATACCTGAGTATTTCTCTTTTTTTGGATGCTAATATAAATAGCATTGCATTTGTCATTTCAAATTCCACTTGTTTATGATCAGTAAATAGTAAAGCAATTGACTTCTGTATATTAACCTTGTATCCTATACCCATGATATAATCATTTATTATTCCGGGAGTTTTTTTCTTGATTCTTTCTGAGTTTCTACATAGATGGTCATGTCATCTGCAAACAAATACAGTTTTATGTCTGCTTTCCTTATCTGTATACCTTTTATTCTCTTGCCTGATTGTGTTAGCAGGACTTCCAGTACAATGTTAAAAAGCTTTGCATACCTGGATAAATCCCGCTTGGTTATGGTGTATAATTCTTTTTATATATTGTTGGATTCAATTTGCCAATATTTTGTTGAGGATTTTTGCATCTATGTTCATGAGAGAAATTGATCTGTGGTTTACTTTTCTTTGTACTTCTCCAGCAATGAAGTAATGTCTTTGTCTACAATATATACTTTAATTATCTCCACTTGCCAGAGAAGGGAGCTGAGGCACAGAGAATACATAAGTTCCTCTTTGTCAGAAGGTAGAGTTAGGGCTGAGATTCGAACTCGGGCCTTCTAGCTCTGGAGTCAGTGCTCCGACCACTCTGTTGCCTCTGGCATTTCATTATTGGGTTACTCATTTTCTGTCTGACTTCCTTAGAATATAATGTTGCAAGAGCAGAGATCCTGTCATGTTCATGACTCAAGCCCCAGGGCACAGTAGGTAGGAGGCAGTCTTTGTTGAATGGATGGATGGATGGAAAGATGGATGGATAAATGGATGGATGGATGAATGAATGGTAGACTCTAGTTCTTTGAGAACAGGGAGATTTCCTGTTTGTATCCATGGCCCCAGGCCTGGAATAGGTGTAAGCTGTTCTTGAGGTGTCTTTTGGGGGCCTGTGGAATGAACCCATATCTGGATCCCCAGTGACACCCTGTCTTTGGAACCCTAGGGGCTCCAGGAGGCCTCAAAAACATGGCCCTTTGTTTGGCTCTGCCCTCTTGTTGCTGGGTGCTCGGGTGCTGGCTCCCTCTCATCCCTACCCTGCAGAAGAAAGGGAGCTGGCCCGCTGCCCCCTTGGCACCACGTGTTCTCATTTGAAGTTCCTGAGGCCAGGCCCAGTGGGCGGCCCAAGCTGCCATCGTTAATCACACAGCCTGCTGCTGCCTGCCCACGTGGCCAGCTTTGAGGGTCGGCCAGAGCCTCTGGTGGGAACTGCTCACTGCCTTAATTGGGCTTCTCTCAGGAGACGGCAGGCCCCGCTTCTCACTTGTCTTTACTCTGGCTGCTGCTTTACCCTCTCAAGAAGGACGGCGTGCTTCCTGGTCTGGCTGGCTCTGCAGGCCAGAAGTTCACCCTTGTTCTACAAATGGAGAAAGAGAAACGCTTGGGTAGACTGGGTTTCTGCCCAAGGTTGCAACAAGGCCAAGCAAGGTTGCCAGGAGAAACCATCGGAAAGCCAAGTGACACCGCTCTGTTCCTCACTCTACTGGCAACTGAAATGAGTTCCCACAGGAAAAAGGACCTCCTTTCGGCTCCTGTGGCTGCCTGGTCCATGCCAAGCACCAGGCACAGGACACTGGCTCTGGCATTCATGAAGATGTGTACATGTGAGAATTGTCACACACACACCCCCCAGAGACCTTGCCAGACCCACAAAACAGACAAGACCATGGCCAACAGAAGTAGATGGCGTGTCCGTCCCCTCTGGGGGAAAGCTGGGTTGCTGGGTACTGCTGTGACTTCTCTGCTCTGGACCACAATTTACTCATCCTTAAAAATGGAAAGAGTTTTCAGATGCATGATGGGAGGACCAGGGGAGGCCTTGTCTGCAAAAGGCTTTCAACATGCCTTTTGTCAGTCAGACTCAGGGGAAGAGCTTAATTACTGGCTGGTCCTCGTCCTCTAGCTGTGTCTTCCTTCAGCAAGTTCATTCCTCACTTTCTTCCCTTCTGCCACCTTCCCCACCCTTCTTGTTAAATGGGTCATTTTTCTACTGAGCCTCCCTGCCTCCCGGAATCACTCCTGGTCCTAGTTTTACTCTGTGAGCACTTAAAATGAGTCAGTCCATCTCTTTTTCAGTTCGATGGCCTTTTCAGGACCAAAAGGCAACCAGAATGCTATTCCTGACCGGCTCTTCTCCTGGCTGAATGTCTTCAGTCCCTCACATGGCCGTTCTCCTGGCCCCTGGGTGTCTCGGGTGCTCTTCTCAGGACATCCTGGGTGGGTCCAGAAGATGTCTCTATACATGTGAACCCAGAGGGCCCCTTGCCCCAGGCCCAGCCCAGCATTCACAGGGCCAGGGCTGAAGTACAAATGCAGAGCCATGTCTGAAAGTTTACAAGTTATGATTTGCACTAACCATTCAATAATCAAACCTCTGCTTGGACCTTCATACCTTCCCAGTGCCTCGGGAGGCTAAGCTTGCATTTAGAATCCTTGGCCTCGGAGTTCTGCCCCAGAATGTGGCGGGGCTGGGAGAGCCGCTCTGAAGCCTGCTCCCCTTCACGCTTACCCTGGCTCCACGTTCTGTGTGAAATACTTCAGGAATACACACGGGAACACCTGGGTCCACAGGTCCCAGCTTTAGTCATACCCCTTGGCCTCTGAGACACCATCGCTAGGGAAGAGGGCCAAGGAAGCAGGTGTGGGGCCGTTTGGGAAGAAGATGCTGGGGTCCTGGATACCGAGTGGGACCGGACGCGGAGAGTATGGGTTCTGAGCAGGCACATCCCTTGGACGTTAGGACCCTTCTTGCATGGGTCCGAGGGCCCCACTGACTCGCCCTGATCCCACGACCAGTATCATGCATCCCTCTGTTGTGTCATCCTGAGCTGATGCCCATAGAGGCTCCAATGGCATTTTCCTAGGGGATATGGCTGCTTTATCTGTTCAGTTGGGTTTGGGGACCCATATGCCAAGCCTTTGAGTTCTCCTATTTCTAACCTGTTAAGATCATTCTGAGCCCCGGTTCTGTCCTCCAGACTCCATAGGAGTTAACTGTTCATGTCTCCGCCATCTGTACATTTGCTGAGTGTGCCATTCCCACCCCCGACCAAGCCCTTCATAAGTCATCTCTCAGCCCCAGAGCCTGGCTCTCTCACCTGGTGTCAATTCCTCTCTGACTAAGCAGGTCCCAGGGCGCAGGGTTAGGAAAGCCAGCTCATGGGGGG
>NW_011889052.1:618377-620601 GCF_000151845.1 Pteropus vampyrus | reverse complement strand
TAATGAATGGATCAACAGGGGTGCGAAGTGCCTGCGAAGCGCGTGACAAGTGTTAAGTGCAGTGGCAAACCTTTGGAGAGCTGTCTTAACCTTTCCCTCTGAGCCACATTTTGGGTCCTGCGTTAAGACCCTGCTGTACAGCGTGGCAGCTGCGTTTGGAGCGCAGGGTGGGGGCTGAGCGGGCAGGGTCCCAGCAGGGGCTCAGGGCTGTGAGGTGCAGGAGGCAGGAGGGGGCTTTCCTTCGCAGACACCCCGCAGAGTTCTCAACACTGGCAGCAATCATTTTTATTAAAGCAGAAATCTGCGGGCGCCCCGCCCTGGAGGCCACCCCGGTGCGGGGGTCTGGGGAGAGGGGAGGAGCCCGCAAAGGGCACTGAGGAGGAGCGGTCAGGTGAGCAGGCCAGCAGGGTGGACGCACCAGGGACCTGGTGTCCAGGAGCCGTCCGCTGGGCGAAGAGCTGCGGCTGCTCCGCTGAGCGGGTGCGAGAGAAGAGGCCTGACCGCGGGCTCGCACCGCTGAGGCCCTCGTGACCTTGACTTTCTGAGCCCATCGGCAGGGTCCAGGTGAGCGGCGGGCACGCATGCGTGATTAGGGTGGGCTCCGGAGACACTGAGCGGAGACGCAGCCCCGCCTGTGCTGAGGGCCCCGTTGCTTGGGGTGTTCTCCTCCGGAGGCCTTGGGGCACACCTGTTGGGGCCACACCTGGCTCCCAGCACTGGGGTGCCCTCACTTCCGACGACATGTGGGCTGACTTGCTTGGGATCGGCTCTGAGACCGGCGCTGGGACCTGGCGGGGCTGAACCTGCCACCCCACCCCCACCCTGGTCAGGAGGGGCCCCGCCCGCACTTCCCCCCCACCCCCACCCACACACAGGCTGCTGCAAAAGGCCACCCCCCAGCAGCCTGGGGCCGACATGGCGCCTGGATGTCAGGGCGCGTGGCCTCACCTGCCCGCGGACTCGCCAGGCTCCCCGGCTGCACGCGGCGCCCTTGGCGGGTGCGGGGCCTGATCTCACGGACTCGGATGGCGAGCTGGTCTGCGCTAACTCAGCCCTGCGCACCGCCGCCCGCGCAGGGCCCGGGTCTGCGGCAGAGCCGAAGCGTCTCCACAAACACGTGTCTCTGAAATCTCCATTTCATCTTTCATCGGTGCATTTGATGTCACGCCGTTTGTTTTCATTTTAAAGGATTGACTTTTATAGCGCTTACATGGTAAATTTTTAACTTCTCCCCCTACTAAATATTCAAGGGAAACTGTTGCCCAGTTTAGCCCCTGGCCTCCTGAAGCCCTGTCACCTTAGGGTACGCGTGTCCCCCTCAGATGCCGAGGCCTCCTGCCCAGTTCACATCTGACAGAGTCTTGTGGGGCCGTTGTCAGCTGTTCGCCCCAGGTCCTTAGAAAGCCTTTCTCCCGAGAGGGTCTGTCTCCCCTCTTCTCCCAGCCACCTGCCCATCCCCCCTCACTCTTCAACGTCCCAGGGTCTTGCACAGCCTCCCTGGGGGCGGAGCGGGTTGGCGCTCCCTCCCTGCGGCCACACTGCTTCTTGCCTCGTTGGAGGTGTCGGTCTCTCTGCTCCTGGGACAGGGAGACCCTGGGCGGGGGTCACCTCACCCACCTCTTCAGGGCCCTGTCAGCCTCAGCTGAGAGCTGGGACTCCGTCTGTGTTTCCTGGAAGGGTGGTTGAACCCAGAGAGACCCCATAACTCTCCAATAAAAGTCACTAATCACCCAAAGAGCAGTCTGAGCTCCCACAGGAAGGAGGCAGACCCCGGCCAGGCCACACTGGGCGAAGGTGGGGCTCTGAACTGGCCTATAGGTCGCGAGACGGGCGGGTGCTCAGCCTTCACCAGGCGGTCCAGCCCCACCCAGAGCTCACGCAGTCTGATCCTTTCGTCTTCGGAGGCCTGAGTGGCGGTTACATTCGGCTGTGCAGTTAGTTAGCCAGGGCGGCTGCCGTTTGTGATGGGACTGGGCTGGCACCAGAGTGTGGGACGAGGGACGGCTGGCAGGGAAATCAGAGCGGCCCTTCTGGCACCAGCTCTGGCTTTCCGCTGCTACACGTAAGAGGATTAGGGCTCAGAACCCTGGACAAGGGGCTTTTATTCTCAGGGCTGCATTTTCATTGGCTTGCAAAGCCCCAGAGACAGGGACAAAAGGTGAGGAGGGAACTCCAGATCCCCCGGCCCTCCAAGGGGGAGCACGGGGAGCCCCAGCCCCACCGT
>NW_011889052.1:616521-618327 GCF_000151845.1 Pteropus vampyrus | reverse complement strand
CAGCCCCACCCAGAGCTCACGCAGTCTGATCCTTTCGTCTTCGGAGGCCTGAGTGGCGGTTACATTCGGCTGTGCAGTTAGTTAGCCAGGGCGGCTGCCGTTTGTGATGGGACTGGGCTGGCACCAGAGTGTGGGACGAGGGATGGCTGGCAGGGAAATCAGAGCGGCCCTTCTGGCACCAGCTCTGGCTTTCCGCTGCTACACGTAAGAGGATTAGGGCTCAGAACCCTGGACAAGGGGCTTTTATTCTCAGGGCTGCATTTTCATTGGCTTGCAAAGCCCCAGAGACAGGGACAAAAGGTGAGGAGGGAACTCCAGATCCCCCGGCCCTCCAAGGGGGAGCACGGGGAGCCCCAGCCCCACCGTCGTTGGTGCCTGGCACCCGGCCCCATTCAGCTGTGCCTGGGCCGGCGCTCCCCGGCCTGGAGGGCCAGCCTCACCCTGCCACTGAGCCTGAGCCACCTGCAGGCTGGCACAGGGCATTTCCCAAGGCGGCTGCAGCTTACGAGGGGATCACAGGTCCCTGGGACGTCAGGCCGGAGGGAAACTTACGGCCACCTAGTCCACCTTCATGGAAATTCACGTGGAGGAAGCTGAGGCCCAGAGGGACGCTGTGACTTGTCGAGGGCCTCTCAGTGAGGGGGGCTGTGAGCTGGGGCCGGAAGGAGTCCGCTGGTTTGGCCCGCTCTGGAATTTCTCATAAACGGAATCACGCAGTCTGTTCTCTGGGATAAGACCTCTTTCAGCACAATGGTTTGGGGTGTTGAATGCATCCGAATTTTGTTCCTTTTCATGGCTGAGCATATTCCACAGTTTATCTACTCGCCGCGATGGGCATTTGATTTGTTCCCACTTTTCATCTATTACAAAGGAAGCTGTTAGGACTATTCGTGTACAAGGCATTTTTGTCGAAAATTTTTATTATGGAAAGTGTAGAGAATAATATAGCAAACAGGTTTTTCTTTAAATCAAATATAAACATTTTGCCATATAGTCATCCCCCTTATCTGGGGTTTCTCTTTCCACGGTCTCAGTAACTCGCGGTCACCTGCAGTCCAAAAATATCAAATGGAAAATTCCAGAAATGAACAATTCATAGACTTTTAATTGTGGGCTGTTCTGAGGAGCATGACGAAATCTCCCAGAGTCTCGCTAGGTTCCGCCTGGAACATGAGTCACCCCTCTGTCCAGCATCTCTGCACTCTGTATGCTCCCCACTCGGTAGCCACTTGGTCGCCATCTCAGTGACCAGATCGACTGTCACAGTATCACAGTGCTTGTGTTCAAGTCGCCCTTATTGTACTTACTAACGGCCTGCAACGTGCAACGGTAGTGATGTTGGCAAATCGGAAAACGCCAAAAAGAAGCTATAAAGTGCTGCCTTTAAGAAGTGAAAGTTCTCGATAAAGAAAGAAAAAACATCGTGTCCTAAGGTTGTTAAGATCTATGAAATTATGAAAACGGAAATAGAAGTTTATGCTAGTTTTGCTGTTGCACCTCAGACAGCAAAAGTTACAGCCACACTGTGACGAGTGCTTAGTTAAGATGGGAAAGGCATTAAATTTAATATCCACAAATTTAGTGGGTGGACGACGTGAACAGGAAACGTGTTCCGATGGACAGCCACGTGTTGAGCCTGAAAGACTTCAGCAAGGAACCTCCTGAAATGAGTGACAGGCCACTTACTGCTAGTAAGGGATGGATACCCACGTTCAGGACCAGGTTTGGACTGAAAAATATCAAAATTACTGGGGGGCGGGGAGAAAGAGAGAGAGAGAGAGAGAGAGAGAGAGAGAGAGAGAGAGA
>NW_011889052.1:611278-615683 GCF_000151845.1 Pteropus vampyrus | reverse complement strand
CTTACTAACGGCCTGCAACGTGCAACGGTAGTGATGTTGGCAAATCGGAAAACGCCAAAAAGAAGCTATAAAGTGCTCCCTTTAAGAAGTGAAAGTTCTCGATAAAGAAAGAAAAAACATCGTGTGCTAAGGTTGTTAAGATCTATGAAATTATGAAAACGGAAATAGAAGTTTATGCTAGTTTTGCTGTTGCACCTCAGATGGCAAAAGTTACAGCCACACTGTGACGAGTGGTTAGTTAAGATGGGAAAGGCATTAAATTTAATATCCACAAATTTAGTGGGTGGAGGACATGAACAGGAAACGTGTTCCGATGGACAGCCACGTGTTGAGCCTGAAAGACTTCAGCAAGGGACCTCCTGAAATGAGTGACAGGCCACTTACTGCCAGTAAGGGATGGATACCCACGTTCAGGACCAGGTTTGGACTGAAAAATATCAAAATTAATGGGGGGCGGAGAGAAAGAGAGAGAGAGAGAGAGAGAGAGAGAGAGAAACCACATTCACATAACTTCTATTACAGAATGTTGTTGTAATTGTTCTGTTTTATTATTGGTTGTTATTAATCTCTTACTGTGCCTCGCTTATAAATTACGCTTTCTCATAAGTATGTATACATAGGAAAAAACAGTATTACAGGGTTCGGTGCTACCGTGGTTTCAGGCATCCAGTGAGGGTCCTGGAAACAGACCCCCTGCACATAAGGCAGGAACTACTGTATTGGCTTCAGTTCTTTTTTCTTTTAAGAAGCAAATCCATGTACAGTTAAAGCCCCTGCCATAGGCTTCCTCTTCCTCCCTCCCCGACTTTAGCGTTTATTATTCCCATGTCAGTTGTTGGTAGTTTTACTAGGTATCGCCGTTCATTCTTTTCAACAAATATGGAGCACCTAGTATGTGCAAAGCCCTGATCTAGGCACTGGGGAGGCAGTGAGGAACCTGACAGGCCAAAGTCCCTTACCGTGTAGGAAATAATGAATAATTAAAATACGTAGTATGTCAAGTAGCAGTCAGGGCTCCGAAGGTGCATCTCTGGGGGGGAGCCAGGTGGAAACGAATTACCTTTTATAACCCAGCTGTAGAAATCGTATAGTGTCGCTTTTGCTATCCCCTCGGTCAAGGTAATTACAGACCTCTGCCTAGATTCAAAGGAGGAAACATAGACACACACACACACACACACACCCCACCTCCCAACAGAGTGTCAACATCACGTTGGAAGGACATGTGGAATCGGATAGATACTCGTGTGCGATAGATCCAGTCTGTCCCAGAGGATGGCGATCCTGCAGAGGCCTGAAGGAGGTGATGGGACATGAAGTGCAGATCATATACCTGTAGGAAGAGCATTCCCCTACACCCCAGCAAGAAGGTCGCTGGGGTGTAGGGGAATGAGCGACGAGGAGCCTGGTGGAAGAGGGAGGTCAGGAACGTCCCCAGGGCCTTTAGGGCACTGTAAGGGCCTCAGCTCAGATCGGTGCGGATCCTTTTAAACTAAGTCGGACAACATCACCCCTCTGCCACACCTCCCATGGCTCCCGCCACATTGGGTTAGTTTGCTATTGTCCGACTTAGTTTTAAAAGGATCACTCGGCAGAGGCTGGGGCAAGAGGAGGATCAGGAGGACTGCTTAGGAGCCTACCGCGCTGATCCGAGCACGCGACCCTGGAGGCTCAGAGTGGACTGCTGGTCGGAGAGCTGGTGGGGGCGGTCAGATTCTGGATGTAGTCTAAAGGCGGAGACAACAGGTTTTGCTGATGGATCCAGTGTGCGTATAAAGGAAAGTGAGGAGTGAAGGAGGACAGAGCTGGAGAAGCCTGTGGAAGAAGCAGGACCGGGAGAGATGACCATGAGTTGCAGGACATGCCTATTAGGCATCCAGCTAGAGACGTCAGCGGGGCAGCTGCGGGGAGGTGTGGGCTGGAGATGTAATTGCTGATGTTACATTTTACTAGAAATTCTAGCCAGGGCACCTAGGCCAGAAAATAAAATAGAACGCATCTGTATTGGAAAGGAAGAAGTAAAAGCAGAGTCTCCTGTGCCCTGAGGCTCCTCCACCATCAAGAGGGGCAGGCTCAGCAGATGCTCAGGGGAGCAGGCGATCCATGCTCCCTAGACTGGCAGGGAGGAAGCCGATAGAAAAATGTCCCAGTCAGCCATCCTGCAGTGACTGTTCCAGGGACAGTCTACACTGCGTGCTTTTCTTAGACTCCGGCAGATTCCTGCACCTTGACAACCCACCCTGCCCAGGCCTCTCCCATTTCTGTCTTACTCTACTCCAGGGTCCCTTCCCAGTAAGTGACCTTATCTCAACTCAGCTTTTTGAGGAAGCCAAGCTAAGAGTGCTTCTCCCTCATCTTTTGCAACCTTCTCGAAATCACATCTTTCTCCAGCTATAGCAAACTAACCACAGGTCCTTGTCCCATTCACTCAGTCATTGGTCCATCACGTTTGTTTAGCACCTACTGTATCACGGGCATTCTCCTAGGTGCTGGGGATTCGTTTATGAAGAAAAGGGAAAAACTCCCTGCCCTCGCTCAGCTCACGTGCTAGCGAGGAGAAGCACCAAGGAAGCAAACTGAGTTGTGATAAGTCTTCTCAGAAGATGAAGCCGGGAGGGGATGGGTAGTGCTGGGGTGTCGCGGGTTAGATCCCCTGGAAGCACATTCTGAGGTGGAGCTTGGGGGTCGACGCCTGTGAAAGGAAGGGGGAGGAAGCAGGATGGGGCAGAAGGAGAACCTGAACTGTGATGTGAGCCTACCAAAGCCTCAGTGGGGGCTTCTGAAGCAAGTATGGCTGTCAAGTGCCCCGCCTAGGGCAGAACCAGGCCCATCAGCCCCGGACTCACTTAGTCACCAGATAAGGACTGCCAGAGGAAGTGTGTGGTCTCAGGGGAGGCTCTATGCAGCTGAGGTGCACCCTGGGGAACTGAGCTGTGGGAGGTTGTCTGGCGATCACTCTTCCTGTAGATCTTTCTGGAAATAGGGGTCTGTGTGGTGCAATGCCACGTCTACCATGTGAAACGTGCTCAGGGAAGGCCTCCCAGAGCAAACACTTGGAGTTCAAGGAAGCCTGTCCTGCAGACACATGGAGGAAATATTACAGAGGGAACAGATGCACGAGACCCTGAGTGGGGCAGCGACAGAGGCCTCGAGAAGCAGCGAGGAGCCTATAGGGGCTGGAGCTGAGAGCGGGCAGCAGGAGAGAAGTAGTGGGCCAGATCTCTGAGGCCACACGGCAACCAGGATGAGGACTCTGGCTTTTACTCAGAGTGGGAGGTGTGCCATGGAGGGGTGAGGGCGGTGGAGACATTCCTGAGGGAAGGAGACTCTAGAGCAGGGGAGCTGATGAGGTGTCCACTGCAGGGCTTCCAGAGAGGGGAGCTAGGACTGTCCTGGATCCTGGCCAATCGTTTCCATGTAACTGCAAAGAACACGCAGGAATTGTTAACTCGGCAGCTTTAGCTGGTGTCTGCCGCCCTCTAGTGGACATACAGGAGATTACCCAAACCAGTTTCCAGCTTCTTGTCTTCCGCCAGGAATCTGTGGATTCTGTGGTTTCACTTTCAATGTGGGGCTATAAAAACTCTCTTGTAGAGGTGTCGGGCAGCACTGGGAGGAAACAACTAATCAACAAAGCGACAGGAAGGCGAAAGGAAACTATGAATAGATGCAACAGTGTTCGGAGTGGGGTTGGAGCAGGGGCATGTGGTGTTTGCTAAGTGACAGAAGCCAGGACCCAGAATCGGAGGACTGGGGCTGAAGGATGCATGAGAACTGGGAGCTGTAGAGCAGATGCTATCCCCAGGAGGAGACATTGAGGGTGCTTGCCAGAGGGTTCTGAGTTCCAGGGCACAGTCACAGGTTCCAGCTGGGGAGGGAAGGGAGGAATGGAGCTGGGAAGGCCCAGTTAATGGAAAGAAAATGGACGCGCGGAAGCCCTGCAGATCAAAACAGCTAGATGTCTGGTGGGGTGAGGGTGTGAGGACACTGGACTACGAGGGAGCCCTGGGAGCCGTGCAGCCACTGGAAGCATTCCTGCTGCCTTTGCTGCTGACGGAAGCCAGAAGCCTGCATTCCTAATGCTCCTGAAACTCCCAGCACTGCCACAGCCCAGTCACCCACCACTGATGAGTCACCAGAAGCAAAAAAAAAAAAAAGAAAGAAAAGAAAAAAAGGCTTCTTCCTTCTTCCCGTCTTCCAGAGTCTCCCTAGCGGAATATAGCTGGAAGCCAGCGGGCAAAGCAGTCTGGAAGATGTGGTTTGCAAGCTTGTAGCCCCTTTCAATACAGAAGAGGGCGCTTCAGTCAAGGCGCAGGACCAGTTTCCTAACTGCTGTGTAAAATCTCCTTTTCCCTTTTGTTCCTCCGGTCCTTCCACCCTTTGATCCAGTTTCCTGTGTCAAATC
>NW_011889052.1:598824-607998 GCF_000151845.1 Pteropus vampyrus | reverse complement strand
GAGAGAGAGAGAGAGAGAGAGAGAGAGAGAGAGAGAGAGAGAGAGAGAGAGACCTGGTCACGTGGGGCCTTGCGGGCCCCTGAGAGGACCCAGACATCGCAGAACCGCGCAGCAGCGGATCCTGCAGCCGCAGGCAGCCGCCTGGCCGAGCGTTCCCCACCAACGCCGCCGGAAATGCGTGGTAGCGCGCGCCGGAAGCGGCCCCGGTTGAGGCTCCCGCCTGATTGGATGCCGCGGGCGTCCAGAACTCGCGTTGCGCGTGCGCGCTCCTTCCGCGTGGCGGTGGTGATTGCCGTGGGTTGTTCTCCATCGTCCGTCGCCTCCGCGGCAATTTTAGCTCCCTGTCCAGGCCGCTCGTCCCTAAGGCTCGGAATGTTCCCAGAACTTAATAACCTTCTCAACATCACCCCTGACAGGGTGGACCAGGTAATCGGTCCCGCAGTCGGGAAGGAGGCGGGGGCCGAGAGAGTAGCGGAAGAAAGCGTCCCCGAGTGCAGCGCATATCTGCCGTAGGAAAGACGTGACGTCCGTAGGCATTAGGATTCCTGGGAGTTGTAGTTCAGGGAGGGCCGACCCAGGGCTTGGGCTGGACACCAGGACCGGCAGAAGGTGGGCTCCTGGACCTCCGCATGTTTTCTGAAAGGCCGTGTGTGCCCATGAAAGGTCCCTGGAAGCATGTCCGACGTTGGATGGGCTTACGTTCTCGGACGTGTACTGGGGAGCTCTGTGCTTGCTCACTGGCGTGGGAGTCACAGCGCTCAGAGGAAGTTGGGTAAAATTTGATTCCCCCACCCTTCGCATGGGACCAGCTTCTTAACCGCCCTGAGTCTCCCTTTGGCCCGGGAGCGCTCGGCAGGTCGCCATGAACGTTGCCGCTCCTCTTTCTCATGGTCTCTAATAGTGCTCTTCCAAGCTGCTGTCAGCGAACTTTGTACCAAGTCCGCCTTCATCAGCACAGCCTCGCTACTCTGTTTTCGTCATCCTCCTTCCCGCACTCTGGGACACCTCGAGATTTTTCACACTTTAGCCCGGGGGTTAACTATCCCAGGAACGTATCTGGTTTATTTCATAACTTTTGTCTTTCTAATGAAATGGTAAGCTCCTCCAGGCAGCCACGACACCACGTGTATAAAGCCTTTTTATGATCCTATAGTGGCAGGCAAATTGTAGCTTTGAATAGATCCTTGTGGATTATAGTTGCCCAGCTGTTCTTGTCTGCTCAAGCCTGCAGATGGTACTTGCTACCTTGCTATTTAGTACTGGCGCCACCAAAGTCTTCAGCTCAGGGCCACTATGAGGGAATGGAGAGATCACAGTTGGCACCAGGAAATGACAGCACTGAGGGGTAACACTCAAGATCTGATAGTGTGATCATTCATGTTCTTAAGTGGAAAAAAGTCACAACAGCACAGAGGTGGTGTGTCTGATACCACCTGATCCTGATCTTCCCTGTCACTGACTAGAGGTGGCTGGAGCTGGGCAGCCAAACACTGCACAGACAATTTTTGGAGGTCTTTCCAGGGCTCTCCATGATCAGAGCTTTGCCTGAAGCAGTGTCCAAGGCCACTGGGAGGAGAACTTTGTTCTTGGAGGTCTCTGTCAACAACCATTCATTCCCTCTTTTCCAGTATCTTCTTCCCTTTGTGCAGTATCTAATTCTCCCCAAGACTGGTCCCTGAGTTACTCGGTGAGCAGTAAGAAAGAGAAGGAATTTTATTCTCTGTTTTGCTTTGGGAAAGTGGAAGCTGAGATATGCTTGCCCATAGTGAGTGACTTAGTACTGATCACTTTGTTTTTGTTTGTTTTTTACCTTAATTTGACTTTTTTTTAAAGCTGTCTTTGTGTGTGTGTGTGTGTGTGTGTGTGTGTATCGTGTGTGTATCTGTAGATACTACATATGTAATATAAATGTACACAAATCTAGGTGTAGAAACAGGGGTGGACATGTTTAACTAGATTTATACAGTCAGCTGACCTTTTTCCAGGGAGTCTAATTCATCTTTTTGTGTTCCTCTTAACTTTTAGGGGAAATTGACTCTACTCTGTGATGCCAAGACAGATGGCAGTTTCCTTGTGCACCACTTTCTTTCCTTCTACCTCAAAGGTAAGGGACTCATCGATGCTATAGAAAAAGACATCTAAGGTTTAAAAAATCCTATTTCAGGAAGTGATGGGAATAGTATTTACTAGCCAGGGCTTTGGTGTCTGGGTAGCCAGATAGCTGTTTAAGTAACAGATTACTGTACCATCTTGTTCCCTACCCAGCCCTGCCAGAGAGTGGCATGTGCTCACCGTATCCACATCCTGCCTTCCCCTTCTCTACCCACCACGCAGGTCCTCCCTCACTGTGGTTCTTATGTGGCCTCCTGTTTACTCGCTTCTCCGTCCTTGTGTATCTTGAGCGTCTCTGGGCACTCAACGCATCAACACTTTGCCCTGGTGGTAGATGCTTCCTAAAGAACACAAGAAAGAAACCTGCATGGCCATTACAATTTACATACGGGAATAGGTTAGAAGAAGAAAACAGCCAAATGAAAAAAGACTTATTTATCAACCGATTCTCCTTGAGCCCCTACTGAGCCAGGCCAGGATAGAGGGTAGACGTTTGGCATTCTTAGTCATACTCATAAAAAGCTTTGGAAGTTTTCCTTTCCAGATGATGTTGTTGTCAGCATAGAAAGAGCAGAAGAGTCTACAGGTAAATTATTAGAATTAATTATGTTCGGTAAGGTAGCTAGAGGCTCTTTGTGTTTTATTTATATCCTGTTAGACCAGTTTAAAAAATTAATTGTACTCCTGTACACCAATGCCAAACAAGAAAATATAATTTTTTAAAGACCACACTTTATTTACAATAGAGATAAATAAGGTACCTAGTAATACATCTAACAGAAGTAGATCTTAGAATCAATGAAATAAGGTATAATTATTAGATAGGAAGAAAATTGCAGCTTAAAATCAAATTGAGTGAGTCAGGTTGCATGGCCTCTAGGTCTTGAGACCTGCCACAATGCTTTTGTTTCCAGAGGTATAAAGTATGTGAGACTGATTGTAAATACAGATGTTATTAAAATCAATTTATTTTGTTTTCCAGCTAATTGTAAAGTCTGTTTTGTGGCACTCATCCAGTCTTTCAGCCACTACAATATCGTGGGACAGAAGCTGGTAAATATTTCAGACCTCTGTGGTGAGGTTCCTGAGTGTGTGTCATGCACGTGTGAGTGTGCTCTGAGGCTGGGCTTCCCTATTTGGGTTGCAGAGAACTTAGCAAGGGATGGACCGAGGGACTCATGGGATCTCGAACCCCTATTTGAAGGGCTAAGGCAGCATCTCTGCATGTTTTAGTAACTTAAAGTTTGTAGAACCAGGTCTGTTGTTAATTAATTAAACCCATCCCTGCTGATTCTGGACCAGTTCACGTTTTATTCTTAGCGTGGGCTTTAGTCTTGGTCCTGCTGGAGTGGAGACCACAGCTTGGTCTGCCACGAAGATGAGTGGCTCCCATGGCCTCTCCCTAAGTCTAGGGCTTAGGACCCAACTGTGGGGAAAGGTGCTTTTGTTACCTGCCCCTTATCAGATGAAGGCAGGCAAAAATGTGACAGCCAAGAGGCTGGTGAACCTCTTGGCGTCACCTGGGCCATTATCTGTGACCTTTGATCAGGTAGACTTACTGAGATTTTGCTAGGTTAGCCTCAGAGCGGGAGAGAATCTGGCCATCAGCTCTGATCTTTGACAAGCTAGTCTTACTATTGGGCCAAGTCACTGCCTGTTTTCTGATGAGGAGAAACAAATGAGAGGGTAGGAGAAAGGTAGACCCTTTCCCATCTGCTGCAGACCAGGAAGTTCCTGTGTTAGGGGTCAGCATGAGTTCAGAGAGAGCAGTCATGTCGATCACATGTTGCATTCCACATCTGCAAAGTCTTTCTCTCTGTGGCCTTAGCGTCTGTGCTTCTGGGTGAGAAAGCCGTGTACTCTCATGTCCAGATTGGCTACTTTCTTTTTTTTTACCTTGGAATCATCAGCGTGGCAGGAGTGGCATGCACAGTACTGGGCATGAGAAGACTTAAAGGGTGAGCTTCCGTACTCTGGTGCATTCTCGCGCCTACATCAGTAGGATGGCGGTGAGCAACAGCAGAGGTGATGATCAGGAGTCTTTCTCTGCCAGGGGCAGCTGTCGTTAATGGCATTGCATAGCGGAGAACACTGGTGATTGAATGCGCAATGGAGACCTGGTCTAGGGACACATCACCTGTTTCTGCACAGACAGAGCAGTAGTTACACATTTAGATTGCGTCACCATCCCTGGGTGTTTCTTCAAGCATGGATTCTCGGGCCCTGCCCCCAAAGCTTCTGGAGGTGTGCAGTGGGGCTCAGTGATCTGCATGTTAGTCAGGTGTCTCAAGAGATTCTTAATTGGCTAGTTCATGAGGAACCATATTTAAGAAGTTCTGCTTAGAGCAGGGGTCTGAGAGTCTGTGTCCTCTGTGTTTTGTAAATAAACTTTTATGGAAATACAGTCACTCCTGTTTATGAATTGTCTAAGGCTGCTTTTGCTCTAAGAGTTGAGTTGTTGCAACGGAGACTGCCATTCGCCCAGTGTCTTATTGTTGTTATTTACTTACTGTTTTATAAATATGTGTATTTGAAAAGGAAACTATATTACTATTGCATATTAAAAACCTGTACTGGGTAATCATAAAAATAAACATAAGCAAAAGAATGTAATTTTTTTAAAAAAAGTGAAAATTAAATGTAAATGCACATCTGAAAACAAGATGGGGGTTATGGATTGGGAACACCCTGGGGACACAAGACATGAGCCCAGTACGTACGTGGACAGGTGCACATTTGCAGGGTTTGGAATGCATTCTCTCTAGCCGTTCTGGTGCGTTCTGCAGTAGGCATGGTAGCTCACTCTCTTTGTCATGTTTAGGGTGTCAGCCTGACCACGGCACGGGAACGCGGGCAGCTTGTGTTTTTCGAGGGTCTCAAGTCCTCGGTGGACGTCTTCTTCCGGGTCAAGGGGGAGCCACACCCCCTGCAGTTCCTCAGGTGAGTCAGCCTGCAGTCCACCGCAGAAGCACACACCTGGTAGGTGGGCCCAGACCAGGGTTGTCATGTGATTCTTTCTCGTCGGCGTGTGGGAGGGCAGAGCTGGCTTGAGGAGCCAGACATGTCCCTGGTGTGTGGCAGTATTCTCAGGAAGCCCTTGGCTCTTACCGAGGACCAGAGGGCATATGGCTGACCCAAAAGCTACAGGAAGCGTTATTTGCTGAGCGTACGGCGGAACGATGTGCTTTGCTGGTTTTTCCAACCCTGACTCAGAGTCCTAGCACACATCTTTCTTCTGTTTTTGTTTTAATACAGGGGCTCAGCAAACAACAGGTCAAGGACTAGCTGCCTGTTTTGTAAATAAAATTTTATTGGAGTAGCCACATTCATTTGTTCACATATTGTCCCTGGCTGTTTTGCACAACAGCAGAGTTGAGCAGTTGAGACAGAGAACACACTCACAAGCCTAAAACATTTCCTGTTGGCCTTTTCACAAAAAGTGTTGACTGCGGCTTTGTTTTTTGGGATTGGATTTCCTGCTTCTCCTCCTTTGTGAACATCAGCTATAAACAGCTCTGTGCAGACCCCGCACCTGGCCGTGCAGACTCGCCACCTGGCCGCTGTTCTTCCTCTGCCCCAGTGGTGTCCATACGGGAACTCTCCCCGCTGCACCCCCTCAGACTCAGCCTTAATGTACGGCCGGGTCAGAAGGCAGGCCATGTGCCCCGACCCTGTGCACGTGATCTCACACAGCCTTTCGCATCTCTGAACCTGGTATCTGTGTCAGAACAATGGGCCTGGTCACACCTGATCCCAGTTTGTGGGGTGCTTGTCCTTGCCGATGGTTAGTGGGCGTGGAGCATGGGGCAGAGGGGCCGGCGCCTGGGCCCTGTGCTCCGGCGCTTTCTGAGCTGCTGTCCGTTGCTGGGAAGTGACTGCCGAGGAGAGGCGCTGGGGAGACAGAGGTAGCTGGGCCAGCTTGTTCAGAAACTGGTTGACTCTGTCACATCCACCAGCAGCTCTTGGACCAGTGTTCCTTACCACCACAACGCCCAAAGTGCTCTTTAGCTTTTTATGCCCAATTCTGATGACCTGGGAAGGTGCTTCCTGTCTGTCCGATCCAAGTTTATCTCCCTGATGCCTTAAGCTCTTGGACAGAGAGGCCACGTGGTGTCTCTTGTAGGCCTGGGAGGCTGGCTGGCTTTGTGTCCCGTTTGCTGCACAGTGCTTTGTGCCTGGTAGGCCTCGAGGAATATTTGAACTGAAGTACACGGTGCCCATGTGCGTGGGCACGCCTTTTCTGGCCAACTAGTCATGGAGCCCGTGGTGCCAAGGACTAGGATCCAGTTCTTTGCCTCCCCCAGCTGTTCAGTTCCAGATAAACATCTGAGAGAGAGTGAACTCTCTGTTGACTTTGGTTCTGTGTTCCAGGGAGGCCAGTGCTGGGAACCTGCGGCCACTGTATGAGTTTGTGCAGGAGGCTCTGAGGCCCGAGGACAATGGGGAGGCTGCCTGGAGGTGCCCGGTGCTGCTGGTGGATGACCTCAGTGTGCTGCTGAGCCTGGGCATGGGGGCGGTGGCCGTGCTGGACTTCATCCACTACTGCAGAGCCACCGTGTGCTGGAAACTACAGGTATCGATAGGCCTGCCCTCTGTGCTTCCGCCCAGGGACTCTCAGGTACCAATGGGCCTGCTCTTTGTGCTTCTGCCTGGGGCCTCTCAGGGCCTAGACAGGTCCAGACCTCATTTGCTTGTGGTGATCTTTTTGGTTTAATTGCTTGGGGTTTGGGCTTCACCGTGGCAGGCCCAGAAACCGTTTGGTCTACCCACCCTGCTCACCTCTACTTCCTGTTGCTTAAAAATAAAGCCTGGAAAATTCAAGGGGTGACTAGCACTGTCTTTAATAGGCTGGTCATATGTGGTACTGTGGCAATCCCAGCTCTGCCACATTGCCTGTGTGTCCTGGGACAAGTCATTATTGCTCTGAGTGTGTTTAAAAGATCAGTTGGGATAATGGGTATAAATTGCTTTAAAAATTGTAAGATGCAATACAAGTATAGGATGTGTCCTCTATTGTCAAATTATGAGGCAAAAAAAGAGATTTTTCCATAATAGAGATTTTAACAATAGCAGTAGACCAATCTATGAAATAGAAATGGCTGTGGTGCCTGCCTTACAGGAGCCTGACTGCAAGAGGTGAGTGAGGTGAAGTCGGTGACATGCCAGCACGGCATCTGGCCCACAGTGGCCACTCTTCAGTGGGAACTGCAGACATTGGCACAGTGTGGTTGGGCTGAGGCACAGCAGGGACAGAGGAGTGTCAGCTGAGTGCGAGTCCCATCCGGAAACTCTGTCCTGGGACCTTCGGAGCTGTCCTGGCTGCAGCCATGGGGCAGGAAGCAGGGTGCTGTGGAGAGTGCAGGGGGCCGGAAATGGAAGGGGCTTGGAGGACACCGGTCAGCGGGTGGGAGGCGGCAGTGAAAGCTCCTGCAGCTCAGCTGGCTCTGAGGCCCAGCGCCGCCTTCTTTTTGTAAAATTATTTCTTTCAGTTGAAAAGGTAAAACTTGGGAATGGTTTTAAAAAGAAAAAAGGGAAATAAACAGCATAAAGGGTACTTTGGCAAAAGGTAATTGTCTCCCTCTTTCCCGTGTGCATCCTGGAGAGTCTGTGCAGTTAAGAACATTCGTATGTGTGCTCGTTTCCCTGCGCTGTTCTGCACGTTACTAGTAATTTCTCATCCACGCTGTTCGGGGCGCTTTTTTTCATTGAATAACAGGCAGGAAGTGTTGGTGTCCATTGGCCAATCACAGAGCACGCAGATTCGCTTCATTCATTTAAACAACGGGATAGTATTCCCATGAAAAGACTTCCTATTCACGATGTCCCCTTTGACGGGGTGGATCTTCCTTCCATTTTTGCGTGGCCAGCTCCTACTCGCCAGCCCAGGTGTGCCCAGCCCCTGACCCTCTCCTCTGGGCTAGACAGGATGTGAGTTCTTCATGTGTCCCCAGCACCCCATGCTTCCCTCTCTCTTGGCTTTGTACTCTGTGTTGTCAGTGTCTGTCTCTCTAGGGCCCACGTCACTTGTCCCCACTGCGGGTCTGGCACACAGTAAGCGCTCTGGGTGATTGGTGCCTGGCAGAGTGGTGGCACTTTTTAACATTAAAAAGGACCACAGGCTGAGCTTGGCTTTAGGTGACTTGAGCTGGAGTACAGGTTGGAAGTACTGGTGAAACTGTCTTGCAGATGTTTGGAACTAGGGGCCTGGGTGCAGGCAAGGGTTCTTCCCGTAAAGGGGATGGTGGCAGCAGCTGCAGGGAGGCCGATCTGGGAGAGGCACTGAGAAGCCACCGCCGCCAGCTTCCGCTGTCCTGTCCAGTTGGGAGCAGGATTTCATCTTGTATCTCTGTTTCAGGGAAACATAGTGGCCCTTGTGCACGACAGCAGAGACACTGAGGATGAGGAGAACGACATCCTGTTGAATGGCCTTAGTCACCAGAGCCACCTGATCCTGCGGGCCGAAGGCCTGGCCACTGGCTTCTGCAAGGACGTGCATGGGCAGGTGTGCAGAGGCTGGGACCCGCCGGGCAACAGGCTGCCTGCCTCCGAGTATAGATGGCGCAAGGGGCGGTGTTGGGCTGGGGGTGTTGGCTGCCTTGGAAGTCGTGTGAGTGCATGGCAGAGTCCGCTCCAGCGGGTGCTTAGCGCCGTGCACTGGTGTGGGTTTCCTATGCGGGTCCCATTTGTGACCAAAGTGGAGCTCCTGAAGAGGAGGCTGCTGTCTGGGGTAAAAGGCAGGGCCCCGCTGTTAAGCAGCAGAACCCCTCTGCAGGACTACAGCAGGCTTTGTATTCAGGTCCACACTGCTCCTTTTAAATCAGGGACTTGGGGAGGCCTTGCCCATGGCATGGGGAGCTGCTGCCCCACTGCTGCTTTTACATGGTGTTTGAAGGACGCAGGCAGAAGCTGAGGGTCCCACTGTGGGATGGAGGGAGGTCAGGTCTACCCCTCCCAAGGGGCTGTTTTGATTCTCTGCCTTCTGAAACCTCTCTGGATTCACCCCAAAGCGTCCACCACAGCCTCCAGGTTAACTTCATGGTGACCACTCTTGAGCCGTTACGG
>NW_011889052.1:593426-598179 GCF_000151845.1 Pteropus vampyrus | reverse complement strand
CTTTACACCTTCTTAGTGGTATTTCAGGTGGGACTGGCAGCCACTGTGACCCAAGGGTGGTCGAGTAGTGCTATGACAGTGTGCCTTTGTCCCACTGGGCCCTGCTCAGAAAACATGAGGAATCTGCAGCCCGCCGCTGCCGAGAGAGACGCTGCACGTTGAACTTGGGCGAAAGGTTCCTTTGGAGCTGTCCATGTAAATGTGCTTTACCACAGCTGCCTGTTTTGGTCATGCCTTTCAGAGCCAGAGAGGGTATGAATGTGCCAGCCAGGAGACAGTCCTCAATGGCAGGTGTCCAAGGAGACAGCTAGGACAGTTATGGCTTGTAGGAAGGGAGTTCCCACATGTGGCTTCTCATGGATTGTCTCATTTAATTTACCCCTTTGTCTTACAAAGGTATTTTCCCCTCAGGCGCAGTGAGGAAACAGGCTCAGGGAGGGTTAGAGGGACATGCAAGGCTGTAGGTAACCCAGGCCTGATGCTAAAGTCCACGTTGCCGACGGACCTTCATGGAATCCCGAGCAGGCGCCTGTCCATGGCTTTGACTGCCCCCGGTTCTATGATGCCTGGCCCATATGCTGATGAGACCTAGCCATCAAGGGCCTGGCACCCCAGCAGCTGTCACATGAGGCTCCGTGTACATGGCCTTGCTGAGAGGGGTAAAGCGTGTTCTTGCTGCCAGGCAGGACGGCGTGAGGAGCCAGCACCCCTCTCACCTGTGAGGACCATAGGAGGTGGGCTCTTGGCCCAGCATGCCCCACACTGCTCCTCAGTGGGCCACCTCAGAGTGGACCAGGGGTATTCTCTTAAATGGGTATATCTTATTGTATGTAAATTATATCACAGTGGATTTGATTTTTAAAATGAAAAATGCTGCTTTGCAATGACTAAGGACGTTTCAGTTCAACTTTATTACATTTTTGGTCTTTGTAAAAAAGACCATTAATCACCCTTCCCCTCCACTGAAACAGTAGCTGCTTTTTTTTTCCCCCGAAAATATTGCAGTCCGATTGAATATTTGAAAATTATGAGTGTCAGTAACTTAAGAAAAAGTAGTTATTCAAGAATCTAATGATTCTTTTATTAATACTTCAGTACTTATACAAGCTTCTTTTGAGCTACAGTTTAGTTCTGAATGGGCAAGCACCACAAAACATTTTATCCATGCTATAAATGTTGCTATTATGTTTCTTCACTTAACCTGTAAATGTTTTGACTAAATTTTTAATGGTTAATGGCTATTCATCATTTATGGAGTCATTATATGCTAATTTGGTTAGTCTCTGGGCATGTGGGTTCTGGTTTTTGTAATTATAAGTTATGCTGTTATAAATTTTATATACTATACCTGTTTGAGGATGGGGGCAAGTACTTGTTTCCTTAGCATGTTCAATTCCTTCATTCAGCAGATCCCGAGCACATCGTGTACGGCAGGCCGCTCTAGGCACTGTGGGCATGAGAGTGGCAAAACATACCTGCCCTCAAGGAGACGACGTTCCCGTGGAGGAGACCGACAGTCAACAGAATCGAGAAGTGACGTGCAGTTACGAGTGCTGTAAATAAAGGCGGAAGGAGGGAGGCCCATGGCAAGTGAGGAGTGATGGCTTTTTAGAGTCTACTCCCTGACCTGGGCTCTCTGAGTTCAGGTGTGGGCTGGCCCTCATTCTGTAAAATGAATTTCACCAGCATTTTATCAAGCTCTATAAAATGTTCTTCAGAGACTTTCGTTGTTTTTTAAAAACCGTAATTGTATACTTAAAAAAAAAACTAATGGAGAGATTAATACCTCTTATTAAATGCTTTTAGTTACTGGAAAAGGGCTTACCTGATTTTGTTGATCTTTCTGTGGTGCTTCTGAAATAGGGATGCAATTTTTTTAATAAAAGTTTTAACATCCTACAGTTTTTATAAACTAATAATTTTCTGACGGAGATTCTTGACTTTTTTTAGATTTTTTTCCCTTTTTTTAGATGTTAACATCTGCCAATAATGATACCAAGCTTGCTTATTTTTCCCTTGTATAACTTTAATCAGCATTTTAAAATTTGTTAAATAAGAATGATGTGAAGGTATTTAACTTCTCTTTTTAAGGGAATGGGAAGCATTTCATATAGTAATTAATTTTAAAATGTTAATGATCAAATCAGTTTTAAAAAAATAAGCTTGAAGAGGGAAAAGAGAAAGAAATGTTCTCTGTCAGCCTCCTGCCCTCATTTTAAGTTCTTAACCAGCAATCACTGGGTTTGTGGACTTCATCGGCTTCATTGGTGTAAAGCACAATTTTTCCTGTGTATGTGATGAGCATGGTAACACTTCTCTCTCTGTTGTATGAGACTTGAGTTCCTCTTACAGTCTCGTCTTACTGTTATTTGTTGTATTTTCTGTAACCTGCTGTTCATGTTAGGCTTGTTAAGATTTTAAAATGAATTATTATTGAGATTCGTTATGATATGCCATCTATATTTGTGAGTAAAGATGATCTGTAATTTTTTTTTTATCTGCTAGCCTAGTAAGCTTTACACATTAGAACAGGATATGCCTCAAGCAGTATTGAGGAACTTGCTGCCTTTTATATGCTTTGAAATTTTTACTGCTTTTTTTATTCCAAGTTAGGACTTGCATTGGTCAAGGTTAGGTAACTTTTTGGAAGTAATTAAAATTTTTGTCTTAGTCATTAGTCTTTATTTATAGTTACTTTTTGCGTCAGGCTTAGTACTGTTTTTTAAATTTTTTTTTAGGTGAGGCAACCCTTGGTTGACCTCATAGATTGCAAGGACCTTGTCAACTTACAATCCCTTATTTTTTATTTTTTACGCCTACAGCACCTGGTCTTCCTAGGTGGTCTCCCATCCAAGTACTAACCAGGCCTGACCCTGCTTGGCTTCCAAGATCAGACAAAAATCAGGCGCGTTCAGGGTGGCATGGCCGTAGACTATGAGGTAATAATATGTAAAGCCCATTTCTGACAAGGAGCCAAGTCATTAGTGCCTCATGAATAATGGCTGCTAGTATGATCTGTAGTAACCCTTATGTTGCCTGTAAGGTTTTGTTCAACTGAGACACCTACTCTAGTTCAGAGAATGAACTGTTTCCCTCGTCTCCGACACGTGGTAGGAACTTAACAGGTGATAAAGGCATTAAATGAATATTAATACAACTTGGAGATTGAAATATTTTTAGTGACTGTGTCATGGCTACCATTTATTGGAATCTAGACATTTTACATGTGTTCACACAGATTTATTTATTTTTTTCAAAAACCACAGAGGTCGGTGTATTTGGTTGCATCTTGGAACCTGACACGTAAGTCAAGGTTCCATGAGGTTAACTTTCCTGGCCACAGAGCAGCTGCTGCTGCGTGTCAGAACCTAGATCCAGATCCGAGGAGTCTGGCCCTGAAGCAATGTGATAAAGCCTTTCCACTTTATCACGTTGCCAGCTGCTATCGCTAAAGCTTAATTCATGGTGCACATGATCATTAGTGCAAACTATTGCAAAGACAGACCTGTATCATTATGAAACACCCTTCTCTGCATCCATGACAGGCTGAGGCATCTGGTCAGTGGGCTGGAACCCAGAGTCCTGCATCCCAGACCGTGGTCATCCATTCAGTTATTAGAATGACCTTGGGTGAATCTCTCTTCTGGAGGAAGGTTTCTTCCTTGTGAAATAGACCTAGCCTCTATTTTTCAAGATTTTCATGAGGGTTGACCCAGTATGGAAGCTTAAGTATGGGGGATTATCACTTCTTGATGACCTCTAAACTCCATTTAGAAAAAAAAAATTTTGATTTTATCATTCTCATAGGAAGCAATCTGAAGTAAGGTTGAATTTTGCTAATGACGAGAAATTTCTGAAATGTCCTAAATTACAGCAGGCTAGAGGGTGGAAGGAAGAGGTTGGAAGTTAATCAGTTAACAACCGGAGGACAAAACCAACAAAAGACTGCTTACACATTCTTGAATGTTGAAACTGAACTACCAGGTGGCTATTCTGGTAATTATTTAAAGACAATAGCCAGATGCCGCCATCCAGGCCCTCTGCTCCTTGCTTAAGCATGAAGTTTCCAGACTGTTGTTCCCGGATTGCTCACAACCAATCCTAAAGAACAAACATCTAACAACGAGTAACATGCTCCGTGGACTTAGCTATTGCTATTACAACAAATAGACCTTTCATGTAGAAAATGGTTAAATGTCCATCAGTAAATGCAAAAATCCCAACACCTGTAATCCTCCACCCGTCAGAACAGTATCACCCCTGGACGCTTCTGGACCTGTTTTTAACAAACACGAGAGCGTACTCTACTGCTTATTTTGAACTAGCAGGAACATCTTTCAACATCAGTATTCATAAAACATCTTTTTAAAAGGCTGTAGGGAAACTCATTTTATGGACTTAATTTACTTGTTCCATCTGCATTTCTTATGTTTCTAGGCTGCTTTTTTTGTCATAAAATAGGGGACATAGGCATCTTATGCATGTTGATAACTCTCTAGAACGGGTTGTCAAAAGCCCTGGCGCAGTCCTCGGCTCCAAGTCTCGCTCCGTGGGGCTCGCCACCTTTCCCCTCCTCCGGGCTGGGTGGCTGGCGTCCGCCAGGGGGCGAGCGAGAGCCGCGGGGGCGGGGCTCGACTACGCATGCGCGCGCCGCTAGGAACACGTGCGGGGGGCGACGGAGCGGGAGGGGAAAGGTAGGAGGTGAGAGGTGAAGGGGCGGAGAGCTGCGCGGCCGCCGGGCGGCGGGGAGGGA
>NW_011889052.1:585913-592759 GCF_000151845.1 Pteropus vampyrus | reverse complement strand
GGATTGTAATGTCACGATAGCATTAGTTGCAGGGAGCCCCGGATTCAGACTGTTAGAATCGCAGAACGTCGTACAGGTGGAGATGCTTTTGGCTGGAGAGGGCAGTGAGTCCCTGTAGGTGCTCTGGCAGGAGTTGCCCCCAGTTAAGGCCACTTACTGCCTCACCTTTTATGGTGACAGGGCTGCGTGACTAAATTCTTTCCGGAGGATATAGATGATGTTAACTTTGTATGTGTGTTTTTCATTTGACGAAATGTTTCCTGGAGTTTGGTTACGCAGCGTCCTTATTGGTGTGCCAAAGATGGAAGCTTTTATAAGGGAGTCAGAGTCGGGGGTGTCACCTTAGCCCTGAATACGTTTTAGGTGTTTCTGAGTGATGCCTAATAGACGACCTGTATCTTTTAAAGTGTATGTTGATATCGGTTAAAGTTTAAGTATTTTACACATTTGCAGCATTCCCACTGGGCACACGATGTAAAAAAAACTCAATATGTATAATTATATCTTCATATTCTTTAGATCTTAGATTGAACTTTCTCTTGCTGTTGTGGCAAAAACAGCACCTCTCCAGAGTCTCCGTGTACTTTATAATCACTGCCACCCCAACCCCCATCACCTTGTTCGTTGGTGGGAGGTGGGTAGACCGTCTACTCCTAGTTTATGACTAGAAAATGGAGGTGTAAAGGTTGTGAATTGCCTGAGGTCATACATGAGCAAGTGAACTCTCCAATTGGGAAACAGACCATACCTGTGGGTTCAGTGAGCGTGCTATTCTCAACCCATTTCCTGTTTAGAAAAAAAAGGTGCAGGTTGCTGCCAGTGTTAATTTTACATACATACTTTTTGAGGTTGAAGCAAATCTGACTGGTTTTCAATGTGGAAGTAAAACACTATTCTTAGAGTTATTTCTAAACAGAACTTGTCTCTAATCCTAATATTAACAGAAATGTGTACATAAATCGGATTCATCAGATGAATCTTCAGCTAACTGTTCGAGAACGATGTTAACATCACGCATAGGAATGCTATGTTTCCTAGGATTTGACATTTTCAGAGATCGAGAATTACTATATTTTGTAAATGGAAGTACCACTACTGAAAACAGTGCTATAAATAGAATCGGTGTCATTTGTTTCTAAAGATTATCGATACACTAGAGTGATGCATAAAAATAGTAAAAGCAGCTATTTCCTGGCAAACTTTGGGGATAAGGTTAGGACTGTAACCCGTGAGTTATCTCGGGGTAAATGCTGCAGCCACACACATCACTGGCAAGTATTCTCGGGGCAAATGGGAAATTTGGTGGTAGACTTTAGGGAGGCCTCCTCTCAATATCTAGCCAGGCATGTGAAGTGGCCCAAAGACCATGAATGACGCTTAGGTTTATGTGCTGTTTGCTTACTCTCACCATTGGTGGCTATTTGCTGGTCACCAGTGTCAGTTTTACTGGCTCTTTCAGGTACTTCATATACAGTTTGTGTCATCACTCCCATTGAGCAGTTGAGAAGACTGCCCTTCAGAGAAAAATGAGGTTCCCAGAGTCACCAGCTTGTTAAGTGGCGGATCAGGCCTTGAAACCAGATCTGCCAGACTCCACCACCTGAGCTGCTTCCACTCTGTCTTGCTTCCTTCCTGAGTTGGCCGATGAAACAAAGTCCAGGTGACTTCTTTTGAAATAATAATTCTCGGTAAAATATTGAGCACTTGTGTTGTCTAGGTACTGGGCTAGATACTCTAGTAATAGCTTATCTCAATCATAATAACCAGGCGAGATGACATTGTCATCACCCCCTTTACCGATGAGTTTTAGAGATGTTGTCTGACTGGACTAGGGTCATGTGGTAAGTTAGAGTCAGAGCCTACGTTTGTCTGACAACCACGTCCATGCCCCTACACCTGCACCTGCTGGCTTCATGGTCTTCTCCGTTGCCAATTGGCAGGTGAGAGGTTGAAGAAAGTATTAGGGAGGAAACCAGCGTCCCAGACTTGGGTCAGAGATGGTGGAACTGAGCAGAAAGGAGACAGCAGTGTGGCCACTGCATTTGACAGCTTCCAGTGGAGTGGTTAGGGGCACTGCCTGAGAATGTTTACAGTGTCGCTGGGCCGCACGTAAGCTTTTCAGTGGAGTCCAAAGTGTGTGCGTGTGTGTTTTCAAGCATCAAAATTGCACATGGGTCTTGGGGGAAAAAAGGCCGATCTTCGTGTTTATATTAGCCTTACTTAATTTTGGTGTATTTTATAATGTACATTATATAGTATCACAGTAATACATATATAATTTTTATATAAATATACACATATTGGGGATGTATACTCAAATTTTTATTGTTGGGGTCCATAATTACAAACCTTTGGAAACCACTAGTTTGTTTGATATTTATGCATTTCCTGAATGCATAAAATATGTAAAGTGTTAGACTAACCATTTGTTCAGGTAGAAGCCTAGTGAGGTTCAGTGCGATTCCACATAATCAGAGAGAATGGTGTTTCATATTAATAACCAGCAATAAATTATTCTAAAATTACAGTCATGAGAGTGAAAGAGGCTCCGGTATCTCAATAGTCTTTTCTTTTACCCTCCACCCTGCCTGGCAGTGGTCTCTATGTCTCACATACAGCACCAATCTTAAGTTTGAAGCTGTAGCGACTGATATAGCCCTTTGGAAGTTAAAATTTTGTTGGACCTCTTCTATTTGAAACCTGTTAATTTCAGTTAGAAGCCAGAGAGACTAAAATAATCAGTTCATGCAAATATGACAGTTGTAATAATCATATTTGTGCTGTTCCCCAACTTCAGAGTATTTTAAAATCATCTAAATATTGAAATTCCAAATACACTGATTCCTTATCACTTTTTACAAACTAGATTTGTCTTCAGTTCATTCCATTGCAGTGGTTGGTACATTATCTCAAAATGAGCAGTTCCAGGATTCTACCGAATTAAAAGAATATCTTTATCATCTTCCAGCTTGTCATTTCATAATTGAATAGATTAGTATTTGTTCAGGGTTTAGGTTAAAATAACACAATGGGTTTTGAGCAAGAAATACATTTTCCTAACTAGACAAGCTACTTTTATCGAGGTGAGGTATCATTATACCAATGGTTATCAAACCTTAGCGTGAATCAAAGTCACCTGGAGGGCTTGTTTTAACCTCGCCTGTAAAGTTGTGGATTCTCTGTCAAGGGTGGGCCCCAGAATTTGTATTTCAAACAAATTACCAGGTGCTGCTGGCCTGGAGAACCCTGCTTTGAGAGCCGTGGCTCCATAAAATGCACCTAAGACCACAGCACGATGCCAGTGCTTACATATTTCAAGCTGAATCTCGTCAGCATTAGTGTTAGAGTATCGTTTTGCCAAATACATAACTGGCTCTTGCTTTTAGCCAATTTTCTCCTTATTTTTAGATGATGTCATAATTAAGATTGCATTTTCAATTACAATGCCATTTCCACTTTTTTCCTGCAATCCCATATTTCAAAATTTCTTGAGATATCAGAGCTTTTTAGATACAAGTAATCCACATAGGAGAAGAAGTAATAGGTAAGCACACAGGCGTGTACACACACACACACACACACACGCACACACACACACACGTTAAAACTCGTCCCAGCGCGGGCACTCTCGGGTGGCCTCTCAGGCTTCTTTCTTGCTCCGTCTCTCGCTCTCTAATGGGATCATACTATTTTCATCCATTTTCTGTGTTACTGTGTGAACGTCTTTTCATGTAAAAAACTGTTCTGCAACACTTTTGTTTTTTTAAAACATAAAATTTCATTTGTTTTTACGTTTTCCGATAACTTCCTCCTTCGAGCAGCCTCGTCCAGCCCAGCTTCCTGTATTTGGCTGCATGGGTCGCACCTTACAGAAGGCCCCATTACTTGGGAAGTCTCCCATCGGTCTCCTTCAGCAGTACCCACTTGCTCCCCACTCTGGTGACCTGCCCTGAGCTGACCTACTCAGACCTTCTTCCCTCTGCCAGGTCGTGTTTATGCTCATCTCTTGGGTGACAAAGTTCCTTCTGTCGGGCCTGAGTCCTGGTTGGGTTTGATATTAATTCCATTTGTCATCCCAGTGACAGTGACTGTTAGAAACAGCAAGACCTACCTTTCGCGGGTAGTCTTGAAGTCTTCACCTCCCGAGCCATCCCAAGCTCAGCTGTGAGAAGGGACACCATGGGACTGTGCTGGAAGGTGCGTCAGCGCACCTGTGCCAGGCGGTGCTTTATCTTTGGATAAAGCTGGATCGCTGGGAAGCAGCATATCTGGGCCCTCTCCCAGTTGCGTTTCACTAAACTCACTTTGCATGGCTCCGTCAGCTTGCATTGAAATCTATATTGGAAAGTCCCTGAGAAAATCTGTGACGCTAATTAGAAATGTCCTTCAGGTCCAGTGCCCAGAATGGCTGTGTCTCTTCCGAGTAACTGTTTTAATTTTGTTCCAAGTATACTGTGAACTGTGGCGGTGTTTCCCTCTCTGCCTTGGCCACTAGGGAGTTCCCAGTCCTCTGGCTTGTGCTTTCTGTGTTAACTTTACTTCTGCCTTATACCATCATTTTTAATGGCTAGATATTTTGTCCCTGATTTTACTGTAAAATACATAACACATTTCATCCCTATTCTAAACATTACTGTTCTTGTCATTTGTCCACTTTGTAAAACAACATTCAGAAAAACTTTTTTTCCTCCAAAGATGAATTGTTTGTACCAGTGGACTAGTTTAACACAGTGAACAGACCTGCAGTGACTTTCCGCTCGGCACCAGACGAGGTGCTGGGTGCTCTAGGGAACACAGAGGTGATTCAGCTGTGACCTCCCGAGAGGGACCAGTCAGTCAGGGGAGGCTGAGAGAGTCAGGATAAACACAGCGCAGGGGGGACGGGCACAGTTGCAGAGCTCGACGAGGAGGGCTGTGCTTCCACAGGGAGGCTTTGTTCAGCTTTTGAGTGCACATGGCACACAATTCAAAAGGTACAACAGAGTGTACACAGAAGTGTCCTTTCTGTCTTGCCCCTGGCCACCAGGTCCTCTCCCTAGAGGCAGCCAGTGTTCCCAGTGATCGAGTGTCTTTTCAGGGGTGTTCTGTGCATAATACAGAGACACACAGCTCTTTTCTTTGACATGAAGGTGGCACATTATATCCCTTGCTCCTCCCCTCCCCATTTGCAGTAGTTCATTATCAATACGTAAGAGCTTTCTCACTGTCTTTTTACAATATTCTCTTGTCAGGATGTACTTTAATTTACTTGGCCAGAGGTCTACGGATAGATATGTTGGTGTCTTAAATTTTGCTAGTGCAGACAACACTGAGTAACTCTCTATATACATCAGCCCAGCATGGCCAAGTGCATCGGTCTGGACTCTAAGCAGAGCCAGGAGAGCTAGGCTGATGAATGTATGCTTTTGTCATTCTGATCACTGTTACCCAGATACACCTCCACGGAGGGTTTGTCCACATCTGCTCCTCAACCGTGTGTGGCAGTGCCTGTTTATCCATACCCTCACCAACACGGTGGTACCACACAGTTTGATCTTTGCCAATTTGATAGGTGAAAAAATACTTTCTCTTTGTTTTCTCCCCCCAAAAAACTTCTTAGTTCAACCTACAGGAAAGTTAAAAGTAATAGAACGAACACTCATTTTATAGCAGGGGTTGTTTTAATTTGTGTCTCTCCTGCTGCTAGAAGGTCTAAGGACCATTTCTGTGTTCTTTTCTGTGAAAACGCTGTTTGTATCCTTTATCTATTTTTCTGTTGGGCTTTGGTTTTTAAAATTGATTTTGTAGAAATTGCTTATATATGAAAACGTAGCACTTTGTCAGTGACATGAATTGCATTTATATTTTTCAGATTGTTATTTACCTTTTTACTTAAGATGGTTTTATCATGAAAAAAATGTTGGTTTTTAATTGAGTCATTTTTATGGGCTTTTTGAAGCTTCTGGGTTCCCTGTTATGCCTAAAAGATCTTCCCTAGTAGAAGAGTTGAAAAATTATTCTGTGGTTTCTTAAAGAACTTTTTATGTTTTATTTTTTTACCTTTAAATCTTTTATCCATTTGATTTATTTTGGTGTGAGATGCGGGCCCAACTAAATATTTTCCCAAATGGCATCCATTTATAGAACAATTCATCTTTCTCCAGCTTGTTTAAATATCCTTTATCATTTATTATATGTGATATACTTTGCCACATATCATGTACATTTGGGTCTATTTCTGTACTTTCTATTCTATATTTTAATCTGTGTATTTATGTGTTAGTATGATACTGTTTTAATTATTGTAGCTTTGTAGTATGTTTGGATATTTGGTGAAGTAAATTCTCATTATCTTTAATTTTCAGAACTTTCCTATTTTTCTTTTCAGTGTTAAAAAAAAGTCTTGATCCTGTTTGCCTTCATTAGGACTGTATTTTTAGGGTATAGTAGGAAGAGGGACGTTTTGCTGACAAGTCTGCCCCACTAAGAAGGCTGCATACCTTTCTGTTTGTTAGAGTCTTTTAAGTCCCTCAGAATTTGAGAGATTTCTTGGCATTTCTTGTTAAGTTTATTCTCAGGTCTTTTTAGTTTGTTTTTACTGTTGGAGCATCATACTTTCTATCTAGTTGTTGACGTATGTGAAGGCACTGACTTCTATATATTAATTTTCACCAACACACTTGATTCTTTTATCAACTGTATAAGGTTTTCAGTTCTCTTGGATTTTTCTAGGTATATAGTGTCATCTGCAAATAATGATACTTTTACCTTTTCCAGTTGTATTCCTGTGTTTTCTTTCTGTTGCCCGATCGTGGTGGGTAGGATCTCCCCAACGGTAATAAGTAGTGGTGGTGAAGTGCATAGCCT
>NW_011889052.1:581061-584443 GCF_000151845.1 Pteropus vampyrus | reverse complement strand
ATAGTTACTGCTTCTGTCAGAGAAGAGAAAATTTCTCCTGAACCACATCTCCTATTTCTTACAGGAAATTCAGCTCCAATATAGTATGGGGTCACCATTGTCTGTGTGGTCTGTCATTGACCGAAATGTTGTTATGCAGCTATAATGTAAATCTGTGTGTGTGTGTGTGTGCGCGCGCGCGTGCGCACGCACGTGCGTGCACGCGCCAAGCATCTATCGATTCTTATTTTATTAAAATTAATTAATTTTTCAGCTTAATCGAAGTATAATTGACGTAAAATTGTATATATTTAAAGTGTACGACATGATGATTTGATATGTGTATACTCGGTAAAATGATTACCATAGTCAGGTTAATTAACACATTCATTACTTCACATAATTACCTTTCGCTCTTTTTTTTTGTAGCGAGAATGCTCACTGTGTGCTCTGTTAGCAGGTTTCAAGTACAGCAGTATTAACTCTAGTCACCATGCCATATGTTTGGTCCCCAGAGCTCACACCTCTTAGAACTGAAGGCTTCTACCCTTTGTAACCACCATTCTAATCTCTGTTTCTATGAGTTTGACACTTTTTTTTTGAATATTCCAAATATTAGTGAGATTATACAGTAATTATCTTTCTGGCTAATTTCAGTTACCATCATGTTCTCTGGGTTCTTCCATGTCGTCGTAAATGGCAGGCTTCCCTTCTTTCTCATGGCTGCGTAATATTCCAGTGTGTGTGTGTCACACCTTTTTATCCATTATCTTTTGAGGGGCAGGTTGTTTCCATATTTTGGCTATTGTGAATAATGCTGCAGTGAACCTGGTGTGCAGAGATCTCTTCAAGATAATGATTTTGTTTCCTTTGTATATATACCCATAAGTGGGATTGCTGGATTATATGGTAGTTCAGTATATACTTCTTTGAGGAATTTTTACACCGTTTTCCATAACGGCTGAACCGTTTTCCATTCCCACCAACAGCATACAGGGTTCCCTTTTCCCCACATATTTGCCAACACGTGTCATCTGTTGTCTTTTATAAAAACCATCCTCACGGGTGTGAGGCAATAACTCGTGTTTTGGATTTGTATTTCTCTGATAATTAGTGATATTGAGCACCTTTTCATATACCTGTTGGCCATTTATACCGTCGTCTTTGGAAAAATGTCTGTTCAAGTTTTTTGCCCATTTTTTAATTGAGTTATTTGTTTTGTTTTCGCTATTGAGTGGTATAACTTTCTTTTATGTTTTGAATACCAACCCCTTATCAAAGACAGTTGACCCTTGAACACTGTGGGGGTTAGTGGCGCCAACCCCCTAGGCAGTCAAAAATCTGCATATAACTGCTAGTCAGCCCTCCGCAGCCGTGGCTTGAAAATAGTTGATTCTTGAACAACACAGTTTGAACTTTGCAGGCCTGCTTATCAATCCGTGTGTAAGTGGACCCACACAGTTCAAACTCGCGTTGTTCAAGGGTCAACTGCATATGGTTTGCAAATATTTTCTGCCATTCTATAGATTGACTTTTCATTTTGTTGATTGTTTCCTTTACTGTGCAGAAGCTTTTTAATTCTGTGTAGTGATGTTTGTTTATTTTTGCTTTTTTCGCTTGTGCTTTTGGTGTCATATCCAAAAATCATTGCCAAGACCAATATCAAGTAGCATTTCCCCTGTGTTTTCTCCTAGGACTTAACCGGTTTTAGAGCTTACATTTAAGTCTGACCTATTTTGAGTTAATTTTTGTTGATGGTACAAGATAAGGATCCAGTTTCATTCTTTTGCATGTGGCTATTCTGTTTTCTGAGCACCATTTATTGAAGAGACTATCCTTTACCCATTGTGTATTCTTGGTAGCTTTGTCAAAGATTAGTTGACCCTACATGCATGGGTTTATATCTGTGTTCCCATTGGTCTGTGTATCTGTTTTTATGTTAGTACCATACTATTTTGATTACTATAGCTTTATAATATAGTTTGAAATCAGGAAGTATGATGCCTCTAGCTTTGTTTTTTTCTCAAGATTGCTTTGGCTATTCTGGGTCTTTTGTGGTTCTATACAAATTTTAGAATTATTTTTTCAATTTCTGTGAACAATGCCAGTGGAATTTTGATAGTTTGTATTGAACCTGTAGATTGCTTTGGGTAATGTGGACGTTTTAACAATATTAATTCTTCCAATCCATGAACACGAGGTATTTTACCATGTATTTGTGTCTTTCTCAGTTTCTTTTATCAATGTCTTACAGTTTTCAGCGTTCAGGTCTTTTACTCCCTTGGTTAAATTTATTCCTAAGTATTTTATTCTTTTTGATGCTATTGTAAATGAGATTGTTTTCTTAATTTCATTTTTCTGATAGTTTGTTGTTAGTGTATAGAAACAACTTATTTTCATATATTGATTTTGTATCCTACAACTTTACTGAATTTGTTTATTCGTTCTAACAGTTTTTTGGTGGAGTTTAGGACATGAGATCATGTCATCTGCAAACAGAGGCACTTTTACTTCTTCCTTTTGAATTTGAATATTTTTTCTTTCTCTTGCCTAATTGATCTGGCTAGGATTTCCAGTACAGGCATACCTCAGATATTGTTGGCTCCGTTCCAGACCACTGTAATAAAGTGAGTTGTAATCTTTTTGCTGGTGGAGGATCTTGCCTTCAGTTTGTAAAAAACGCGACATGTGAAGTGTAATGAAGTGAAGCGCAATAAAGGGAGGTCTGCCTGTACTGTGCGGAATGGAAGTGGGAAGAGTGGGCAGCATGTTTCACGCCTGCTCTTGCTCCTTGTCTTGAGTATGACGTCACTTGTGGGCTTGTCATATATGGCCTTTATTATGTTGAAGTACATTCATTCTAGATAGTTCGTTTAGAGTTTTCATCATGAAAGGTGTTGAATTTTGTCAAGTGCTTTTTCTGTATCTACTGATGTGATCTTGTGATTTTTATCTACTGATATGATGTTGTGATCCTGTTAATGTGGTGTGTCCCATTTATTGATTTGCATATATTGAACCATCTTTGCATCCCAGGAGTAAATCCAACTTTATCATAGTGTGTGCTCTTTTTAATGTGCTATTGAATTCAGTTTGCTAGTATTTCGTTGAGGATTTTTGCATCTATGTTCATCAGAGATATGGGCCTGTCATTTTCTTTTCTCATAGTGTCCTTGTCTAGCTTTTGTATCAGGGTAATGCTGACCTCATAAAATGAGTTTGGAAATGCTCCCTTCTCTTCAGTTTTTTGGAGGAGTTTGAGAAGGCTTGGTACTAATTCTTCTTTAAATGTATTAATTCTTTTTTAAATGTTTGGTAGAATTCATTAATAAAGCCATCTGGTCCTGGACTTTGATTTGTTGGGAGATTTTTGATTACTGATTAATCTCCTTACTAATAATCA
>NW_011889052.1:579059-581011 GCF_000151845.1 Pteropus vampyrus | reverse complement strand
ATGTTTGGTAGAATTCATTAATAAAGCCATCTGGTCCTGGACTTTGATTTGTTGGGAGATTTTTGATTACTGATTAATCTCCTTACTAATAATCACCCCCTTCAGATTTTTTATTTCTTCATGATTCAGTCTTGGTAGGTTGTATGTTTCTAGGAGTTTATCCATTTTTTTTATAGGTTGTCAAAGATGTTAAGAGTATAATTTTTCATAGTCTCTTACGATTCTTTGTATTTCTGTTGTAATGTCTCCTTTTTCATTTCTGATTTTATTAGAGTCCTCTCTTTTGTTCTTAGTGAATCTAGCTAAAAGTTGATCAGTTTTGGTTATCTTTTCAAAAATCTGTTTTTTAGTTTTATTGATCTTTCCTTTTTTTTTTTTTTAAACAGTATTTTACTTATTTCCACTCGGATCTTTGTTGTCTTCCTTCTACCAACTTTTGGCTTGGTTTGCTCTTTTTCTCGTCCTTGAGGTATAAAGTTGGGTTGTCTGTTTGAGAGCTTTCTTTTTTCTAAATGTAGGTCTTTATTGCTATAAACTTTCTTCTGAGAACTTTTTTTGCTGCATCCCATAGGTTTTAGTATGTTGTTTCCGTTTTTGTTTGTTTCAAGATATTTTTTAAAATTTCTCGATTTCCGCATTGACTCATTTGTTCAAGAGTGTTTTAATTTCCACATATTTGTGAACTTTCTGGTTTTCCTCCTGTTACTTCTAGTTTCATACTATTGTAGTCAGAAAAAGGTACTTGGTATGATTTCAGTCTTATTAAATTTGCCAAGACTTGTTTTGTTACCTAACATGACCTGTCCTGGAAAATGTTCCATGTGTGCTGAGAGGAATATGTTTTCTGCTGCTGTTTGGATGAAATGTTCTGGATATGTCTGTTAGGTTTATTTGGTCTAAAGTATAGTTCAAGTCCAGTGTTTCCTTATTGATTTTCTGTTTGGATAATCTACCCACTGTTGAAAGCAGGGTATCGAAATCCCCTACTATTACTGTATTGTCTGTTTCTTCCTTCAGACATGTTAGTATTTGCTTAGTATGTTAGGCACTCTGATGTTGGGTATATATGTATTTATAATTGTTATATCCTTTTGATGAATTGACTCTTTACCATTATATAGTGACTTTGTGTCTCGTAAACTTTTTGACTTAAAGTTTATCTTGTCTGGTGTAAGTAGAGCTACCCTGCTTTCTTCTGGTTTCCATTTGCATGGGCTGTCTTTTTCCATCTCTTCACACTGAGTCTTCTTGGGTCCTCAAAGCAGAAGTGAGTCTCTTTTGGGCAGCATGTAGTTGGGTGTGTCTGTCTGTCTGTCTGTCTGTCTCTCTTTTAATTTATTCAGCTACTCTGTGTCTTTAGATTAGATATATTTTTTAAAGCTAAGACTATATTGATTAGAGAATTTAATGCTTTTAAATTTAAAGTAATTATTGATAGGTAAGGCCTTACTATTGCCGTCTTATTGTTTCCTGGCAGTTTCGTAAGTTCTTTTCTTTTCTCTTGCTTTCTTCCTCTTTGAATTGATGATTTTTCATAGTGATATGTTTTGATTCCCTTCTCTTTTGTATCTTCTATATTTTTTTGCTTTGTGGTTACCATGAGAGTTACACAAAAAAATAATCGTTTGCTATAACAGTGTTTCACGTTAATAACAATTTTGTTTTTGATATCACAATTTATGTCTTATTGTGTAGCCTTTGACAAATTATTGTAGCTACAGTGATTTTTAATACTTTTGTCCTTTGACCTTTATACTAGAATTAAGTGCTTAATATACCATCGTATTACAGTAGAGTCATGCGCCACATAGCGACATTTTGGTCCGTGACAGACTACTGTACTGGTCTCATAAGTTTATAATGGATTATAAGCAAAAAATCTATGTTCAGTGTTGAAAGAAAAGGCTGGACCTGAATAAGATGTTGATTTTACTGCTAGCTCTGAGTGGTTT
>NW_011889052.1:520372-577869 GCF_000151845.1 Pteropus vampyrus | reverse complement strand
TTAACCGTGCTTTTTATGTTATAATATTACTAATTAGTGTCCCTTAATTTCAGCGTGAAGAACTTTTTCTAGCATTTCTTGTAAGGCAGGTGCAGCGGTCCACTCTCTAATGTTTGTTTGATCTCCCCTTTGTTCTGAGAGGTAGCTGTGCGGGGGGTGGGGGAGGTGCTCTTGCGCGACAACTTTTCTTGCAGCACTTTGAACATATTATCCCATCTCATCTGGAGGACAAGGTGTCTGCTGAGAAATCCGCTGGTAGCCTTATGGTGGTTCCCTTGTATGTGTGGAATTTTTTGTTGCTGTTGCTGCTGGTTTTTAAATTCTCTGTCTTTGATTTTATTATAGTTTGTCTTAGAGAAGATATTTTTGGGGACCTATGAGCTTTATGAATTTGGATGTCCAGGTTTCTCCCCAGATTGGGGGAGTCTCGGGCGTTATTTCTTTAAGCTTTGTGCCCTTTTCCCCCCTCTCTTCTTCTGGGACTCCAACAATGCTTAACTTGTTTCTCTCGATGGTATTCCATCATTCACATGGGCGTTCCTCACTCTCTTTCATTTTCTCTTTGTTCTCCTGTTACTGGATAATTTCAGATGACCTATCTTTGACTTTACAGATTTTTTTCCTTCTGCTTCATCAGATCTGCCATTGATAGCTCTCTGTTGCATTTTTCATTCATTCATTGTATTCTTCAGCTCCAGAAGTTCTGTTTGGTTCTTTTATGATACCTCTCTCTGTTAAACTTCTAATTTTGTTTTGTGTATTGTTTTCCTGATTTCACGGAATTGTCTTTCTGTGTTTTCTTGTAGCTTACTGAGCTTCTTTAAAACAACTGTTTTGAATTCTTTATTGGGCAATTTGCAGATCTCCATTTATTTGGGGTCAGTAACCAGAAAATTATTGTGTTCTTTTGGTGGTGTCTTTTTTCCCTTGATTTTTTATTTTTTTGAAGCTTTGTGTTGCTGTCAGGGCGTTTGAGGAAGCAGTTAGCTCCTCCAGTCTTTACTGACTGGCTTTGGGAGAAAAATACCTTCTGTTAGCCCTGCTTGGCTTCTGTGGCTTTCTCAGCAAATGGCGATTACGTTAGCAGATATTCCAAATACTTTTTAAATGGTTATCAAGTTTTAGAATCAACCTATGGAAAATATGTGGTAGCTTTTCATAATAGTTTTGAAAAGTAAATGTTATAAACCTTGAAATCATAGGAAGGGATAGGCATAATAACTAAAATCATAAATACTTTCTAGGATATTTGAATGTCATTTTGTATATGTAGTATTTTATAATCGAAAATCACTCATGTGTCTCAAAGGGGAACTTTGAGGTAATACTCTATTTCTTGATGTGAGTTGTGTTTAGGTTAAATGGCTATGTTTATTTTCATGGAGGAGTACACTTATAATTTGGATACTATTCTGTAATATTTCATGCTAAATTTTAAAAAGTTTATTTAAAGTAAAAAAAAAAATCAGTACTCATAAAGAAATTAAAAGCACAGAAAGCTGACTTAGAACCTCTCTCCATGTAATCATACCACGTGAAGACCAGCAACCTCTACTAACATTTCCTACCATTCCCTTGTGCAGTTTTTGCCCGTAGCCTGTATTTTTTCAGATTGCATAAATAATCCATGCCCCATGTACTAAACTTGTTAAACACAAGAAGGCATTACATACTTCTCACATAGGTCAGCTGTCTATTACCTGAAAGATACATGGCAGCAGATAGATTGGGGAAGGAAATGTTTTTGTTTTTCTCTCCATAGAATACCTTCCAGCTTAGACTCAAAGGTAGCCCAACACCTGGAAGGCGGCACTGGGTGCAGACAGAAGTCCAGGAGAGGCCCTCTTGTTATAGTCTGAAGAGCAGGAAAGTGGACCCATGAGTCGCGGGTAGAGATGCCGGAAGAGAATCTCTTGTTTTGTGTTCGTTTTGTTTTTTTCCATTTTTTTCTGCCTTGGCCCCCATGAAATTCAGTAGCAGTGGAGGCAGCAATTATATTGACAGCCAAGTGGGAGAGGAATCCTTTTATTTATAGGGATCATGGTCCCCAGGGCATGGAGAGGTTCACTGATTTTACCCAATCCTGTCACCTGTTTACCCTGGGTAGTCACAATTGCGTGAGGCGCTCAGCATAACAGGGAAATTAAAGCCCTTTCATTCTAACCAGAAGACTGAGAAAGGGGCCCGTGGGAGCTAGAAAGCATCAAGAAGACTGTATAGAAGAAGGAAGTCAGCAAAGTGAACCTTGTTCTGTCTCAGCGACCCATGTGTCTGTCACTATATAATATTGTGTATGCATTCCATACACTACATAATATTGTGTCTAAATTCCTGGGGTTTCCTCCGAAATAGCATACATGCAAGTGACCCTAAATGGCATACATACCAAAGGCTTTGAGGACTACACTGTGGAGCAGACCGCTGCCCAAGGCCTGCTCTGGCCACTGCTTGGCGTGTGTGGGGTGGATCAAAATAGAACTGCACGGGCTATGAAGCTATGAAGACCGAGCTGACACTGGACCACAGCTCAGAAGGTGGGCAGGAACTTGTGGTTTGGACCTAATCGGTTGACTGCTGCTACAACAAAGAAAAATTCAGCATTTCCATGGATTTAAATAAGACCCAGAGTAACATAGCATAGTACCCCCCAAATTAAAAATTACTGTACATATGGAGAATCAGGAAAATCTCACCATCTCCTAAGGGGAAGGGACAGTCAACAGACGACAGCCACAACATGATGCAGCTGTTGAAATTATCAAAGAATTTAAGGCAGAAAGTATAATTAAAATATTAATTAAAATTTTGTTCTAAGATAGATGGTAAACAGTCTCAAAGTTTTAAATTTAAAACTGGCAATTTTATAACTAAAACGAAATAAAAAATTCATTGCGTGGACTCAACAGAATGGATATAACAGAAGAGTCAGTCGTCTTGAAGATAGAACAATCAGAATGATCTGGTCTGACCAACAGGGATTAAAATAAACTGAAGAAAAATGAACACTTCTTCAGGGACCCAAGGGATAATAACAACAGAAGGTTTATCTTTCTTGTTACCGAAATCCCAAAACGAGAGGAGGTGGAGTGGTACAGGAAAATGAAGAAGTTATGGAAAGGAAGAAATAAACATGTCCCTATTTGCAAATGACATGTCTACAAGAAAAACTCTAGATAAAACAACTTTGAAGAAGAATAAAGGGAATTACTCTGTCTACCCATTTCGCGACTCGTTTATAGCTGTAGTAATCACGGCTGAGCGGTATTGGTGGAGGGATGACGCGTGCATCACTGGGACAGAACAGGAAACCCAGAAATACAGCCAACTGCTTTTCGACTGAATGTGTCATCCTCAAATTCATATATTGAAATCTTAACCCCCGATGTTATGATATTAGGAAGTAGGGATCTTCGGGAGACCATTAAGTCATGAAAGTGGAGCCTTCATGAATGAGGTTACTGCCCTTATAAGAGAAACCTCAGAGAGCTCCCACTCTCCTTTCTGCCATGTGAAGACACGGGGAGATGGCCATCTGTGAACCAGGGATGGTTTCTAGGCCCTCACCAGAAATCGAATATGCTGGCGCCTCGACCTTCCCAGTCTGCAGAACTGTAAGAGAGAAATGGTGGTGGTTTCAGCCACCCAGTGTGTGATATTTTTGTTGTAGCGGCCCAAACAGACTTAGGTACCAAAAGCAATTCAGTCTTTTCAGCTGTTGGTTCTGGAACAATTGGCTATCCATAGGAAAAAAAGAACCTAGACCTCTCCAACTAGTGAATCCTAGATTTAAATGTAAAATTATAAATTTTAGAAGAAAACATCAGAGAAAATTTTCAAAAGTAAGGCTTGGTGAAGAATTCTTTTACGTGACACCTAAAACGTGATCCATCCAGAAAAAAAAAGTGGATAAATTAGACTTCATCAAAATTAGAAACTTTGTCTCTGTCAGAGAGACTGAAAAGAATAAAAAAGAAAAGCTACAGACAGGGAGAAAATATTTACAAACAACCTATCTGACAAAGACTCATGTCTAGAATATATAAGGGAATCTCAACAACTCTTAAATGCCCAGTGGATCAAAGAAGACAGCATAAGAGAAATTAGAAAATACCATGAAACGAATGAAAACAAGTCACAACTTAAAAGATAAAGCTAAAGTAGCGTTTAGAGGGAAATTTAGAGCTGTAAATGCCTATATTGAGAAAGAAGAATGATCTCAAACAATAACTTTAACTACTTTAAGATACTAGAAAAAAGAAGAGCAAAATAAGCCCAAGGCAAATAGAAGGAAGAAAACAAGACTAGAGTGGAAAGAAATGGATAGAAACTAATAGAACAATAGAGCAAATAAACCCCAAAGTTGATTCTTTTAAAAGATCATCAAAATTGGAAAATCTTTACCTAGAATGACCAAGATAAAGAGAGAAGACTCAAATTACTAGAATCATTAAGGAAAGTGGGGACATTACCACCAACCTTTCAGAAATAACAGTGATTAGAAGGAAATACTGTGAAATGCTATGCCAATGAATAAAGGGAATTACTTTATTCCCAATGAATTAGATAGCCTAGATGAAATAGACAAATTCCTAGAAACACACAAACTAACAAAACTTAAGATATAGGAAATCTGAAGAGATTTATAACAAGTAGAGAGCTTGAGTTAATAATTTTAAAACTTCCTAAAATTGAAGCCGAGAGTCAGATGGCTTCACTAGTGAATTCCACCAAACGTCTAAAGGAGATTTAGGAAGAACTCTTCTGCAAAAAGTAAGAGGGAGCACTTACCTAGTCATTCCACGAAGCCAGCGTTACCCTAATAGCCAGAAAAGGATATCGTTAAAAAAGAAAACTGCAGACCAGTATCCTTATGAATATAGACCCAAAAGTTCTCAACAAAACATTCGTAAACTGAGTCTAGCAAAATTTCAAGGGATTATTTATACCCCGGAATGCAAAGTTGGTTCAACATGAAAAAAATCAATCAGTGAAATATACCTTATTAGGAGAAATTTTTAAAAACCCACATGATCATCTCAGAAGACACCAAAAAAGCATAATACCCTTTCATGATTAAAAAAACGAACAAAAGAGATATTTCCTCAACCTGGTAAAGGCTGCCTATGAGAAACTCTCATGCAATATTGTACTTAATGGTGAGACAATGATTGCTCTCTTCCTAAGATCAGGAATAAGATGGAGAGTTTGTTCTCACCACTGCAGTTCAACATTGGACTAGGAATTCTAGATTGGAAAAGAAGAAATTGAATTATCTCTATTTGCAAATAGAGATATTTATATATATATACACACCTACATACACACATACACATATAAAAAACATTCTAAGGAATACACACACATACACATGCACATGTTCAGTGTCACTAGCCATTAGAAAATGCAATTTAAGACCCGATTAGATATCAATACACATCTGTTAGCAGAGTTAAAACAAAATAGTGGCAATACCAGCTGCCAATAAGGATGCGAAGCAACAAAACTTTCATATTGCTGCAGGTGGGAATGTGAATGGCGTGGGCGCTCTGGAAGATAGTTGGCTGTTAAGGAAACTGTGGTACCCTACTACCCAGCCATTTCACTTCTAGCATTTACTCCAAAGAAATGGGGCCTTCAGGAAACTTTTGTGGTAAGAACAAGCATGATAGGCCCAGCGTGGCTGAAGCTTGGGAATGATGGTCAGGACTTTCATCAAATGATCCAGGGCTTGCAGTGTAGACAGTTTTCTGCTCTCTTGTTTTACTCTCTGCATCTCTCTTGGGCCTTTGGCACATTTTTTTTCCTTGGTCGATTCTTAATATGTGCGAGTTGATTAAAGAGAATTTTAAATGTTGAGAGTTTGGCGAATACAGGCACAAAATAAATAGAACATCATCTATTTTTTTTTATCATGCCTTATGTTAATATATTATGTGTGTATGGATTTTTCTGAAACTTTCACATTTATTACCTCATTTGGGGTGAGTTCAGAACCACGGGCACCTTAAGCAAGCTTGTGACGAAGCGGGATGAGCCTGCCTCCCCAGTCTGCCGTCACAGACTCATTCTGTCCCTTGGTGTCCATCCTCTGAGCCAGCAGGTCTGACTCGATCTGGGCTTGTCCTCTCCGTAGACTTCTTCAGGACTGTTTTCCCGTTCTGGTTCCGGTGGTTTTTCTTCACGTGTACAGCTCTGTAATTTGCACGTCTAGTAAGGGATGCCTTTGTTTTTGCTTGTAGTGGGATCATCCGCAAAGGCGGGCGTGGGAGCGTTTACGTTTTTGTGTAAATGTGGTCCACTCAGGCCTCAGGGCCTCCATTCTCTCCGTGTGCTGTGTGTCTTTACATTTGGAAGCAGGACTGTAGACTTCGATCTGATGAAACCTGTATGCGTGGGGCAGTGGGAGAAAAACATTTTTGGTTCAGGTTGAGTAAATTTTGCTTTGGAATAGTTTTGCATGAAAATGTATACTGCGGAGTAGAGGTGAATAATGGCTCCTCTTGCTGGGTTCAGGTGGGTGGGCTGTGTAATGAACTGGAATTCGGATTTATTTTTTTTTAAGCTTTGGTTTTCAGGTTCTGTGAAAGTTAACAATTAGTATAACTAATAAAGATCACTGGAAGCTGAAACTGACTAAGGTCATGTCAGAAAGCTTTGTATTACTGCAAAAGGAAGTGAATTAGATGGTGTTTTCTCCTGTTAGTCTGAGGCCATATGTGAGAGCTAGACTGCAGAGGCGCCCCCCGCCCGCCCCCCGGTTGCCGAGGGGTGTGCGGAGGGGCCTGAAGGGGACTGGGATCCTGGATCAGAATTTCCTGGAGGGCTTGGTTTGGGGACATTTGGAGGAAAAGATCTGGGGCTTGTCAGAGGACCGAGGTTGGAAAAGCTGCAGCTGGTGTACAGGCCTCAGGCCTCAGAGCCTCCTGATGGTGTCTCTCCACAGGTGTATGTTCCATAGGTGTTTGCTTCCTTGTTGGGGGCAGAACGGAGGGTCAGGGGCACTGGGGCAGAAATGTCGCTGCCCCAGAACCCCTGTTTAAGCTGGGTGGTGAGCACCATTGCGGCGGGTCCACCGCTTGAGACTTCTTTGACCTGCCACACTCCTGGTGAGCCTTGGGAATGGTTGAGCTCTTGTGAACACCTCTGCTCCTTGGGCCAGCAGCCGTCACCTCCTGGCTCCTGGTCGATGCTTATTGAATTGACCCACAGAGGGTTCTTCGTATTTCCTTAGGAGGTTGCCAGACTGGGAAATGGCAAACGTGCTTGAGGCTGGTGCTTACAGGAGGTGGAAGGAGTAATAGCCATTCCCTCTTGTGAACTGGCTCCGGTGTGACTCATTTTGCTTCTTGTTTCTGGTCCTGACACTCCTGAGGAGTCATCTCCCTGGCCTGGATTTTCATCAGGGAGCCTCATCAAGCCGAGATGCGTGTCTGGGCAGGTGCCTTGTAACACAGGCAGCAACATGGAGCAATGAAGTTGGCTTTAAACTTGGATTCTGTGGGAGAGCTCAGTATGGACTGGGATTCTAGATCCCTGGGCCTTCTGCTAGAGTTTTCTATTCTGATTGTATTGGTTTAAGGTCCTCTGCTTGGAAGCAACAGAAATTAACTCTGTCTCACACAGGCAAAAGGGGAATTTTTGGAAGGATATAAAAGGCTCACAGACTGCAGAGACGAGCTGATGAGCTTCAGAAAGGACTGGAGCCAGAGCAGCCGCGGTCTCGGAGGCAGGAACCTCCTGGGGAGGAGTAAGGACCACCACATCCAGTTCCTGCTTCCTTCGGTTCTGCGTCAGAGGCCAGGGAGAGAGGCCCAGCGGCCTGGCATGGCCCAGGGAGGGGTGGCTTGACTGAGCCCACAGAGAAGGGTGGTTCCCCTGAGCCACACCGGCTGCTGTTACTCAGAGGAGACAAACAGGAACAGTAATGGCCTTTTGCCCGCAAGCTCTCGGGGACCAGGAGCAGAAACTTCCCCTTAACGCTGCCAGAGTGAGCTTCATTTCAGTCAGGGCCCCAGGCTTTTCGGTGTTCGTGTGTTGAGGATTCGCGTGTTGAGGGTTCGCGTGTTGAGGGTTACCCGCCTGAACGTTCTTTATCAGTGAATCGCTGTGCAAGAATGTGTCTTTTGAGGAGTCAATCCTGTGTAAAGCTTTGTCTCAAGGATTTCCCTCAACATGGCGTGTGCACAGAGAAGGGTGGGGAGGGTGTCCAGAACACCCACTGGCAGAGAGCAGCTGAAGATGATGTCTGTCACACATGTGTGCTTTTCTGTGCCATGTGTGAGAAAAATGCCCTCTCTGGAGAATGGCCTGTTAGAAGTACCCCATGGGGAAGAGGGTCGAGCGTTTGATTCCAGAGCTAGAGGGGCAGTTTTTTGGCTTCTTTGGTTAGACTGGCTTGGAAACCACCATGGTCACCAGGAGTGACCGAGGTTGTGTGATCGGTGTCTCTGCACCTCGCCCAGAGGCATCTGAGCCATTTCCTGCCCACAGCGCGGCTACCTCCCTAGCAGCTCAGTGTGCAGAGCCAGGCGCTCCTTGCTAATTGGCTTTTTCCCCTTCTTGCCAGGTGCTGCAGATGGTGTCCGTGGTCAGTGCTGTCCAGCGTGTGCCAGGCTGATCCATGGTCACTTTCCGGGATGGCAGCAAGGTGACTTCAGCTGAGGATGACCCTGACTGACAGGCTGCGTGAGAAGATATCTCAGGCTTTCTACAACCATGGGCTGCTCTGCGCATCCTACCCCATCCCCATCATCCTCTTCACGGGGCTCTGCATCTTAGCCTGCTGGTATGTTTCTGAGTTGCCCTGGATATGGTGGGCCTGTGTCTTGGGGCAACAGGTTTCCCCACCCTGGCTGCTCTGTAGTCCTTAGACTGTGTATGCTTCTTACACAGTAGAACTCGAGGCTCATTGGAGCTGCTGAGCATAGGGCCCTGGTCCCGGGTGTTTAGCCACTGAACTGAAGCAGTCCTGGCCCTGACTTAGTCACCAGATCGGTTTATGTCACTGGTAAACCATCTCAAAATAATGTTTAGACATTTCTAAGAAACTGTGAGGTAATTGAAAGGCACGTTTTTTAAAATTTTCCTTCTCAGCACTGGCGGTTTCTTGCTGGTATGGTAGCCTTTGAGCATTGCAAGGCAAAGTCTGTTTGAACAATTCGTTGGACTCCCTCTTGCAGGCTAACTGCAGAGACGTGGTTCTCTGCTCTCTAGTCACGTTCTGTGTCTCCTTCTGACTTCTTGTTTATCCTTGGGGCCTGCTGTGCACAGCAAGGACTGTCGTGAGAGCTGTAGCTGACCTCGTGCATGTCCGTCTTGCTGTCACACTGCCCCAAAGAATGATGACGAGGAGAGGCTTGATGTAAGATAGCTGATGCCCCTTTGGCTCTGAAACACTGACAGCCATGAAAAGAGCCCACCTTATTGTCCTTGCCTCTGGAAAGAATTCTGGTTTCCAGATGCATCGTACGTTGCGTGTTTGTAGATGTTTTCAGTGCTGAGCTGGAAGGAGGATGCTTAGGCCTGAACTCGCTGTTCAGTTCAGTTGTTAATGATCCCAAGTTCTTCCCTAATTAGAACTAAAAAGATGAACACCATTTATTGAGAATTTCCTGCTGGTGCTTCAGGTATGTGATTAAATGTCTCATCAGTCCTCATAATAACCTTGGGAAGTGGTCTAGTTAAATTTCCTTTTAGCCAAGGGGGGATGCAGGGTTACAGACTGCTGGTCTTTACAATTGATGGGTAGGGAAACAGGTTCAAATCCAGGCCTAGGGATACTGGTGCCTGCAGCCATGGTGGCCTGTTACCCGGACTCTCCTCACTCTGGGTCAGTGTATTTGTACTGATATTTAAACTTGGTTAAATTGCGTTGTACGAGATAAGATACTTGTGGCTGTGTCCTGTACTGATAAATCAGGAGGGCTCTGAGAACCCAGCTCTTGAGATTGTTTTCTCTGAGATATGTAACCCATCTCTCTCTTTAAAATCATACTTTGTAGGCCTGGCCTATACGTGGAGGCAGTGGTTCTCAAACCTGAGCTAGCGTCAGAGTCACCCGGAGGGCACAACAAATGCGAACTGCTGGGCCCCCCTCAGAGCTCCTCATTAATCAGGTCTGGGATGGGCCTGAGAATTGGCATCTCTAACAAGCTTCCAGTCCTGGGTACCACATCCCGAGAACCCCTCGGCTGTGTCTTTCTTGAAAATTTCTCTGAAGTTCTACCATGTCTTAGTTAAAAATATTTTCTCTTGCATTTCAATTTCCAGAGAAGCAGTTTGTGGTGGCACTCAAGGTTATTATCATTCTTATTGCCTTTGTGGAGGGGGTGGGATTCAGCTCCCCCTCCACTAAATTCTCAGTTCCTCGATGGTCTCTTTCTTTGTGCCTTTGCACAGGGGAAGGTGGCAAGGTAAATATGTTAAATATGTGGTGGACGGATACCTCGAGTTCAGCTTGTGGTCTGCATGGCAGTTTGGGTTGAAGAAGTAGTTGTTGGGATTCCCCGTCCACAAAGACAACTCTAGCTACGGGAAGGGGAGGATGTTTCCTCTTTGCCGTCCATCTTCTGGGGGTTGAATGTCACCAGCTGGCACAGGCAGCTTTCTGGACAGGGAATGCAGGCTGTGCATAGCAGCGGCTTGGGCACAATTGGCCTTATCTTTGAATGAATACTTTGATATCACACATGTGTTTCAAAACTGTCCTTGGATATATGACGGGGAGCCTTGGTATAGAAACTTCATGAGACGGCCAAGGTCTCCAGTACGGAGGACACGGCCTCGACTCAGTGAATCAGAATGGGATGGAGGGTTAGGGAAGAGGCAGACGTGATAATAATAGCAACCAGCGCAGCCCCAGCCGGCCTGATACGCACAGGCGCTCCAGGCGGGAGGCTCATCCTCACTGACCGCCGGCCTTGCAGGTCCTCCGGTGCTCACACATGGCACTTCATTTGGTTGCCTGTCATCCTTGGAGGTGCTCGTTACTCCCTAGATCTTTTAAAGATGACGGAACAGGCGTGGAGAGCTAGTAGGTGGTAAGCGCTGCCGCTGGCAGGTCCGTGTGGCACTTGAGTCTGTACCGTGTCCACTTAGCCCGTTGGTAGGAACTTTATGAGGAGCATTGTTTGGTGCTGATCCTGTTCACGTGAGGTGTGAGCTCCTGGAACGAGAAGCGGGAGGCAGGGTCTCAGCCGCAGTGGGCCAGGTGCAGGGCTTGGCAGGATCTTCCGGCATAGAGCAGAGAGGCTTTGTGAGGCTGTGGCCCCACGTAACAGAAATGAGGCGAGAGCGTCAAGCTGGATTTGAGAGCCACCTCGGGAAGATGGCTAAAACACGTGCCAAGCCTTGTGCCGCGCTGGCGATGCAGAGCACAGCCCTTCCCCTCAGCGCCCTCAGTCTCAGCCCGAGACAGACAGTTGCTGTGCCATCGGATGTCATGCACGGCAGATGGGACGTAGCCTTAATGCAAAAGGACCAATGTCAGGGTGGCTTCCTGGGGGGAGAACACCTGGGCGGGAAGAGTGAGTGGTGTCATCCTCACCTCCTTTCCTATTCATGGTCATGGTCATGGTCATTCAGCTCTCTGCTCCCACAACTAAAGGACAGGGAGGGTCACACCCTGGCCTGCCCCTCTGAGAACCTGCTGCATCCTGTGGTCCCGCCCTCTGACGGCACTATGCTTTCCTCTTGTCTTTGCAATCCTGTTTTTCTTTAAAGAAAAAATCCAGCCTCTACGATCACATTCTTAGTGCTGTGTACTCACTTTCCAAAACCAGTACTTTTGTCATGTGATCTTAAAGGAGTTTTTAAAAACTTTCCTCAAAATCTGAATGGCTTAGGAAAAGTTTCCCAAGGTAAGATGAAGTCTCCTGGCTTCCAGAGACGATAAAGGTTGTGTCAGAGCATCCTCAGATCCCGGGCCGTCATGGCCAGGAGACCAGGGTCGTGGACCCAGAGCACAGGCCTCGCCATCCCCTCCTGCCAGGGCGGCTCTTCCATCCAGAGCGGCTCGCCCTCTGCAGAGCCTCAGGCTGCCTGCAGCAGGCGGTGTGGGCAACAGACAGCCCTGAGTAGTTTCATTAGCCCCCTAGGTTCCACTTAATTGCTTACCTTTTATTGTCCCAGGAATTAGAGACTTGTTCATCTTGAACCCAGGACTGTTGCCCTTGACCTCCTTGTTCAGACCTAGCAGCTGCCTGCGCTGTAGACCCCGCCCATCACCATGGGAGCACCCTGGGAGCACCCTGGGAGCAGTGAATGCTCTTTCCTTTGGGAAAAGTTGATGAATCTTGTAGCAAGTAGGGATTGTGGCAGGAGGAGTCTGTTTACCTTTCCTAGAGGATAGGCCACCAGGCCCGAAGTACGACCCAGCAGCTGCCCAGTGAGACGGGTGCTGTGGCTCCGGCCCTGCCCTGGCGTGAAGGAAGAGTGCCTGGGTGCCAGGCTAGCTGGACTCCCTGTGTGCAGGTCAGAGGTTAATGGGAGTGTCACTGAGTCACTTGTAATTCCACAGCCTGCAGCTCGTGGTTACAGAGGCGGATTTTAACTTGGAGAGCAAGTCGGAGTCATGAGGCCATTCTAAAGCTCCTGAAGGGTGATAATCCGCAACCTGTGTGGGTGTTCGAGAACAGACGTGGCCCCTTTCCTCCTCCTCCTCCTCCTCCTCGGGAGGAGAGCAGTACCTTCAGGCTGAGGCAGAACCTCTCAGTTATAGCGACCTCGCTTCTCAGCCTCTCTCCCTGTCTGCCCACATCTCAGGTTCCCTGTGATCACCATGGCCCCTCTGGGGGGACATACACGCCAGGGACTGTGTAACAGGGTCCCTCTTTCTGTGCCCACGTGGCCACTCCTTAGACGCATATTCTCTTTTTCGTGAACAAGAAAGAAATCTAAGTAGCCGAAGCCTGCCTGCGCCTGTGCCTGTGCCGTGGAGAGCCAGACTGGATAGCTGAGAAGAAAGCAGAACGCGAAAGCGCCATTGACCTCTGCCCGAGAGCCTAGCCTCAGAGCCCAGAGGACCCGTCCCAGGGCACTGCCCTGTTCAGCATTTCAAAGCCAGAGGCTCCCCTAGCACATGTTACCCTTGGCCTCACAAACAAGCTCAGGAAAAGCTTGGGAAAGCCTGTAGGAGAACAGAGACTCCTTTACCAGCCCAAATCTCCTTAAAGGAGATCGGGAGACTTCAGAAGTGACCCCTTCCAGTATTTCACTGCCCCACCCCTAGTCCTGGGTGGTTCTCTCCGGCAAGAGAAGACAGAACAGCTCCCACCCCTGCTGTCTCCAGAGAGGGGTCTCGTGCAGCATTTCTGCTGTCATTTCTGTGGTCGCTCATCACGTCTTCAGCGTCTCCTTAGCTCCCTACCACAGATGACCGAGATTGAGAATGGGAGCTGACGTAGAGCCAAGACCATCTACGTAATTTGTACGACCCAGTGCGACATGAAAACACAGAGCTGCTTATTCAAAGAGCAGGAGAAAAGTACTGTTAAAGTACTAAAATATGCCTGGATGAGTGAAAGGCTTGCCCCTGCCAGAATGCCCCTCAGATGTGCTATGGTGCTGCCAGCCTGGGATAAGGGACACAGCTGGGGTATGCACATCTGACCCCAGCCTGCCTTGTTTTTGCATTTAGGCCCCTGCCAGGAGGTGGCAGCAAATGGGGAAGTCCAGATCCCAGGATATGAGGTGGCAGGGAAGCTCGTGGTCAAGAACTTGTCTTGAGGAGGAGGGACCACATGTGAACCTACATGTGTGAATCTATACTCCAGACCCTCAGCATGCGCTCCACTGTGGTGGACTTCACTTACAAAACACGCACGTAAAGAGAAATTTATTGTGAATTCCCACACGACTACTGTAGGACATTAAACCTCAAGCGCCGGTCCCATCTGCACATGGGGTCCTGTGCAGTCACACAGGTCGCACACCCATAAAGCCAGCCTGGGTAGAGCATCCGGTAGATAAATAATGCATTTTTTTAACATCTTCCACGTGACTGGTGGTGGGGATGCAGAAATTCAAATGGCGTGTCCCCTTCCTACATTTCTTATACATTTGTTATGTTAATCAAGCAGACGAATAGGAGTCTGAGAGATCAGTGTTTGCTGGCCAGGCTGGGAGAACAGAGAGGTGCCTCGCTGCCTAGGGGCGGAGGAGCAGAGAGGCAGTGTTGCCTTGAAGGATAAGCAGGAATTTGCTTCGGAATTGAGAGTAGGGGAGCGTTTTAGTTGAGACGAGAGGATCTGAGTACATGTAGCTTGTGTGTAAGATGAAATGAACACTGGCAGGGAGGTGGGAATTGAGATGGAAGGGAAGGCAGTCATCCAGTAAGTGGCCACCATGGGCAGCTGAGAGTAATCCCACCGCGGGACGCTGGCAGTGCAGGACGCTGCCGCAGAGCGCACCCCCGAGGGTCTGTGCAGGGGACAGCAGACGCTTTCCTGAAAGAAAAGTGTGTGGGCGTGTGGAAGGGGGCGAATCGCAGTTCCACATCTAATTGGGAGATGAGGAAGTGATTTCGGGTAGAAGCAGGAAGCCTGGCGAGGCTGGTGCATTACTCCAGATGAGAGCTGACGAGTGCTCAGTCTACATGGCCGCCCTGGAGGTGGTGAGATGTGGCTGAGTGTGGATCAATAGCTGACCCTTGAATAACACAGGGGTCGGGGCACCTTGCAGTCACAAATGGGCATGTAACTGCAGTCGGCCCTCCGTATACGCGGATTCCCAGCGGTGGAGTTGACCCTTGAACACGGGTTTGAACTGGATGGGTCAACTGAAAAAGAATCGCATCTAAGTGGACCTGTGCAGCTCAAACCCATGTTGTTCAAGGGTCAGCCGTATTTTGAAGGCGGAGCCCTCAGGATTTTCTGAGGACCAGATGTGGGGTGTGAAAGAGATGTCAAGATCAAAGCGCTGGGCCCAGCAGCCGGATGGCGGAACTGAGACAGGAGAGGCGGGGGAGGGGGTGCAGACCTGCTCGTGTGCTCGGCCCTTATCAGATCAGAGTAAGCCAAGATCCGATCTGGTCATAGGCATGAGTTTTGCGGAAGCGATATGGGAGTGGGTGGTCGAAATCCCCAGACGGCTGCTTTTTTTTTAAATGTCTAGTCTTTTTTCTGACTTTGGAAAAGCGAGTGTTTTCTGCAAATTCCTTGACACTTTTCTTCCACACTTGCTTTATTGTCTAGAACTGTGAATAGTGATTATTCCTCCACATTTTATATTTTTGTAGAATCTTTTTCTTGGTTTTTCTTTTGCCTATGTTAAAAAGAATATATGGCTTAAATTTTTAAACAAATCAGAAACGTAATACGAGGTAGTCTAGTGAGACATTAAGATCACATGAACAGACTCGAGGGCCAGACCTGTGTTCGCATAGTGGTTCTGTCCCTTTCTAGTGGGGATATAGCCTCTGCTTGCCTCATTGGGGTATGGTCAGGCTTTAGTGGTCAAATAGATAGAAGGCACTGGATTGGTGCCTGGCACGTAGTCGGTGCTCAGTGAGAGTTAGAAACTGTCGCCGTCGATACAGAAACAGGCCCACTGTCAATGTTAGGAACCATGGTAGAGGGAATATGGGACACTCTGGCAGCTCTTAGGAGGAGGGGCCCCAGCCCTAACTTAGGGAAAGGGAAAGACTTCCTGTGGCAGGTGATCTGACAGCTGAAGCCTTGGAGAGAGTTACCTAGGGGAACAATGGGCAAGGGTGTCTGGTGCACGCAGAGCCTCCGAAGCAAGTCCCACACCTGACTGGGAGACAGGGAGTTGTGTGTGGGCTCCAGGGCAAGGCTGGAGAAGGACTGTGAGCCATTTTAAACATTTTAAGGCCTGTGGACTTTTTCCTAAGAGACTTAATCCTAAGAAAGTGGATGCTCAGGAGTGTGCTGCCCTTCTGCCGGAATGTGTAGACTCCTGGAATTCACAGATGTTTTTAATATTTTAAATCTTGAGCCACAGGCTGCCTTTAGCTTAGTCAGTGTGTTTGGAGTGGAAAGTGAATGTAGATAAGGAAATTGTCCCGCCTGCCTTCATCTTACAGTGCAGCTGAAGCTCCAGCAGTCTTAGCTCTGGGTCCTGTTACTCCTCTCTGCACTCAGCCTGGGGGTCAGCCCGTGCTTTGCGTGGCGCTTTGCCCCGCAGAACCTCAGCTAAGTCCAGAGACAGTCCTTACCTTCGAACAGCTGAACTTTGGCTTTCAAAAGCAGCAAGAGAGAAGCAACTCTTCTCATACAAGGGATTCTCAAAAAGTTTAGCAGCCGATTGCTCCTTAGAAACTGCTGAGGCCAGAAGGCAGTGGGATAATGGATTGAAAGTCCTGAATGAAAAAAAAGGAACCTCAACAAAGAGTTCTGTATTCTACAATAGTATTCTTCAGTAATGAAGGAGAAATTAAGATATTTCCTGATAAACAAGAGCTAGGGGAATTTGTTACCAGTGGACCAGCTATACAGGAAACATTAAAGAAGTCCTTCAGGCTGAAATGAAAGGACATTAGAAAGTCATTTGCAGCCATAAGAAAAATAAACACTAGTAAAGGTAACCAGTTTATTGTGCTTTTTGCGTGGTATGTAACTTCTTTCTTTGTCTTTTGTGTTTTAAAAGGCAAATGCATTAAACAGTAATGTGTTAATGGGCATGCAGTATTTAAAGTATAATCTGTGACAATAACTATATAAGAGGGGAGAGGCAAAGATATATAGCAACAGAGTGTTTGTATACTATTGAAATTTAGCTTCTCAGACTGAGTAATTTCAGTTGTCTTATTTTCAAGGTCGCTGAATCCTTTCTTCTGCCTGCTCAAATCTGCTGTTGGACACCTCTATAACACTATTTAATCCAGGTTGTTATAAATTGTTAGTAATTGTAATCTGCAAGCTAACCACTAAGGGAATAACTTACAAAGTATGCAGAAAAGGAAAGAAGAGGGCATCAAAGTGGCACAGTACAGGATGCAACCAAATCAACCAAATACCAAAAAAAGGCAGCAGTGCCTCGAGGAATTGAGGGCCAAAAATCATATAGGACATACAGACAACAACTACATGGTATAAGCAAATCCTTCCTTATTAGTAATCACATCGAATATAAGTGGGTTAAAGTCTTCTTCTATTAAAAGATAGAGATTGACAGATTAGATTAAAAATGACGGAATTCATCTGTATGCTGTCTGCAGTCCATCTGCATGCTCTCTACTAGAAACTTCAGCTATACCCTACACTTCAGATGTAAGAACACAAAGAGGTTGGAAGTAAAAGGATAGGGAAAGATATTTCATGCTAGACAGTAACCAGAAGATAGCTGGAGTGGCTCTGTCATTATCGGACAACATTAAAAAGGTCATAAGAGACAAAGAAGGACATTGTATACTGACCGATAAATGCTTTAGTACAGCAAGATGATATAATAATTACAAACATATACGTCACAACAGAGCCCCGAAATAAACGAAGCAAAAAATGGGCAGATTGAAATGAGAAACAGAGAATTCAGCAAGAACAGTTGGAGACTTCAATATTCCACTTTTGATAATGGATGGGCAAACCAGACGTGACCAGTAAGGAGATGGAGGACTTGAGCAACATTGTGAACCATTTGGACCTGACATACGTACAGACACCCCACCTAACAACGGCAGAATACATATTTTTCTCAAGGGAACCTGGAACATTCTCCAGGATAGACTGTATGGTAGGCCACAAGCAATTCTTAATAAATTTTAAAAGACTGAAATCATACAGAGTATCTTTTCCAGTTGTTGTGGAAGGAAAGTAAAAATCAATAATAGAAGGAAAATTCACAAATATATGGAAATTAGAAAATACCGTGAGATGACGAAAATAACACAATATACCATAACTTAGAGGTGCAGTGAAAGTAGTACCAAGAGGGAACTTTATGACTGAAAAGGACTCGGGACTCATGTTTACAGTATATGGAGAACTATAAGTCAACAAAAAGACACTTGTCCTAATTTGAAAAATATTCAGAAGAATTGGAGCTTCGCAAAAGAGGATCTATCCAAATGGCCAATAAGAATATGAAAGAATTTTCAGCATTGTTTGTTACATATTGAAACCACAGAGACATACCACTCCCTCTGGCTCTAAATGAGTACAGTTCATTGGACTGACGGTATCAACAGGTGGCCAGGATTTGGAGCAGTTGGAACTCCCATCACACTGCTGGTGGGGACATAAAAGTTTGTACAGTTACTTTAGAAAACTGGTATTATCTACAAAAGCTAAGCATATATTTATTCTATAACCCAGAAATTTCGTTCGAGGAATATACCTAACAGAAATGAGTGCTTTTGGCCAACAAAAGCCATACGTAAAAGCAGTCATAATAATAGCTCATGCCGGAAACAGCCACGTGCTCCTCAAGTAGAGAAATGGACCGTGATGTATTCATTCGGTGGAATAGTGTGTATCTGTGGGAAAGATTGACCTGCCGCACGCGGCAGTGTGGACGTGCCCAGCAGTTGGACTGGCAGTGAAAGCAGCTGGTCACAAAAGAGCGCAGGGGAGTCAGCGATTTCACTTATGAGCCATTCACATACGGGCAAAACTCACTGGTCAGAAGTTCTAACCAGTGGTTTAGGGGGTGCTCTTCCCTGGGCGGAGGTGCACAAGGCTGCCTTCAGAATTTCCAGAAATCTTCTATAGCTTGATCTAGATAGTGGTTACAGAGGTGTATGCATCTGTAAAAATTCACTGCTCTGTATGCTTAAGATTGGTGCATTGTGCTATCTAAAAGTGAATTCTCAATTAAAAATGAAGTTTTTAAAAAATGAGACCTGAAACAAAATGCACATCCATTTTCCAGCTGTTTTATGTAAGGCCAGGGCGTTTCCTTTGTGTGGGGTGAGGCCACTGACGCCGTTGAGCGTGGTCTGGTGTAAACCGCAGCCTCCGTGCGTTCCACAGTTTTCACGATCTGTCCCTTAAAATTGGAACAGCTGCTGCAGTTTTATGGTTCTAACGTTTTGTGCGTTTGTGCATTCCTGGCGGCCACTGCATCTGCCACCTTGTCCTCACTCGTCTCTCCTTCTTGTTCATCCCAGCTGCCCACTGCTGAAACTCCCCTTGCCGGGGACAGGACCCGTGGAGTTCACCACCCCAGTGAAGGACTACTCGCCCCCGCCTGTGGCCTCTGACCACAGACCAGGAGACCCTAATGAGCAGCCGGAGTGGGTAGGTGCCCAGCCTGTCCCTGAGGAGAGCTCCAGGGGTCGGCCGATGCCAGGGCTCTGTGAGTGACAGGTGGTCAGCTCTTGATTGGTGAATACAGTGCTCGCTTCAGAAGCACATACATTAAAATTGGTGAATACGTGTACTTGAACAGCTTTACACCAGAAATATTGTTATACATTTAATGAATAATCTGTTTTAAAAGGAAACACCAAGTGACGAAGAAGTGTGACCGTCCTAAAAAAAAAACAGGGGTCTGTGGTGTCATAGCTGTGGCCAGCTGGGTCTGGGTTCATACCTTGGCGGCCCCCGCACAGCGGACAGGTGCTGGGCAGTGCCCTGCTAACAGGCCATGTCCTGCTTGCCCTGCGAGGTCATGAGAACCAGTGAACAACCCTAGAGAATGTTCTGTCATCAGAGTCCCTACACCATCTGATATTTGCAGTGTGCACCTACTTTTTTCAGATCTGTTGGGTCCTGTTTTATTCTTACAACCAGGTAAAAAGCACAGCATTGCTGTTTTTTAAAAATCTCTCTTACAGTTTAGAAAGCTGGCACCCAGAGTGACGAAGTGCCTCAGTTACTAGGCTTACGTGGGGTCAGCACTGGATTAGGGCCCCAGGCCTGCTGACCCTGAGCCCACTGCAGCTTCCGGACGGTGCTGTTCTCAGTTGACTGTCACTGAGCTGAGCACTGATGCAAATGAGGACGGAACGGCGGGCCTCAGGTGCAGGCCCTAGCTCGCCGTAACTCTGGACTCGGTGTGATTAGCTCGTCTGAAGCTTTTACCTGCCAGGTAACAGACCAAGCGCTTCCTGCACGTGCCATGCTTTGGTCCATCAGACTGGTGCGGCACTCGCCAAGTCTCTTGTTGGGGAGGAGAAGCAAAGCTCAGGGGACTGAGCTCTTCCGCGCCCCGACCTTCCCCCTGGCACATCCCTTCCTGTTTCCTTTTCGGGTAAGGTAGCAGCCAGGTAACTTGTCATCAGCTTGGCTCTACCGTTGCTGAAACAGAGATGGAACCGGTGAGATAGGTACGTGTTAAGTTACACGTGGTATCAGTGGGAAGTACACAGTTGGGCTTAATGGGGCTCTGTCCTTGAAGGCCAGAGGGAGCATGGTCTGATGCTGGCAGAAACCAGTTCTATAACCATGTCGCAGCTTGACCTGGGCTCACCGTAGCACCTTGGTTCAAACCTTTTACCTTCATTAACCTCTTGATGCAGTTTTACCACATAATGGAAGTGATGGCTTCTGGTCACTTGGGGGTTACTTGTGTGTGAGTTCTTTAACCTTCCCTAGTGCCCTTTGTCTGGGATGCGGATAGTAAGTGGGTGTACAAATTAACTTGAGGGCTTAGGAATCAGAGGAGTGTCCATTTTCTCACGTTCTGATTGGAGCCCCCGTCCTTTGAAAGACCAAGGAGACCCAGGCCTCGGTTCAGTCACCTGTTGTCATGCAGCTCAGCAGTCAGTCACCTCATGTCCATTGACTCTGTGATAAAGACACAGGTCAGTGATACAGGGATGGTAAGGACCACTCTAGTTATAAGAAACAGAAAACTCAACCCAAACCAGAGTGAGCAAAAAAAGGAGTGTTTGGGGTCGTATAACTCACAGCCAGGGGCAAGGCCAACTCAGGGAAACCTGGTTTGGGCCTCGAAGGAGTCCACGCCCCTCTCGGTCTGCCTCACGATGGCTCCTGCAGCTTCAACTCCATGTCCTTGCAACATACGGTCCAGTGGAGGACGAGCGAGTGCCCGTTTGGCTCCGAATGGAGTTATCTGCCTGTCCCTGTGCCAGATCCCATGGCTGAGAGGGGTGCTGTCGACTAGCTTCGTCACTAGGCTGAGAGAGAGAGGGTGGCTGCCAACAGACGGGTCGGCTCAGGCCCTGGGCAGCACAGCACGGGCATCTCTGCCCCACTAAGGACCCAACGTCCTTCAGTCCTCCGTTCCTTCCTTCCTTCCCCACATGTTTATTGCACGTCTGCAGCAGTGTGTCTGGCAGGATGATGGGACATACAGCCTCACAGCTCCCAGAAGATCACAGTGCAGTTAGGAAGAAAAGACAAAGATGTCGTTTAAAATAAAGGCACTAAATGTCAAAGGGACACAGGAGCCAACTGGAAGAGCTCCCTGTAGCCAGTGCTGGAAAGAAAATATAGTTTGTAACAAAACAAAGTAGCATTGATTACAACCCAAAGTGTAAAATAATGATGAGTCCATGTGACTGAATAAGTAAATGAGGAGTGAAAAATTCTAAATAATTTATGTAGATACTTTGCCCTCAGGGAGGTGGAATATGATGCCTTTTCCTTAAGTGTGAGCTGTGTGTAGTGACTTCCTTTCAAAGAGTACTGTGTGGGGGGCTAGGAAAGTCACTTTACAGTGCAGAGCAAGCTGGTCAGGGTCAACATCGACAACAATGAATCGGGTTGATAGTACATACCGTGATGTGTGGCAGGAAGGGCGCTTCGCTTCTGTGGTCTTTCTCCCCAAAACCGAGAACCCCATTCTAACGAGAAAAACAGAAGACGAATCCCAGCTGAGGGACTTTCGATATGATACCTGACCAGCACTCCTCAACACGGTCAAGGTCACCAGAAACAAGGAGCGGCTGGGATACTGTGTCTGAGGAAAACTAAGGGGACCAGATTGGTTTCGTTTTTCCCTAACATCTTTTTTCTCTCCCAAGATCTCATCCTGGGTCACACCTTGTATTTAGCGGGTACGTCTCCTGAGGCTACTCTTGGCTATGAGTTTCCGTGTTTTTGGCGACTGTGACCGTGTCGAGGAGAACTGGTCAGGTGTTTTGTAGAGGGACCCTCAGCTGAGATCTGTCTTTCCGTAGATTAGACTGGGGTATGGGTTTTGGGAAGGGAGACTGTAGAGCTGGACTGTTGTTCTTTTCACACCCATCAATATCCTAAATTATTTTTAAAGTTTCCATACACTAAGGTTCAGTCTTCTGTAAAGTTTTTGGTACCATCAGGTGTTTAAAGTCTTTCTGATAGATGAATAGAGAAGTCTCGTTGTGGTTGGAATTTGCATTCCCCAGATGACTGAGTCAAGCACTTACGTATGTGTGTGTCTTCCTTTGTGATGTCTGTGTTTAAATGTTTGCCCATTTTGAATTGAGTGTTGATTTTTTTTTTTGAATCATAATTCTTTCTGCATGTTGGAGTTGACTCTTACTATATATTTCTCCATCTCCCTGTTTCCTGAGGTTTTCCCACCAGGGGCCTGACAGCTGCACCCTGCAGTTGTGTTTTTATGTGTCCTCCAAGGAGGACTCAAGTCAATCTGCCAGGCCTTCGCATCCCGAGTTGGGCCCATCCCGTGTTGGAGTCACTGTGGTCAGTGGCCTCGTGGGCTTGGGGGAGGGCAGTTCCCTCTGGGAAGAGGAACGTTTTTACGAGAGGAAGAGAAGAGCAGAGCAGAGATAGACTTCCCGTTTCCCAGGTGTATGACCTTGGCATGTTACTCAACACCTTTGCACCTTAGTTTGGGGATAAGAATTATGCCTAGTTATACATTATCGTAGGGTTAAGCCAAAGAATGCAAAGGTTCATTTAGTGCAGGGCTTAGACCATCATTTGCATTCCACGAATGTTTGTGGTTATCACCATTGTCATTGTTATCATTGATCAGGTCTGCCAAAGCAGAGAGGAGAGGAACAAAGCTTATGCTTGCACTGCCCTTGGGTGTGCACCAGACATGTACTCCTCCTTGTCCTTCACCCCGTCAGCTCAGACGTCACTCTCTCCAGGAAGCCTTCCCCAGCTCTGCTGCAGACGTGTACCCTGCTTCTGCTCTGTGCTCTGTATTGTGACACAGTTGAAGTCATGTTTTATTCAAATTCGTGTAGTCTGATGTTTTGCACACAGATACTCAGAGATGTTTCTTGCTGAACAAAGGAATAGCACGGTTTATTCAAGAGACGGGGAGTCCGAAGTGAAGCCTTTTTCTTGGAGCACAGTGGGTGATGAGGTAGAGGTGGGACCAAGTTGAATCCTGGACTGTGGAGTCTGGACTTTAATTCTGCAGGCAGTGAGAAGCTGTTCCATGAAAGTCGTGATAAGAAGATCCGTCTTATTGAACTTGGAGCCTGAGATACTCGCGCCCAGGAGAAGAGTGGGGGTGGGGGAGGAAGGAGTCTGAAAGAGGGGCAGGGATTGATCCTAAGGAGATGCCAAGTCCAGTTTTAATAGTTTCAAGACCAAACGATGCAACTAGATATAGCTAAGATGTTTTTGGCCAGACGCTTCCCTAGATGGCTACACGTGTTGTTTTGTTTGGTCCCCCTGGTGATCTGGTGAGGTTGAAGGTTCTTTCTTCCCCGCTCCCCCCCACTCCACACACACACAGTGAGTAAGAGAGGCCTGGAGAGTGTTGAGACCCTTGTCCAAGGCACATAGCCAGGCGTGCAGCTGGAAGTTGAATCCGGGTGGGTCCCCTGAGCCTGCCCTTCCCAGCACACCACATCCCCTTGCCTGCCCAGAGCTAGAGGACAAGGAGCAGGAGCCCTGTCTTCCGGGAGTCCTCTGTGTCTTGTTCTGAAGGGAGCCCCAGTGTGTATGGATGGAAAGGTAAAATGCCCAGGGCTCTAGGTTGCTCCATCTAAATGCAAAGGAAGGATTATGTTTTTTTTTTTAAAAAAACAAGCCTAAGTTCTCCTGTACTGGCCCACCTACCCTGGACAGGTCACCCCAAAAACCTGACGCTCACACCCAGCTTACAGGTCCACAGAGGCGGCATGCCTTCCAGGGCCAGCATCACAGTGTTCGTGTGGGCTGTCTGAGCTTGGACGCGGAGTTTCCAAGGAGCCTTGGTCGCAGGCCTCACTGTGTGTGAACACCGTTGGCCAGAGACCCGTGGGGTCCCTAGGACCTCAGCTTCTCCCCTGCGTTGCTTGTTCTGGGCCTTTCCATTGTGTCCTGTTTTCCATGGGAACTCACATGGTTTAGAAAGACCCAGGTAGGTTGGCTGTAGAAAAAAAAATCAGGCTTGGGCTTTGGGCAGCTCTGGGCTTTAATCCTGGCCCTGCTGTCCATCAGCTCTGTGTCCTTGGACACAGCCCTTTATCTCTCTAAGCCTTGGGTTTTTATCTGGGTCCTGTCGTTCAGGGTCTGTAACAAGCTGCAGTCAAGGTGTCGGCCAAGGCCGCGGTCCTCTCAGCCAACTGGGAGGATCTGCGGCCAAGCTCCTTTGGGGCCGGTGGCCGCAGGCTCCTTCTGGGCCACTCCTCTGGGACTCTGCTCCTCACCGGGTGCTGGCCGAAGGTCCCCTCCAGTCATTGCCACATAGAACTTTCTGGAGCAGCTCATGGTAGTGCCGACTTCATCAGAGTGGTGGCTCCAAAAAAGGGGGCGGAGGTAGAGTCATTATCTTCTTTTTTCTTCCAATTTTTTTTTTTTTTTATTGTGGCAAAATACCTGCAGTGTAAAATTTATCACCTTAACCGTTTTTACGTGCATGCTCAGCGGTATTAACGACACTCACGTTGTTGCGTAGCCATCACCAGCATCCGTCCTCACAGCTCCCTTCATCTTGTAAAACGGAAGCCCTGTCCCCATTTCCCCTCCCCCAGTCCCTGGCAGCCACCATTCTGCTTTCTGTCTCTGTGAACTCACACGAGCGGAATCGTACAGTCGTTTAGTTGTGACTGGCTTATTTCACTTAGTGTGATGTCCTCATGGATTATAGTCTTTCGTAACCTAATCTCAGAAATGGCATCTCATCACTTTTGTTGTATTGTCTGTCAGAAGCAAGTCACCCGTCCAGCCGCCTCTCAAGGAGGAATTACAAGGGCGTGGGCACCAGGAGGTGGGGATCACGGGGGCCATGTTAGGAGACTGCCTGCCACAATGAGGAGTCTCCCCTCTGTGCCCAGGGGCATCTGGACTCCACTGGCCCTTATGCTTCCTCCGTCACCCACTTCAGATACGTGTCATCTCCGTTGCCATATCTGTTTCTCGAGTATCAGGAAGGGTCACGATAGGGCCCAGCACAGTGAGTGGTGGCTCCGCCCACGTCCCTGGCTACCATTTAGTGCCCGCCTGCCTGCTTTCCAGCCACCAGCATCTGCATCTCCTTTGTCAGAGGATTTCTGGCACAGAAGGCCTGAGAATCGTGCCCCGTAGGAGCAGCCCTCACCCAGTAACTGCAGGAGTTGGTATGTAATACCTCAGCTCTGATCCGCAGGTGGGGTGACTTAGCTAAACCCAGTTATCCCCAGAGGTCACTTGCTCAGTAACACACCTTCATTTCTTTTTCCTGCTTCTGTCCCTCCTTTCCTCCTCGTGTTTCCTGCACCTCCCAAATAAACCACATGTCTTCGGGTCTCCTGGGGAAACCCAAATGAGGATAGAATGATAGGTATTAGGCCAATGCCTGTTGAGTAAACCACTGTAAGGGGATTTTGATGCCTCGAAGAGGCACGTCTATTGGATATGACTTTGATAGTCATATCAAACGATAGCATCAAGATCTTGAAAGAGCTGGAAAGCTGTGGGACACCTGCCTGGCGAGTTCCATTGGGACCCAGGGTGAATAGAGCCAGCCGGCAGAGGGAGCGTGGTTGTGAAAGGGGCTCACTTCTCCGGGGTTTTTGTCTGGGAAGGCTTACCAGCTGGGGCGTGACAACAAATGAGCAGTGGATTTTACCCAGGACTGGTGGCAGGTCAAAGGAGAAAGAGGTGTCAAGGGTTAAGTAGTCCCATATTCTTATGAAAATCTGATGAAAGCCATGATCCTCTCCCCTAAAAATGATGTGATAGTAACATAAGCATTGCCAAGCAGAAATATGAATGGATTTGGGGAGCTGGGTGTTCCTAGAACTCCTGGCGCTATTCCTGGAGCCCACAAAGAGGCTCTGCTGCTGAAGTACGTCCATTAGTACTTCGTTGAGACGGTGGCTGGGGCCGAATGGCCCTGGCTGGGAAGAGGGACCTGGGCGGTAAGGGGGCTGGAGGTGGACTGAGGACCAAGGTGCTGTCCTGCCTGGAAACTAAGGGCTCGGTCACACAGGCCCAGTGGGCCTGAGGGTGAAGGTGGAGGGTCCAGATGAGTGCTGGGCGGAGGAGCTGGTATGTTCAGTCACAGCCTTGTGTCCAGTGGGAGCCAGCCTAGGGCTGGAGGCTCCACAGTGCCATGCTGTTCCTGGGCGACGTGCCGTGTCCTTCGCAGGCTTTGAGGGTGATCGCCTGGGAATGGCTCTCACTGTAGAGCTGTTGGTCCCTGGACAGCCCCTCTCCAACTCAGGCCTGTGTGATGAGCTGTTGTTCAGGTCAGAGCTTGTGGCAGCCAGCTCTGCCCAGGTGCTACCTCTGTGCCTCCTGGCAGCTTCCAGTGGGCTGAGTCTGCTGCAGAAGACAAAGTGAGTGAGGCCTTCTGTCCCCAGAGCCTTTGCTAGGACATGGCTTTGTACACCTGAGCTTCACAGAGGCTCAGATGGTTGCTTCAGGTCGTTCCTTTGTGTCCAGGGGACCAGGAGGCCCTAACTTGCTGTGTGTTCAGAGTCTCGACCCTGGCTCGTGCGATAACCTGGAGTAGGGCGTCACCGAGTGGCTAAACGGCCTGCTTTTCGTTCTTTTTATCTACACACCTGCCCTTGGAGTTCCTGATTGTGGCACGGGCATGGAGACAGCCCCCCATCCCTCAGCCAGGCCAGGCTCTCTCCAGCCTGCATCTCATGGCACGTCTTGGCTATGGGCAGTCTTTCTCTGTCTCCATTTGGATGGCACTAACTCCAGGGTTGTCTTCTAGAACAGGGTCCCCAACCGCCAGTCCACAACCCGGTACGGGTCGCTGGCCTGTTATGAACTGGGCTGCACAGCAGGAGGTGAGCGGCGGGCGAGTGAGCGAAGCTTCATCTGTATCTGCAGCCGCTCCCCAGCGCTAGCATCACCGCCTCAGCTCCACCTCAGATCACCTCAGGCATTAGATTCTCATAGGGGCACTGGTCCCTGGTGCCACAAAGGTTGGGGACCGCTGCTCTAGAGCACTGCTTTTGTCAGGTCGCTCCCTCCATCTCAGAGACACTCTAGGGGCTTTTCTTTGTCAGCTGGGTAAAATCCAGACAAGTCAGCCAGATGTCGTCCTAGCCACCTCTCATTTTAGCTGTGATTTCTGTTATGTGACAGGACTCCTGTGTGCCGTCCAGCTGGGTACGCACTCAGCGTCCCTTGCTCCTCAGAGGCCCTCCCTTCCCTGCTCCCCCCACTCCCCCCACTCCCCCCACTCCCCCTTGGTTCCACTCAGCGCTGCTCCTGGTCTTAACCATGCCGTGCTAATCTCATGCCTTGTTTTGGGGGCGCTCCATGACATGCCCAGCACTGGCAGTTAGTCCTCGCCTGTTACACGTGTGAACACTTTGGTTGCTGGAGTGCCTCTTGTTTGCTCTTTGAGGGCAAATGGTAGGTTCTAGTGGGGAAGGTGTGGACGTTCAGTGCGGAGACCTGGGTTTACGCCCTCACACAACTCTGCTCAAGTCATGAAACCCTAGACGTCACCTTGCTTCTTGTAGGAGAGTCATGGGGGTCAACGAAATGATGTGCCACAACCGTTTGCTGCTGATGTTTCCATTAATACTTAATCTCCGCATGCACTGTTGATATACACATGTGGGTATGTGTCTGTGTGGTGTGTGTAGTGTGTGTCCATCTTCCTGATGCTGCAGGGGAAATGTCATTATCCCCCTTTCATAATGAGGACACTGAGACTCAGAAGTCAGAGACATTTCCAAGGCCATGCAATTGGAGAGCAGGGATTTAAGATTGGGTCTTTTGATCTTTAAAACCCGCTGACCTACAAGGGGCAAAACCAGGATCAGTCAGACAGGCACATGCCCTTTTGGGAGCTTATGTTCTGTTGTGGGGTCAGCAGGTGTTTTCCATAAAGGGCCAGATGGCAGATGTTTTAGGCTTTGTGGGTCACACAGTCTCTGTCATGAGCAGTCACCTCAGTCACACTCAAAGGTACCATCAAGTGCATGAAAGCTGCCACGGACAGTACAGAGTGGAGTGGGCGTGGCCATGTTCCAGGGAGACGTCATTCAGAAAAGCAGGTGCCAGGCTCGAGGTAGTCTGTGGGCCATAATTTGCTGACCCTGGTCTATTGGGAAATGTTTAGGAAAGTGGTTCGTAAATGGGAAAGCCCGTTGCAGACACCTTCGTTTCTGAAGGCCTGTCCTTTGGGCCACACAGTGCCCATAGAAGATGCTCAGTGTGAACATGGACCCATGCTCCCCGCTCTTGGACTCAGCTGACCTTCGCCCCCTCCCACTTCTTCTGCAGTATGTGGGTGCCCCGGTGGCTTACATCCAGCAAATTTTCGTGAAGACCTCGGTGTCCCCCTGGCACAAGGACCTCCTGGCAGTAGATGTGTTCCGCTCACCGCTGTCCCGGGCCTTCCAGCTGGTGGAGGAGATCCGGAACCACGTGCTGAGAGACAGGTACCCCTCTGAGGGACCCCAGCCTCCCTGAGCCCTGTTCTGTACTGAAGGGAGTTACGGTCCTCAGTGTAACCCCACTGAGCCAGCCAGCTCTGCAGAAGTCGAACAAACCAGAAGGACGGTGGGTGAGCCAGCTTGGCATCTCTCAGCACCCTGCAGGTCCTCTCCGGCTGCATTCCGCCTGGACCTATGCAGATGGCACAGAGAGAGCTCTGAGCTTCGTCCTCAGGTGTCAGACAGAGAAGGTGTCCCCTGGGCTGACCCTGTGACCAGGTGACTGAGAGCCAGTTGACTTGTGTCTCAGATGGCTCCCTGTGGAGTGGTTATGATATGTGAACGTCACGGTGGTGGCCGGGCTGATGAAAAGCAGGCTTTACCTGGGGATGCGCTTCTGAAGCCCAGGCTGGTGCTGCTCCCAGCTCCAGTGGATCTCTGGAGTGTGCCAGCTCCGCAGGCTGCTTTGTCACTGGGCATTAGTTAATGAAGGGCTTTGACAGGTACTTTGGTGAATGAAATGAAGCCCCTAATATTCACCCTGTCCACTCTGCCCCATGAATTGGCCAAGGTGTTTTAGCGTGTGGGGCTGTGCATGCTTCCAGAACTGGCCTCTAGAGATGACTGGCCTTTGGGCTCCAGATGCACTTTGAAGGTCAGACAGCCGCATGGTGGAACTTTCCTGCATGGTGGAACCACCTGGAGGAACTTTTCCTGACTTCCGTAATCCTCAAGCTCTTTGCCAGACGTCTGGGAACTTGATGACGGAGGGTACCCCGTCTGCTCAGGGGGCCTGGCCCTGTGCTGGCAGACAGCAGATGCCTCATCCTGTCTTCTGCACAGCTCTGGGACCAGGAGCCTGGAGGACGTGTGCCTGCAGGTGACCGACCTGCTGCCAGGCCTCAGGAAACTCCGGAACCTGCTCCCCGAGCATGGATGCCTGCTGCTGTCTCCTGCGAACTTCTGGCAGAATGACCGGGAGCGCTTCCATGCTGACCCTGACATCATCCGGACCATCCACCAGCACGAGCCCAAAACCCTGCAGACCTCAGCCACGCTCAAAGGTACGCTCAGGGCAGGTTCCTCGAGGACCCACGAGGGTGCCTGTAGGTCGCCATGTGCTCTTTGATGGGTGCTCCGGCATCAGGGGTCACCCGTTTCCATGGTGGGAGTGGAGAGGGGTCCTCGTGGCCCTGTAGTACCTGCTGGCTTCTGTGTGCAGACCTGCTGTTCGGCGTGCCCGGGAAGTACAGCGGGGTGAGCCTCTACGCCAGAAAGAGGATGGTCTCGTACACCATCACCCTAGTCTTCCAGCGCTACCATGCCAAGTAAGGCCATCGGCGCGGCTCCTGCCGGGGCTGTAGGAGGACCTGGGGCTCTGCGGAATCCCGGGAGTGGCCCCCGGGGACTTGGGGAGTGCAGGCTTCCTGCCAAAATGTCTCCGCCCCCCAGACTGAAGGACACTGTCTGTCCACATTTGAGTGGGCTTAAAAGTGAGGGACTAAGGCAAGGCTGGCAAATAGTGTCCTGGTGCCCCCACTCCTCTCTCTGGAGCCCAGGGCTGGGGTCCCCAGCTGGTTACTACCGAGTCTCGTGTGGCCTCAGAGTTCTTCTCAGCAGAGTGCCACAGGCAGCTCTCCAGCAAGGGCAAGGACACTCGAGACACCGCCAGGTGGCTCTCCCAGTGGAGTGGTGTGCTAGGTCAGGAAGGGGCCGGGGAGTGCCTGAGACAGTGCTGTGATTCTTCCAGCGCCCCTGGAGACTAGGGATGCTTCCCATACCAGAGGAGGTCCCTCCAACACAGGGGGAGGAGGGGAGCCCTGACAGACCCCCTTCCAGGGATCGTCTTTGTCCCTGGACCGAGAGGGACAGTCCATCTACCCCACCCTGCTCCATGACCAGGTTCCTGGGCAGCCTGCGGGCCCGCCTGCTGCTCCTGCACCCCAGCCCCAACTGCAGCCTCCGGGCGGAGAGCCTGGTCCATGTGCACTTCAAAGAGGAGATCGGCGTCGCCGAGCTCGTGCCCCTGGTGACCACCTACATCATCCTCTTTGCCTACATCTACTTCTCCACGCGTACGTCCTGGGGACGCCGGGGCCCAACGGGCGTTTCCAGGTCACTGGTGCCCCTGCCTGTGGAGGTGGCTTGGGCCAGATGCAGAATGCGTCCTGGGATCACGAAAGCTGGGGCTTCATCCCCCAGCTGAGTCTCGGGGCTTGGGTGGGTCTAGGGCTCCTCGGACTTCTCAGGAAAAGACCCCTCCTGGGGTAGGGTCTCCAAAGACACACCGTCCCCGAGACTGGGAAGTGACCATCCTTTTCTTCGGTTGAACCAGGCCTTCCCCTGCTTGATGGTCAGGGCCCACTGTGCCCCTGGCAGCTTAGTTGAGGGCCTTGTGTGCCAGGGTCTGGGGAGATGCTGCCCTGATGTGCCCTCTCTGCCCTCCAGGCAAGATCGACATGGTCAAGTCCAAGTGGGGGCTCGCTCTGGCTGCCGTGGTCACAGTGCTCAGCTCACTGCTCATGTCTGTGGGGCTCTGCACGCTCTTCGGCCTGACACCCACTCTCAACGGCGGGTAGGTCCCAGCGGGCTCCAGCGGGCCACAGGGTGGGCCCTCAGGCCAGAGAGCCCCACCCCTCTGGTCCCACCCTGGGCTGGACGCTCGCTGTTACCCATATCTTCATAATGTTGTTTTGACGTTTAAGAGAGATTTTCTTTCCTTTTTAAGTTACCCGGCTTGTTTTCATATTGTGTTTATATAGTATATTGATATGTAAAATACCTATGCGGTATGTGTGCATATGTACACGTGTGTGTGTTAGTGTGTATACGGGGTATATGTGTGTGTACACACGTGTGCTTATGCATGGATGTATATGGCTATGTCGCATGTGTGCGTCTATATAAGTATGTATGGATGTATGTCTTTGCGCATTACATACACACGTGCATACTGCTCCGTGATGGCGCAGGCTGCAGATGGTGTGAGATAGAAGATACATTTCTTCCTTTTTCACTATTAAAACATTTAAACGCCTAATTAAATAGGTCATTTTTAGAGTCAGCTTTTTACGGGATACAAGCACCTTCCGTAATCTGTGATCTTCCTGTTGCTGTCAGCTCCCCCTGCTGTGTCCCTTTGAATCCTGGCTGGAAGCCTTTCCCCAGGTTGGCCTCGGGCCTCGGGCCCCTTGGCTCTGGTGGGGCCCTGCCCGCACTAACCAGTTGGCCCATCCCCTGCCTTGGCTTGTCAGGCTGGGTGCAGAAACAGCAATTTTGTGCTTCCTGCTACTTTCTTTGCTCATCGGACACCTGCTTCCTTTCTGGAACCTAAGCACGGCCTCCCGCATAGCTGTCTGTGTGCCTCCTCGGAGCCCTCACCGGTGGCAGCCTCACTGCCACAGTAGAGGGCCGCCAGGCGCACCTCGGCCATTGTCCTGTGCGCAGACTCCCTCCCTCGTTACCTGAAGTGTGGCCTGCAGGCTGCACCGCCCACCGTTGTCCTCAGGGACTGTTCTCCACAGAGGCGAGTCAGGCTTCAGGCTGGTCTCATCCCCCTTCAGTCCCTGGTGGCTCGGCCTGGAGTGCTGCCCAGGGTCTCAGCCACGGTCATTTCTTCTGGTGGGCAGCATCTGATGTGGGAAGGACTGGAGGCATGTGCTCTGGCAGCTGGGCAGCAGGGGCCGTCCTCCAGCCCTCCTCCCACTGTGCTGGATGGGTGGAGGTGGGGACAGCTGCTAGCCACGTGGCCTGAACGCTGAGCCTGTGTAGAGAGGCCCCGTTGGGCGTGGGCAGGGAGAGTGGGTTTCCGCCTGTGCCTGTGGGAGTCGCTCAGCAGCCTCCACTGCGGGCTGCAGACCCCACAGCCTCCCCAGGCCCAGACCTGAGAATGAGCTGTGTGTCGGGGCCCTCCTCAGCACTGTCTTCCCCCTCCCCCTCTGTCCCCAGCGAGATCTTCCCCTACCTGGTGGTGGTGATCGGGTTAGAGAACGTGCTGGTGCTCACCAGGTCGGTGGTCTCCACCCCCGTGGACCTCGAGGTGAAGCTGCGCATCGCCCAAGGTAACCAATGCGGAGCGGGCGTGCCCAGGGGCGGGCTGTGCCACGCTTCCTCAGGGAGCCCCAGAAGCTCCCCTTGCTCTGGCCTCTAGTGTAATGGGGGGGTCCGCCACCACATCCTGGCAGCTCGTTAGCATGTGCCCTGTGGGATTGTGGTCGCGGGACTGGACTTTGTCCTGGTTCATATGTCAGTAAGAAAGCATACCTGACTGCTGAGGGGCCCAGGTGTTCGGTGGCCCCTGGTCCAGGCTGGCACCTGGTGATTTCTTCCCGCCTCGCTCCACCACAGTAGGCCTGGGGCTGGTCACTTCAGAGATGCTGTCTCCACAGCTGCCAGAAAGCCCCTCATGGCCTCAGTCACAGGAGCTGGGGTTCTGGGGAAAACAGAGGAGAGCCTAGGCCTGGAGGCCTGAACTCTAGCACCTCCTCCTCCCAACCCAGGCCTGTGGGGACGGGGCTGGGGGCAGCTGTTCTTCATTCTGTGAGCTGTGAGCAGCCGGGCCTTGTACCAGATGGGGAGTTCCGAGGGCATTCTGGGAAGTGGTCCCTGCCCACTAGGCACTTAGACCCACACTGCGGCCATGTGATAGTGGGGGGCCCAAGGGCTTGCCATGGGGGGGAGTGCGAGGAAGAACATGGCTAGCTCTTCTGTCCCTTGAGCCATGTGACAGGCGGGCATACTTAGGCCACGTCTATGCGGACCACACAGGAACAGCACATGGAGGCTGGATGTGCTGAAACCGACAGCACCGGGGTTTGCTCATCTCAGCACCCTGCTCCTCCCTCACCCTGAAGGTTCTAGCTCTGCCCTGTGCCCTTCGAGCCCCCCTGGCCGTAGCAGCTGTGCCGTGATGGCAGCAGCAGGGGCCTGAGGGTTGGGGCACTTTGGAGAAATGGCAGCCTCAGAAGGCTGACTGCCCTCTCCATGTCTCCACCCTCTGAGGATCACGAGGTTCTGTGCAGACACGTGGTGGACAGAAGCCATGTGCTCCCCCATGGCCCTGTTGTCTTCCGCAGGCCTAAGCAGTGAGAGCTGGTCCATAATGAAGAACATGGCCACAGAGCTGGGCATCATTCTCATTGGCTACTTCACTCTCGTGCCTGCTATCCAGGTAAGGCTCTGAGGCCCGCCGCTTGGCCGAGTGTGGAACCAGCTGCTGGGTTCCCCAGCTGTGCAGCCATGCACAGGGTGCACCCCTCAATGCAGTCACCCTCACCTATGTGATGAGGCCTCTTTATGACGGTCGTTACCATGCAGAGTGCTACCTGGTCAGAAGTACTCAGTGAGCCTGGCTGGTCATGGGATGGTGCTTCCAGCCAGGCAGGCTCAGCCTTCAGCCCTGTCGTCTCGTACTCTCATTCAGCCATGGGGTAGACGGGGGCCTGGGCACCGCGGAGGCTGCTGGGTAGCTGTGCAGTTCCAGACATCTAGTTACCCATGTCTCAGGCAAAACACTGGCGCCCCTGAACCGGTTCCCGCCCAATAGAAGGGCCACCACTCATTGCCCAGCGTGTCCCCTGCTCTTGGCATAGTGCCCTCACTCAGCTGTGGGACTGGTGGGGTCAACCTGCCCTGAGTTGGAAGCCAGGCCGCTGCTGACTGTCAGAGGAGTCGCCCAAAGGGGAGTGACTGAGGCATCATCTCCCGGTCCTCTTCCAGGGCTGGCAGGTCGGTTGAGTGGGGGGTGAGCAGAGGGCACAGGGCTCCAGGTTCTTCCCCAGATGGCCCAGAGGGCATCTGCAGGACATGATGCAGTCTTGAGACATTAGAGCTGACGTGGTTTGGGATATGCCACCGTGCCATTGTGTTCTTCATCGAAGCCGTGGTGATGTGCCAGAGGTCTCAAGCAAGGGCGGGGGTGGGGGTGGGGGGAAGAATGTGAATCTGTACAAATCTCATCCAGCGATAGAACTTGGGAAGCAGAGACTTAACTTTTTTCAGTTTTAGGACATAATTAAGTTTCTCCTGGTTTCTCTCCCTCCCTTCATGGGTCCATTGTGTCGTTGGCCAGGAACCTTTCTGAGACCCCCAATATGGGGTCAGGCCTGGGTTCTGTGAAGGTGGTGGTCCACTGCACAGCAGGGCCAGGGGCTCAGAGGGGAAGGGCCTGTAGGGTAGCAGGCTGGTTGGGCTCAGCTTTCCAGCTTGTGGAGAGCACCTGCTGCCTGGTCTGGATAAAGGGGGTGGGGGGTGTGGGTGGTGGGGTCTCTGCTGCCCCCTGGTGGGGAGGAAGGGAGCTGCTGGCGCTGCTCCTCCTCAGCCATTCCCAGATTCAGAACTAGTCTTTCATTTCTGCTGTGCCCCGCCTACCACCATTCTGCAGATACTGAGGCGCCTGCAGGCCCGGAACAGCTGCTCTGGGGTGCGGGGCCATGAGGTCATGGTATCCCCTTGTCTGTTCTGATCCCAGGAGTTCTGTCTCTTTGCTGTCGTGGGCCTGGTGTCTGACTTCTTCCTTCAGATGCTGTTCTTCACCACTGTCCTGTCCATTGACATTCGTCGGATGGAGGTAGGAGGGCCAAGCCCTGCCCTGCCTTCCTCCCCAGCCCTGGCTGTGCTCCGGGGGTCTCTGGGTGAGAGGTACAGACCCTGGGCAGGGGCCGTGGCCCCGCACGGGTAGCCCCTGCACAGAGGCCTCAGGCCCTGACCACTGTGCCTCCACAGCTGGCGGACCTGAACAAGCGGCTGCCCCCTGAAGCCTGCCTGCCCCCAGCTAAGCCAGTGGGGCGGCCAGCTCGCTTTGAGCGGCAGCTGGCTGTGCGGCCGTCCACACCCCACACCGTCACGCTGCAGCCGTCCTCGTTCCGAAACCTGCGGCTGCCCAAGAGGCTGCGTGTCGTCTACTTCCTGGCCCGTACGCGCCTGGCACAGCGCCTCATCATGGTACCTCCAGCCCCTACCCTGCCCTCCTTCGAGGGCGAGCACTTAGTTCCGCCTGAATTTTGCGCTTTGCCTCGGAGACTGGGAGGAGTCGGGGGTGGGGAAGGGGCGCGCTCCACAGGCCCTCATGGCCCGTGAAGCCCAACTGTGGGAAGCCACCTACCGTGCCGTCCTGCCCAGACCACGGTGGTTTCTGAGGTGATGAGCCTTTCTCTGGGAGAAGCAGCCCCGGGTCATCAGATAGGGGTCGTCATCTCCCCGGAGCGACCCAGGACAGGAACCTGCTAGATGTGGTGCTCTGGGATGGAGCCAGCGTTGTTCCCCGAGCCGGTGTACTGGCTGTGACATAGTGTGCAGGCGTCAGAGGATGCTGGGCAGAATAGCTCACCTGCTGGCCTGGGCCGAAGGGAGCCGGAGCAGGGCTGGCTGCTGACCCCCAGCGCCTGCCCAAGGCGGCGGAGTGAGAGGGGAGCAAGGCTGGGGCTCGCAGTGTCTGGAGCAGCTCAGGCGGCCAGTTCCTCCGGCCACGCTGACCGTGGGAATGGTAGCAGCTTTCTGTCCTGGCTGAGGTGGGGGCTGGGGGTGGGAGGTCCCTTGTCAAACATAAGGGTGCTCCTGTTTCTACGCCCGGAAACCCAAACCCTGACTGGGCAAAGGGAAGCAGGTCCCGCCAAGGGCAGTCAGCCCCGGGTAGAAGCAGGAGGACTTGGGGAGGCAGAGGGGAGGACAGATTGGGGCCTGTGTCCTCTCCCACTCCCAGGCCTGAGGTCCCCGTGCTGCCTCCAGGCGCGAGGGCCAAAGCTGCGGGGGGTCGGGGCTGCCCCTTCCTCCCAGAGGCCCCACTGAGCACCCAATGCCCTACTGCAGGCCGGCACCGTTGTCTGGATCGGCATTCTGGTGTACACAGACCCAGCAGGGCTGCGCGTCTACCTCACAGCCCAGGTGACAGAGCAGAGCCCCCTGGGCGAGGGCGCCCTGGCTGCCATGCCTGTGCCTAGTGGCGTGCTGCCTGCCAGCCACCCAGACCCCGCCTTCTCCATCTACCCACCTGATATTCCTAAGTTACCCGAGAACCATACATTGCCAGGGGAGACGCCCGAGTCTGGGGGTCCAGTAGAGGGCGCCCATGACAGCCCCGTCCCAGAAATCACCTGGGGACCTGAGGATGAGGAGCTTTGGAGGAAGTTGTCCTTTCGCCACTGGCCGACGCTCTTCAGCTACTACAATATTACACTGGCCAAAAGGTGAGTGAGCTGCGCCAGTTGCCACCTCCCCCCCGGTGGTGTCAGCTCACCGTCCCCAGAGCACGCCCCTTCACCGTCAGAGGGGAACCCACTGGTTTGCATTCGGTGTTTCGTAGCCCATACTGGAGTGATGGCTGCTGGGGTGCTGGTGTCTGTGACAAAGCAAGGTTGGGACACCAGAGCCAGGCTGGGAAGGAGCCTCCTGTGTCCCACCCCGTATTTGGGGAAGACTGCCCGAGAGGGTGGTCTTGGAGTTCGGCAGGTTGAAAAGTCCTGTGTGGAGAGTACCGGGGGGATGGAGTGGGCCAGCAGCAGCGGCGGGGGACCCTTCCCAGGGCATCCTGGCTGAGGCTGCCCACTGCCCGGTCCCAGGTACGTCAGCCTGCTGCCTGTCATCCTGGTCACGCTCCGCCTGAACCCGAGGGAGGCCCTGGAGGGGCGGCACCCTCAGGACGGACACAGTGCCTGGCCCCCACCGCAGCCCAGGCCCGATGGGCTCTGGGAGGCCGGTCCTAAGGGGCCAGGCATGGCACAGGCCCACAGAGACGTCACCCTGTACAAGTAAGGCCCACGAGGAAGGGGCGGCCAGCGGGAGGGGTCTGGGCCCACCTGACCGCGTCCTGTCCGGTGCAGGGTGGCGGCGCTCGGCTTGGCCGCCGGCATCGTCCTCGTGCTGCTGCTGCTCTGCCTCTACCGCGTGCTCTGCCCACGCAACTACGGACAACCTGGCGGGGGGCCCGGCCAGCGGCGCCGTGGGGACCTGCCCTGTGACGACTATGGCTACGCACCGCCTGAGACGGAGATCGTGCCCCTGGTGCTTCGCGGGCACCTCATGGTGAGGGCGGCGGGAGCAGCAGGGGTGCTGGGGCCCGGGCTGCGTCTGCGCCAGTACCCGAGCCCATGGCCCACTGTGCCCCGCAGGACATCGAGTGCCTGGCCAGCGATGGCATGCTGCTGGTGAGCTGTTGCCTGGCGGGCCACGTGTGCGTGTGGGATGCACAGACTGGGGACTGCCTCACACGCATCCCCCGCCCCGGGTAGGTGTCGCGCCTGCCCCAGCCCCTGTCCGTCGGGCTGCAGTCTGCCGTCCTCACCCTTCCCTCCTGGCCCCTGCAGGCAGCGCCGGGACAGCGGCAGTGGCAGTGGGTTCGAGGCCCAGGAGAGCTGGGAACGGCTGTCTGACGGCGGGAAGGGCGGCCCAGAGGAGCCCGGGGACAGCCCTCCCCTGCGGCATCGTGCCCAGGGCCCGCTGCCGCCTTCCCTCTTCGGAGACCAGCCGGACCTCACCTGCTTGATTGACACGAACTTCTCCGTGCGGCCACGGCTCTCGGAACCCACTCAGCCTGAGCCCCGGCACCGGGCGGGCTGCGGCCGCGCTCGGGACAACCCGGGCTACGACTTCAGCCGCCTGGTGCAGCGAGTGTACCAGCAAGAGGGGCTGGCTCCCGTCCACACGCCAGCCCTGCGCCCGCCCTCCCCTGGGCCCACGCTGCCCCAGGCCCCCGAAGATGAGGGGTGCTCCCCAGAGAAGGGCTCCCTGGCCCTCTCCTGGGCCCCCAGTGCAGACGGCTCCATTTGGAGCCTGGAGCTGCAGGGCGGCCTCATCGTGGTGGGCCGGAGCAGTGGCCGGCTGGAGGTGGGCAGCGGGGCCGGAGGCGGGGGGGCTGTGGGCTTCTCCAGCCTGCACGTGCTCACAGCCTCTGGGCTTGCAGGTGTGGGATGCCATCGAGGGCACACTGTGCTGCAGCAGCGAGGAGGTCTCCTCAGGCATCACGGCCCTCATCTTTCTGGACAAAAGGTGAGCATGCCGGGCTGCTGCCTCAGCCCCCACAGCCAGCCCTTCCTGGCCAGGCCGCACCGAGGTTGGAGTCCTAGCTCCCTTTCACTGGGGTGTGACTCGACTCCCCTTCTCAGGGCCCCACACCTGTGAGCAGTAGGTAGTCCACCTCGATGGGAGGGGTGGTTGACAGGTAGGAAGCACTTAGCGTCGGACCTGACACAGCTCCCGGGACCCTTAACCACCACGGCCCTGGGGCGTGAGCCCCCCGTTTCCCTTTCTCCCCTTCTGAAGTCAGAGTTCTCTGATTAGTCTGTCAGTACTGACCTTTCTGAGTTTCTTGGCTGTTTTCAGTTACAGAAAAATGCATTTTCAAAACCTTCTTGTTAAAACTTTTCTTTCCTTTTGGTGCTGGACCTTGCTCGCCTCCCTCAGCACACCCCATGGTGGTGGGTGTTCCTAGGGCTCCATCTGCACACTCCCCCCAGTGGTCTCCCACCCGTGACCAGGCTCCTCCTCCTGAATGCGTCATCTGCCTGTCCCAGGCTGGCTCTTCCTTCCGGGACCCACGACCATTTGTGGCACCATCTAAAGTACAGCTGGAGCCTGTTGTTTTCTCAGCTTCTGTTGGTGGCTGGTGCTGTTCCTGCCCCCGCCAGGCTGCTCGCACAGGCCTTGGCCGGCACGCTGCCCCTCCAGCCTGGTCCGGTTCCTTGGTTCCCCACACTTGGAAATTCTTCCCTGCTGGGTTTTTTTTTTTTTTAGTTTTAGGGAAGGCCCACGTGTCAGTCCAGCCTTCCAAGTTCTTGGTGAGCGGGGTCTGTGCTCACCCGCCAGCTTACCCAGCTCTGCCACGGGCCCTTCAAATCCATGGGCAGAGGTGGTAAACATGCACTGCCTTTTATTGGAGTCAGATTTTGAACCCTACTCACTTCGAGGCTTTAGGGCCACTGCCTGTCAATCTGTGCCTAGAATTTATTGATCCTTATTTCTTTATGGAAAAAGGAAATGGGGTAGGTGGCACTTGGGTCAAAGCTGCTTTTATGTGGAGACAGCAGCCTTCTCCCTCCTCCCCCCTGCCGCCTCCTCCTTAGATGCCGTTCCTTCCTTCAGCTGCAGACTGGAGGGGCCCTCCAAATGCTTGCTTTTTTAATTTACAGTTTTACCATGATGTTCCCCGGGTGCCACTTGACACGTTTAGCTCATTTACTCCTCATGACCACCAGGGCTCTGAGGGAGAGCCACCTGGCTGTGTTCTCTTCCAGGATTGTGGCTGCCCGGCTCAACGGTTCCCTCGATTTCTTCTCCTTGGAGACCCACACTGCCCTCAGCCCACTGCAGTTCCGAGGTCAGAGGGTCTGGGCTTGGCAGGTGCCTGCACCTGGTGGGTGGACTGTAGGGGGCCGTCTGCAAGGTGTCTTCTCAGAGAGCCCTCACTTGGCCTGTTATCCCCAGGGCAGAGAAATTCCCCCACCTCCCCCGTATACAGCAGCAGTGACACGGTGGCCTGCCGCCTGACCCACACAGTGCCCTGTGCACATCAGAAACCCATCACAGCCCTGAAGGCTGCTGCCGGGCGCCTCGTGACCGGGAGCCAAGACCACACACTGAGAGTAAGTGTCGGCCGTGTCTCTTGGGCGCTGGCACAGGAGATGGGGAACATTTGGGGACAGTCAGGGTGAGGCTGGAAGTGTCTCGGATGAACTATGGGAGGGATTGCCTGGCCAAAGTGGAATCTGGGAAAATGTCGGGCCAGAACTTGATGCCCATTCCTGCCCCAGGTGTTCCGCCTGGAGGACTCGTGCTGTCTCTTCACCCTGCAGGGCCACTCGGGGGCCATCACGACTGTGTACATTGACCAGGTGAGGGGCCCATGGAGCGGGCTCTGGGGTGGGGAATGCGGGAGTACCAAGCCAGGCCATGGCCCCACCCATCAGGGCCCTAGGACACCCATGCAGAGGAACGTTTCAGCCACAGCGCCCCTGGCCTGTTCCCCCAGACCATGGTGCTGGCCAGCGGAGGACAAGATGGGGCCATCTGCTTGTGGGATGTGTTGACTGGCAGCCGGGTCAGCCACATGTTCGCTCACCGTGGGGATGTCACCTCCCTCACCTGTACCACCTCCTGCGTCATCAGCAGTGGCCTGGATGACCTTATCAGCATCTGGGACCGTAGCACAGGCATCAAGCTCTACTCCATTCAGCAGGTAGGCAGGTTGGAGCCACAGGACTCTTGGGTGTTTCACAGAATGACTCAAGACACAGCCTGTCATGTTCTTGCCTCTAGGACCTGGGCTGTGGTGCAAGCTTGGGTGTCATCTCAGACAACCTGCTGGTGACCGGTGGCCAGGGCTGTGTGTCCTTTTGGGACCTCAACTACGGGGACCTGTTACAGACAGTCTACCTGGGTAAGAACAGTGAGGGCCAGCCCGCCCGCCAGATCCTGGTGCTGGACAATGCCGCCGTCGTCTGCAACTTTGGCAGCGAGCTCAGCCTGGTTTACGTGCCCTCCGTGCTGGAGAAGCTGGACTGAGAGGCTCTGTGGAGCCAGTGCACTGGACCTAGCCTGGGGGGAGTGGCCTCAGGACTGCAATATTAAACTTTTTAAAAAACCACAGCTGCCCAGGGCCTTGAGCACCACTTGTCTTCCCCCAGAGTTGCTCCTCAGCCTCCAGCACCTGGTTAGACCCTTCTCAGCTCAGAGCTGCTGTAGGCAGGAGCCATACAGAAAGGTATGGGGACAGGTTAAGGGAGGCCTTCCTAACCATCTCAGAGGTGTGGAAGCCAAGGGTGGCCCCAAGGTCATCTTAGCATCCATCCAAGCTCACCAGAGGCTTCAGGTGGTGCTACTGGGACTCAGGCTCCCTCCCTGAGGCAGCAATGAGCAGACAATGGGCAGACAATGGCCATAGAACAGGTTGGTTTATTACTTCAACAGCAAAGAGCTGAAAAATGTCAGATCTCACAAAGGAGCAGAACCTGACCCAAAGCCTGCAATACATCTCCACCCCACAGGGGTACAGGCTGGACCAGGCAGGGCTAAAGGCAGCAGGAATGGGAAGAAGAGACCAGGCCCACCTGGGCACGAAGAGATGATGTAGTGTGAAGGACCAGGCAGGCAAAGCCCTGTCAGGTCTTGTTGAGTGTCCAGAGCGGATCTAGAAGGCTGAGGGGGTCATCAGTAGGCCTGGCAGCCCGCAGCCCCTGCCCATTGTGGGCCTGCAGAAAGTTCTGCTTGCTCATCCGCTGTTTTCCCCGCAAGGAGCTGTCCAGGGAGAAGGCCTCAGGGGTCAGAGATGCCAGCAGCTCCAGAGAAGAGGAGGGGGGCTCCAAACTAGGGACTTCAGAGACTGGCTGTTCCTCCTCAGGCTGGGGGGCCTCAGGCAGGGGTGAAGATAGAGGGGGTGGGGAAGAGGATGGGAGCTGGACGGACTCCGGGAGGCTGGCTGGCGGCAGGCCCGGGGGCTCTACAGGACCTGGCAGGCAGGCCGCTGTTGAATCCAAGCCCCCAGGAGGCCGGATGCTGAGCTTGGCAATAGTGGCCTGGATGGAGCTGATGGGCACATCCCCACCAAGGACCAGGTCCTGGGAGTCCTGAGGAAGGTGATTCTGAAAAGAAAGGAGTGAAAACCAGGGCCCACAGGCTGTGTCTGTCCCAGCAGCCCCCAGGGTTTCCATCCTCACCTTCTGGCTGACGTTTGTGCCAGCCAAGGGTTTGCAGGGCGGGGGCACGCCGTGGCGTTGCAGGACCTGCTCCACGTGTCTCACCACTGCCTCGTGGCAGAACCTGAGGTGCAGCTGCAGACACACATGTCGCGGTCAGCTGGGCGAGGCCCCCGTCACCATGGGGCAGGTGCCTGTCCCAGCACCCGGACCCTCACCTTCTCCTGCAGCATGTGTTTCCTCTGCTGCCGCATGCGCCGCACCAGCTGTGACAGTTCAGGGAGCCTGTTCCCGGCCTCCACCTCCTGCACAGCTGCGTAAAGCAGTGCGAAGGCTCCTGTGCGCCCCACCCCAGAGCTGTGGCAGGAAGTGGGTGTTAAGACCAAGAGCCCCCAGAGAAAGAGCCCTCTGGCAGCTACCCCTGCCCCACACCCTACCTGCAGTGCACAACAATGGGCGTGTGCAGGGGTCGCTGGTGCAAGTAGTGTGCGTGCACCTCCTGGATGAAGCGCAGCAGGTTGCTGGGGCTGTCAGGCAGGCCTCTGCAGGGGCAGGGTCTCTGAGTCAGACCCAAGCTGGGGCCATCACCACCCCTCCCAGTGCTCCCAACCACCCAGGGCAGCAGACGCACAACTCGGGCCACGTGGGGAAGTGCAGATGCACGAGCGAGCGCTTGAGGCTCTGGTCACGGAACTGCAGGCTCAGCACCCGCTCCACATGGGTCTCAGTGGTGCGGACACTGCTCAGCGCCAGGCTCAGGGCACCGTGCACCATGGGTTGGCCTCGCTCAGTGGGGAAGTAGCGTGCCATCTTTTGCTGAGGAGCAAACAAGGCAGTTAGGGCTGCTTCTCCAGGATCCCTCCCGGGCACCCTTGCAAACTCTCCCCCTCACCTTCTCCATCTCGGCCTCAGACACCAGCATGACAATGACTGACACTTTCTGCTCATGCACCATGAGCCAGAAGTCGGCAGCTGTGCCGGGAAGAGGGGCCTGGGTGGCCACCAAAGGCGGGCAGTACGGTGAGAGCCCCTCCACGCGGCTGGCATTGATATAGTCGTCCTTGCCTGAGCGCAGCACCACGCGGTTGCTGTCATAGGGCATGACGTCCTGGTGCCGGTTCTTCAGCGAGTAGCAGCGGGCAATGGCGATGGAGCGGCCGCGGGCATCGTGTTCCTGTGCCTCTTGCAGCTCCCGCCAAACAGCATCCAGCGCCCCAGCGTCGCCCAGCTGGCCCCGAAAGGCCTCCAGCTCCTGCTGCAACTGCTGCAGCCTCTCAGGGTGCTCATAGGGGTCCCGCTCAATGAGCCGCAGTGCCTGTGGCCGCCGGCCCTCAGCTGCGTCCACCTTAGTAGGCTGCAGCAGGGGCTGCCCGCCCCCAGGAGGCTGAGTGCCACCATGCTGGCTCTCGGGGCTAGAGGACAGCAGGTCAGCAGCTGCAGGGCCTCGGCGCGGGCACGGGGGCGGCTCCGCTGCAGGGGGCCGAGGAGGGACTGGGCCAGGCCCTGGTGATGGGGCAGGTGAAGGCACCAGGTGGGGACTGGGGGTGGCCTGGCTGGCAGGTGAGGGTCCTCGAATAGAGAGTGGGGCTACCTGGGGGCCCAGGGGCCTGGGGGAAGGGGCAGGACCATACGCCAGGGTGGGATGAGGAGGCTGAGGAGGCCCAGGGCTAGGGAAAGGCAGCGCCCCCGAGTGGGGGGGCAGGGGATCCTGAGAGGAGGCTGGGTAGAGCTGAGTGTGTAGGGGTGCTGGCTGCCCCAGGACACCAGGCTGCGGGGGGAAGGGGTAGGGGGTTTGGGGAGGTACGAGTCCCGCTGTCTGGGGTGGGAAGAGGTGCGGATGCTGGAGTGGAAGGGGCTGCTGGGGGGGCTGGGGCCCGAACGCTGCTTGTGTGGGATGAAGCTGGGGCCCCATCCTCGGGGCTGGAAAACCTGTGGGGATCCCAGGAGGAAAGTGGTGCTGGGCTGGGGGCGCTGTGAGAGGTGGCTTGGGCCCCAGAGGATAGGTGTAGGGGGTGGGCACTGGCTGTGATGGAGGCACTGGAAAGCAGGAGTGGGGGGCAGCAGGGGTGGGGTTTGGCCGTGGCGCTGTGTGGCTCGAGATAGGAGCCTGGATGCTATCTACTGTGGTGGTGGCTGGCCGGACCCCCAAAGCCAACTCGGGGTTCGAGAAATGGGGAGGTGGGGCCGACGGCAAACCTGCAATGGGTGGGGGTGGCCCTACCCCCCCATAGGGACTGCTCACCACACCATGCTGTGGTGAAGATCGGGACACAAGGCCCAGCTCCGGTGCGTAGGCAGGGGGTGGGAAGACAGCAGGTCCTGGCACCATGGCCATTGCAGGGTGCCCTGGGGCCGGTGGGGCCCTGGGCTGCAACATCTGGGTAGGGCCCGAGTAGGTACCAGGGGGTAAGGGGCCTGAGAGATAGTGGGGTCCTGGGCCTGTGGAGGTGGAGAAAGGGCCCGCAGGAAAGCGGGGCGCAGCGGCTGTTCCCAAGAAGGCGTCGGGGGGCAGGCTGCGCAGCTCCTCGGGTGGATCTGCCTCCACCGCCTCCCCGTCCTCCCGGCGGGGCAGCAGTGGCTTGGGGGCTGTGGGCCGTGGTGGCGGCTTCTTCTTCAGCTCTCTGCGGGACAAGATAAGGAAGTGGAGCCAGACCCCCATCAGCCCAGCCCGGGTCTGGGCTACAGTTACACCGAGGCCTGGGCGCCATACCCACCTGTCCAGGAGCTGCTGGCGGGCAGCCTCTCGGGCCTGGCAGGTGGACTGCGCCCGTGCCAGGAGCGCGGCCACCTTGCTCTCCAGGTCTGCATAGAAGTCCTTGCCCTCTTGGGACTTCTTCATCAGATCCTCATAGGCTTCAAATGAGGCCACCAGGGTCTGGAGCGTGGAGTTCCACCTGGCGGGCAGAAAGGCCAGCAGGATGTGAGCAGCGGTGGCCAGGCTCTGGTGGGACGCTGGGCAAGAGCACAGGGCCAGGCACTGACTTTTGGTCCAGGTCGCTGAGCACCCGCCGCACAGCTGCATACTGCACATTGGCCTCCGTCAGCGCCCGGAGGACGTTGTCCTGGGCAGCCAGGTTCTGCTCTAGGTAGACCCTCAGCTGGTCGTACTTCTTCAGCTGCTCCTCGAACAGCTTCTGAGAGAGTGTCGGGGGTAGAGGGCAGACACTCAGGGCCTCACCACCGAAGCAGGGAGCCAAGTCAGAGCCCCTCCATCCTGCTCACCCGCCCACCTTCATCTCTGAGTGGTCCGCAGTCACCAGCGAGGCAGTGATGTCATCCTTCTGGATGAGCTCACGCAGCTGCTGTTCCAGAGACAAACGCTGGTCCCGCATCTCCTGCACCTTGGCCAGGATGCGCTTCAGGTTCTGCAGCACGGCCTTGTCCTCTGGGGGCAGCAGTGGTCAGTGAGGCCAGAGGGACCCCCAGCTCTGCGTTTCAGCACAGGGGCACAGGACTGGCGGGGCTCACCTGGGGTGAGGGCTGGTGTGGGCAGGGCAGCCCGGACCTGGTCCAGCGGCCCGCTGAGCAGGCGCAGGTTGCCAACATGCAGATTCATGGCGCGGTGCAGCTCGCTGTTGGTGAAGGAGGCCTTCTCGTGGACCTCCATGTACTTGGCCCATTCTCGCCTCACCTCTGCCAGCTCAGCCTTGGAGACTGCCATGTTGGCCCCCGCCTGACCCACTGCCTCCTGAAACTTCTGGTCTAGCAGCTCATCCTCCTCCAGCAGGTCCCTGATGTCCTTCAGGGAGGCTTCCACATCCGTGAACACACCGGACAGCACTAGGGTGTGCAAGGGCGAAGGGGAACAGCTCCTGAGGCAGGCAGGCCAGGCACCCACTCTGGCCCATCCCCCAAGAGACACAAGTGCCCCCTTAGTGAAGGGCCGGTGTGCAGCCCAACGCTTGCTGAGCGATGCAGACACGGCGCGCACAGGATGTAGCAATCCACAGAGGCTTGTGCCGAGTGCCTGGAGAGGTGCAACCTCCATCCTTGGTGAACAGGGGACGTGGAGAATGTGGCAGGTGACTTCCACATTCCCGTCCTCCACCTGCCCGCTCCCCACTCACTCACCCTGCATGGACTGGACGAGGTTCCTGACAGTGTCGGGCCGGACGCTGAGAGCCGCACACTTCTCCATGAGCTGGGGTGGGATGTGGCTGTACGCATCGAGGTTGTCCACTGTCTCAGGGTCCAGCTGCATTGAATCCATGAACTGGCTGTGGGGGCAACAGGACTAGGTGGGTGCTGACCCAAGTTCCTACATGTAAAAGCCGCTAGGGTGAGCCCCCCCACAGCTGAAGCTAGATCTGAGATCCCAGCAGAGAGCAAGTCAGCGTCCTGACCTCCACCGCCTGGCCTGACCCACAGAACATGCCACAGCACTCCTGAAAACACTGGGAGAGAAGACATCCTCCTCCCAAGACATGTGACTCTCCCCTTACAAATCTAGCACACAAGACCTGGGTGGGGAGGCAGAGCTAGAAAACCTGGTGGGAAGTGACATTTCACTACTCTCCCTGTTTGCAGGCGGCACTGGGGACTCTAGGGAGGTCTGGTGTGTGTAACCCCCATACCTCCCACCCCCAGTCCCATACTCACTCAAGGACCTCATTCTTGTCTTCAATCTTGGCCATCATCTCCCGAAGCAGCTTGGCCTTCTCTTCACTGCAGGAGAAGTGACAGCAGTTGGCATACAGTACTATATTAGTTTCAGGTGTACAATACAGTGATTAGACATCTATCTATGTAACTCACAAAGTGATCACCCTAATAAATCTAAGGACCCTCTAACACCATATAGTTATGATGTTATTGGCTATAATCCTTATGCTATACTTTTTATCTCCGTGACTAATTTTTATCTACCAATTTGTACTTCTTAATCTCCTCCCCCTTTTTCACTGATCCCCCTTAACTCCCCTTTTACCTGGCAACCCTCAAAATGTTCTCTGTATCTATGAGTTTTCTTCTGTTTGTCTGTTCTTTAATCTCCACATATATGTGCAACCATACGGCCTATGTCTCTTGAGACATCCCAAGCCCACCTGTGCTAATGCTAGGGCCAGCCCCTCCCACCCACCTGTACAGCGACGAGGCTTCATGGGCAGCCATAGGGACCAGTTTGGCAAAGATGTCAGGGCCTGTAACAGCTGGGTCTGTGGGGTTCACTGGCAAGGGCTTCACCAAGGGGGCGCCTGGGAGGAAGAGGCACATTGTGGAGACCAGGCCCATGCAGACCTCAAGTCGGCCTCTGTTCTAGCCCCTGCACCCCCCACCCCGATCCTCGGCCTCCACTCAGCGTCAGACCTTTTACAGGCTGAAGGGTGTCCAGTGCTGGGACAGCCTCATGGTAAATGAAGTCATTGTCCTTCTTGGCAGAATTGTACCTGGGTGTCCAGAAAAGGGAAGTGAATGAGGATTCTTGGGTAATCAGCGGGGATCCAGAACCCAGCCTCCCACGTGGGCCACTGTTCTGTGTGTGACCGGTGGCTTCCTCCCAAAGATGCAGGCAGTGGGCCGAGACCCTTCCTAGCAAGAAAGAACCAGGGCCACCCCACTCAACAGACTCACTTTCCCCCGATGATGTCCATAGTGAAGCGAAGTGCATCTTGCACAGTGTCGGGCTGGCCCTGTGGGGTAAGGATGCAGGGGGCTCAGCAATGACCAAGGCCAGTGCAGGACATCCCTCGGCTCTGCCAGGCTTGCTCCCTGTACTCTCAGGGCTGAGGAGCAGCCAGGCCCCTCCTCAGCTTTACCTTGGCCAACTTGATGGCTTCATTGAGCTTGTCCAGGGCACTCTGGAAGTACGCAACCTGTGGGGGACAGCAAGCAGAGCCTGGTCAGTCCTGCTTGGACTCTCCTTCTGCCACCCCACTGAGCCCTGCCTGGCCATTAGGTAACCCATTAGAAGGCAAGAAACTGAGGAGGGAGCTGGGTGCCAGCCAAGCCAACAGCACCGAGGTTAGTGTCACACTGTCCTCCACCTCCAACCAGTCAGCCCCTCGGTGGAAAGTCCGCTACGCCTCCTCAGTCCCCAAAATTAGGGCTGCATGTGGGACACACCAGGCCTGCGGCAGGGGGGTGTCCGGGGATGTGGGGGTGACAAGACCACTTTCCCTATTCTTTAAGAAAAGGGACCCCACTAGCATCTCACTAACAAGGCTAGAACCAGTCCTGAGTCTCCTCACCTCAACTCACTCACCTGCTCCCCAAATTTCTGCTGCTCCTCAGCCTGCTTCCCCATGTGCAGCTGAGAAGAAAGAACAGACGTCACTACTTATATCCCGAGCTGTGGCAACTCAGCCAGCCCAGCCCAGAGCCAGAGGCCACGGCGCCCTCACATGAGCCACAGCTGCAAAGTAGTAGATCTTCATCTGCACCAGCTTCTTCCAGTCCTTCTGGATCCGGCCCAGCAGCGAGGCGGTGTCAGGGTTCTCCAAGGCCCGGCAGGCCTCCTTGTAGTAATCTACCACCTGGGAGCCAGGACGAGGCCATCAGTGGGGTGTCAGCAGTAAAGCAAAGGCCTGCCCTCAGTCCTTTGAGGGCCACCATCTACCCCGGTCCCTACCTGTGCACTGATGCGGGCCACCAGAAAGCTCTTCCTGTTGTCCAACATCGACTTCTCCAGAAGGCACTCCTGAGCCTGGCCCTAGGCAACAAGTGCATCGCCTGCGCTCACCCGGAGGCCGTGCCCCTCCCAGTGGGCAGACCACAGGGGTCCCCTCTTCACTGTCCTCTCTCCTCCCACTCCCCCAGCTCCCAGCAGCACAGTCCTGCTCCTGATCCACCTGGAGCTCTAAGATCACAGCCAAGGCCCCTGATGTCCCATAACACCATCTACACAGGGCCTGGTCTAAGGTCCAGCCCAAACTGTCCTCTCCCCTGGATTCGACTCACCAGCATGAGGTTGACATTGAGAGTGAGGATCTGGCGACTCATGTCAACACTGTAGGCCTGAGGGAAGTGCTCACGAAGGTAGGCGAAGGCGCCTGCTGCACACTGGAAGTGAGTGCAGGAGACCTTCATGCCCTGGGAGGGAAGACAGGGAGGATGGCCAGAGGCAGAGCCAGACCACTGCCTGTGGCCACGCCCAAGGGGCGGGGCTCAGTCCAACCCTGGAGTCTGAGAACAGTCAGCAGCCCTCCCCAGTTGTCCCGCCCAAGGCCCCTCCCTGCTCCTCACCTCCTCAGACACCCGCTTGTCCATGGCCCCCAGCATGGAGTGCAGTGCCCCTGGGGAGGCAGAGGACACGGTGTCAGGGCTAGTCTGGGGCTGCTCCCCAGGTTGCCTGCACCTGTGTCGATGGTAAGGCAGAGGGGGCAGTGCTGTCACCCAGGGCCAGAAAAACAAGGGTCTGAGAACTGGGGCAGTTGGTCTAGGACACCAAAGCTTGAGCAAACGGAGAAACTCGGAAGTCCAACCAAGGCCCTAAGTCTCCTGCTCAGTACCAGGCAGGGGTGCAGGGAGAGGAAGCGGGGCTCCTGCCTCCAGCCTAGAGGTCCAGTGTTGAAGCTCAGGGACGCCTACACAGGGCTCTAGGGCTCTCCAAAGCTTCTCCCTTGAACCAAGCTGAAGCTGAGTCACCAAGGTTGACAGCAGGGCTAGCTGAGGCCAACCATGTTCTCCTGCCTGAAGCAGCCCAAAGTCAAAAGGGGGGGCGGGGGTACGGGCTGTTGAGTCAAAGAAGAGAGGCCATCCTGGCCACCTCCACCAGCTGGAGAACAGAGCAGCAATACTGCGTGGTAGCCAGCCCCGTACGGCCTCTCCCCAGCAGGGTGGCCCTGCCATGGCCCAGGAGAGAGGCGATGGCAGAGCTGTGGGGAAGGTCAGTGGAGGCCTCAGAATCCCAGGTCTTCCCTGCACCAGCCCACTGCCTTTGTGGTCTGCTGCTGAGCTGAGATCCTGGGTTGACAGGGCTGGGAGGCAAGGCCATGGGGAAGGGTTTGGGCAGCTCACCAAGGTTGTAGAGAATGCAAGCCTGCTCATACTTGATGTCCTCATGGGCCACAGACTTGCCTGAGAAGATTTCGGTCCTGCAGACATGCCACAACAGTCATCTTATAAGAAAGAGCTAGCCAGGGCCCTGAAGGGACCAGCTATCCCCGTGTAGGGTTGGAGGGAGGGAGGCCTAGGGAGACCACACCACACCACACCACTCCCCATCCTGAGCAGCAAGGAGAAGAAAGGAGAGGGCAGGGAAGGAGCATACCCAGGACCCAGACACCCCTGGGCTATCCCAGGCACCCTAGAGACTCCCACCAGCCCTGCCTGCCAGCTCTCACCAGGTGACAGGAACAGCAGCCTCCTGGCCTGAGCCCATTGGAACCCGACTCTGCAAGTAGTGGAGCTGGCCTAGGTACTTGCGGAGGACGCTGCAGCCCTCAAAGTCCCGTGGGACACGGACAGCATTCTGCGGGGAGGATGGGAGAAGCAGACCTGCCATCATTTGGGGTAGAGGACGGGCAGGTCTGTCTGCCCACAAATGTCCAGAAAATATGCATCAGAGTTGGTACACTGCACACTCTAAGGGATCCAAAGAAAGCCCACTGCTACATCTGTAGTCATTCAACAAACTGTCCCACTGGCCAGTGCTGGTGGACAGAACCAGCCCCACCATTCTGGAAGGCAGTTAACAACATGCATTAAGATTTTTAACATACTTAAATTGTGACCCACAGTGCTACGTTATGTTACGGCTACCCACACAAGAGAATGCAGCCACAGAAACTGAAGACAAGGATCTCTATTCACTGATATGTTAAGATGTCCATTACCTACTTATTGTTGGGCAAAAAATGTTTATAACTGGTGAACGGTGGGATTTCATTTATGTAAAATCCATATAGAAACTGATATCTAACTATGTATAGAGGCAAATATTTTAAAAATCTAGAAGGTTATTCACCAAAATGTTAAGTGATGATCCCTGGGCAATGGGGTTTAAGTAACTTATCGTATCCTATACATACATACAGAGAGAGAGAGATGTATATTTAATTCTTTACACTATATATTCTTTATATTGAACATTTTCAACTTTTATTAGCAATAAAGCTATTCCCATTTGGGGAATAAAACAAAACCAAGCAAATGATCCCTTTGCTCAAACAGAAGATCAGACAGTATACCTCCAAGAGGCAGGTACACAGAGGGGGTGGGGCAGAACCGCTGTGCATTCGCACCGCACCTGTGGCAGGACCAGAGCCCCGCCAGGATCCCAGCAGAGAGCTGGCCGTAACTGGCTAGAACTCCTCCAGGACACTACCGTACAGAGTCCAAGCCCTCAGTCTGGGACGCTCAGACGGGACGTGCACGCCCTGTGGGACCCAGAGCAGGAAGACTCCAGCACTCGCCCACTTGCCAGCGGTGTTTTGGGAGACCCTCTTCCACCTGGGTCTCGGCCTCCTCTTTGAACAGAAATGAAGAGCTCCCTTGTGGTAAGGCCTCCAGAAAGCCCAGTGCAAGGATAAGGTGTGTCACAGCCAAACTGCTGAGGTGCCACCTAAAGGGGCCCTATCCCACGGGCCAGGGCTTCTCAAATCTCATCTTATCACCCGCTCCCATCATCACCTCTGCCTTAATCAAATACCACTTGCACTTAACGTTTTCCTTTAAGCCAACCCATTTTTAAAACTGGAGCCACATCCTAGGAAGTAACATCTCTAAAATAACAGGTTTGATGTGCCAGCAAAATATTTTTAAATACTAAATCGCCCTTTAATCCAATCCTTCCTGTCCCACTCTGGCCCGTCCCGCTGATGAACTGCATGGGGGAGGACCAGAGCAGAACAGGGGGTCTTAAAGCTTTGACACTCACCTTATCCACTCCCTCACCCTCCAACCGCCCCCTACACCTGTCAGTTTTATTCTCTATAATCAAAGAGCCAAAAATTTATTCCGGCCAAATTGTCCTTCAAAACCAAGGGAAAAATTAAGATATTCCTAGATGGTCAGAGTTTTGTACACAGCAAAGCAGCTCCCTTCCCTCTCTGTATTCTATTGAAAGTCAGCCCTCAACACAAGGGTTTAAAAAAAAAAAAAAAAAAGACATTCTCAGACAGACAAAAGCTGAGGAAATTCGTTACCACTACATTTTCCCTGTAAGAAATGCTAAAAGGAGTCCTGTAGATTGAAGTAAAAGGACACTCGATAGCAACTTGAAGACATGGAAAAAAAAATCTCAGTAAAGGTACATACACGGGCAATTATAAAAGGTAATTTTATTGTAACAATGGTATGTGACTTCACTTTTTGTTTTCTTTATAAGAGACTAATAATATTAAAAAGAAAAATTCAATTTATATAGCTTTTAAAGAATATCTCTAATATATACAAACATACCAATTAATAATCTCTGCTTAGGGTGGAAAAATATAATCTCCTACACTTTAAAATTATGAATAAAAATTTTAATTAAATATTTTTAGAAGTAGTAAAAATTGTTTTTAGCTACTTTAAAATAGAGTGGCAAGTAAGATAATTCACATTTTAACTATTTTCTTCTCTTTAAGAACGGTGTCACCTTCTTTAAAAATCAGGTCAGTTCCTCTACTTCAATATAATAAAGGTGACGTATGAAAAGCCCTCTGCTAACATATTAACTGGTAAAAAACTGAATGCTTTTCTTCTAAGACGAGGAACAAGACAAGGATGTCTACTTTCACTACTTCTATTAACATAATACTGAAGTCCCAGCCAGAGCAATCGGGCATGAAAAAGAAATAAAAGGCATCGAAATTGGAAAGGAGGAAGCAAAATTATCTGTTTAGAGATATCTGATATGTACAAAGCCCTAAAAATTCCACAAAAAAAATGTTGTAACTAAGAAATAAATTCAACAAAGTTGCTAGATAGAAATAAGTATACAAAAATCATTTTTTTCTATACATTCGCAATGAAAAAAATTTAAAAACCATTTACAATAGAATCAAAAAGAATAAATTACTAGAAATAAACCAAGAAGGCAAAAGACTTGTATCCTAAAACTTTAAAATGATGCTGAAAGAAATTAAAGACATTAAATGTCTTTTTATTTGTCATTAAAGGCATTATAAAAATGGAAAGATATCCTGTATTGATGTATTAGAAGACTTATTATTGTTAGGCAGCAAAACTCCCCAAAATGATCTACATTTTTAGGTTTTACCTTTTAGAGATTCAATGTAATCCACATTAAAATCCCAACAGCATTTTTCTGCAGAAATAGAAAAACCCATCCTAAAATTCATATGGAATCTCAAAGGACCCCAAGTAACCAAAACGATCTTGAAAAAGAACAATGTTGGAGATCTCACAATTCCGGATTTCAAAACTTATTACAAAGCTACAGTAATCAAAACAGGGTGGTACTGGCATAAAGACATAGAGACCAATGGGATCGAAGAGAGCCCAGAAATAACCCCTAACATATATGGTGTTATAGGCCTGACTGTCACAGCCAGTCAGCCTGAGGGTCAACCCCCACCCACTAACATGCCAGCAGCAACTGAGGCCCAACTACAATGGGAGGACACACACGACCCATACAGGGGACACCTCTGGAACGCTTGGCTCAGGTCATCAGGGAGACTGCCACAGGGCACATCTTCTACATAAGACCACTCTGTCACAACTGGAAGGCACAGAAAATCTACCTAATACATAGAAACAAACAGGGAGGCAGCCAAAACGAGGAGACAAAGAAAGAAACATATCTCAAGTGAAAGAAAAAGACAAAACTCCAGAAAAAGAACTAAATGAAATGGAGACAAGCAATCTACTGGATACAGAGTTTAAAAAACTGGTTATAATGAATTTGAGCGAATAGATGAACTCAGTGAGAACTTCAACAGAGATAGGAAACAAAAAAGGAGACATAAAACAAACAAACGAAAAATCGGAACTGAAGAATACAATAACTGAAATGAAGAATACACTAGAGGGGATCAACAGCGTAGATGAAGCAGGACCGAACCAGCAATCTGGAAAACAAGGTAGCAGAAAACACCTAATCCGAACAGCAAAAAGAAAAATAAAAAAGAATAAAAAAGAAATGAGAATAGTTTAAGGGACCTCTGGGACATCAAGTGTATCAACAGTCCCATCGCAGGGGTACCAGGAGAAGAGAGAAAGGGACTGAAAACCTATCTGAAGAAATAATGACTGAAAACTTTCCCAGCATGGAGAAGGAAATAGGCATACAAGTCCATGAAGGGCAGAGTCCCAAACAAGGTGAACCCAAAGAGGCCCCACCAAGACACATCATAATTAAAATGCCAAAGGTTAATAAAGACAACGAGAGAATCTTAAAAATAGTGAGAGAAAAGCAGAAAGTTACCTACAAGGGAGCACTCATAAGACTGTCAGCTGATTTCTCAACAGAAACTCTGCAGGCCAGAGGGTTTGGCACGAAATAGTCAAAGTGGTGAAAAGGAAAGATCTACAACCAAGACTGCTCGAGCCAGTAAAGCTCTCGTTTATAGTCAGAGGAGAGAGAAAGAGTTTCCCAGACGAGAAAAAGCTAAAGCAACTCATCACCACTAAACCAGCATTACGAGAAATGTTAAAGGGGCTTCTTTATATAGGAAAGATATAAGAAAATATAGGAAAGAAAAAAATTGTCACTGACAAAGACGGTGGATCAAACCAACTATAAAGCTTGTACAAAGGTTAAAAGGCAAAAGATCATGTGTAATTACAATAAACTGAGGGATATACACAGACACACATACAAAAATAAAAATGATAACAAAAACATAAATGTGGAGAGGGTAAAAACTGTAGCAATTTTAGACTGTGTTCAAACTTAAGTGACCATCAACTTAAACTGCTACAAACGTAGTTTGGTATATGTGAAACACATGGTAACCACAAACCAAAAATGTATAAGAAATAAAAAGAAAGGGATTCAAATATAACACTACAGAAAGTCATCAACACACAAGAGAGCAAGAGAATAAGGAACAGAGAACTACAAAAACATAAAACACAAAAATCAATATTCAGTAATTGGTGGCATCTTTTTACTCACCCCTATGTTCATTACAGCTTTATTTACAATAGCCAAGATACAGAAGCAACCGAAACGTCCATCGATATACGAATGCATACAGCTGTATATACACACAGGCGTGGGAGCATGTGCACGCACGCACGCACACTGGAATATTATTCAGCCAAGTGAAAGAAGTCGGAGAAAGACAAATACCATATGAGTTCACTTATATGTAGAATCTAAAACACAAAATAAACAAAAGATATATAGCAGCATGTTTCTCTTTGTGCTTTTGTTATAAGTCTGGGGGTCTGAAGTCTACACTGGCTTGGCAGGATACAGCTTGAGTTCCAGCAGGTAAATACATGCTATAGAAATCAGTAGCTGTGTTTTCTTGTCTATCACTGACTACACACCAATCAGCCATCTCTGGCAATAAGCCAGCAGTATTGATGACTGACTTTGGTATACTACAGACCTGTTCATTTCAGATATTTTCAATCCGACTAGCAACCTTTTCTACATCAGCTATTCAGAAATTAGTACCAGTAACGACTGGTAACTTCAACTTCATCCAGAAATATATGGATGATATACCCCTCCAAAAGGTAAGCAATGAATTCATATGCTGCTCCCTTAACTGGAGCCTTCCACTATTTAAACTCAGGCAAATTTTTCAAAAGTGAAATTAGCAAATTGACACTTGGTCTTGATAACAACGTTTCCAACTCTTTCACAATGCAGTGAGCAGCAGAACAGTTTCTTGCTTGAGAATAGAGCCTACATCAAATCTAGGTCTGGTTTGCATACCTATTACTCCAGGAACTGTGTCACTATGATGAACCACAGCATGGATGATTGGGGCGGGACCACCTACTTCAGGAGGCTGAGGGAGGCATTCAATAAGCCACGTGGAAATGGAAAAATAAAACCTTACTCGAAAGACTGCCAAAGGAAACCACTACTCCAGCGTCACACTCTCTGGATCCCTCATGAAGCCACTCATTCACTGGGCAGCATCTTTTTTCAGAATCTGACTCTCCCGCCCCCTTCTCTACCCCTGGAGACTTGGCCTAATGCCCATGTGCCTCACTAGTGCCTTTCAGAATTTCACCGAACTCCCAGGAACTTTTTTTTGTTCATTGCTGACCCCACAGTGCCTAGAAGAGTACCTGAGATTAAGAAAGGATTAATAAACTTTTGTTAACAGAATGAATAATGCATGACTGGAACTCCAGGATATAAAGAGGATAAATGAAGAGCTCCTCTTAGTTCTCTTATTTGGGGATCAAGCTCTGCCCTCAGCTTGGGGCAAAGAAGAGTTGAGGCTGAAATTATTCAGTACTATGTGATTTTTATTTAAAAAATAGAAAAATAATTGTGTTCATAATATTCATTACAAAATCAACCTTTGGTTATTGTTTATTGTTTACTGCTAAGGGGCACAAGTTAAGAAAGGTTGAAAACACTGTGACAGTAAAATTTTAAGAAACTCATCAATTAAAATGATTTCATCTACTGGTGCTTTAGCATTGTTAGCTTAACTTCTGGCTTTTTAAATAAAAAGGAAATGTGTACAATCACCATGGCTGTCTCCAGGAATGGTTGTTTTGTTCTTTTTCTCTTATTTTCCAAGTTTTCCACAGTTCTGCAAAGTGTGTGACTGTGCAGATGCTCCTGCCCCCTATGAGACGAGAGCTCCTAAGAGGACTGTGGTGCCACTGCCACTGCACCCCCAAAATGCACACACTGGTCTTCTCAGACCAGCACAACTGCCAGCACTGTGCTCAATGCTGACACCTCGGACGCCAGAATCAAGTCACGCATCCTCACGGTTATCAGTATTGTCCTGGAAATGCCTGCCGACTGCAAGAAAATAAGGACTGCTGGAGAGAAGGCAAAATCATTACGTGTGTGCGCTATAGCCTGTGTACTTGGAAAACCCAAGAAAATGAGCTGAAACACTATCAGAAAAAAGAAAATTAACAAAATAAATTGCTCAACTGCTTTCCTCTACACCAACCATAACAAGTAGAAAATGTAACAGGGGACGGGGGAGGACACTCAATAACAGCAACAACAAAAAAATCCAGAAATAAATTTAACCAAATATATGTAAAACCTACATAAAGAAACCTGTAGCTTTATTGAGAAGCCTGAAAAAAAAAATCTAAAGAAATGCAGAAAAAAGCAACTTCATAAAGATGAAGAATATCAGCGACTGATTACATCTTATCTGGGTGACGAAGGTTTTCTAACT